>NC_043760.1:9722993-10027993 GCF_902148845.1 Salarias fasciatus
TTCAATTACTTTTTTTAAAACTTTTTTTTAAAACTTCCTGGTGTGAAAATAATATTTTTAAAAATGTGAAATGGGAAACACCAGTGTTTTTAAATTCGATGCGTAAACATGGCCAGAATCTCAACACGAGAGACAAATGTGAATCATGAGCCGTGACAGGCTCATGGTTGTTGTGTCTAAAAAGATCCCTCTTTATTAATATTAAAATCTTTGCGTTACATTATTGCTGTTGTGGTTTAATTTAAAGGAGTTAATGATTGAAAGAGCACCAAGAGACAATTAGTGGGCGGTGGCGGTGGTGAGGTGGTGGGTGGGGGGTTTTTCCTCTACTTTTACTCTCGTCCACATATAGATGAAGGACTTTTGCTAATCAGCACCTTTCATCCATCACGCTAGCAGCCTGGCAGAGTATTAGCACTCCACCTCCGGCTGCCTTCACTAATTAAAACGCCTCGGTAATTGAACTTTCTATTTTCACCTGCACTCCTCCCGTATTGGCACATGTTGAAGGATGAAACGGGAAAGAGTGTTAATGTGACAGTGACGAGGCCAGGAGAACAGACACGGTGCAACATCCCAGTCCGGCTCTGATGGATAGATGTGGTCGCCGTCCACCGTCTTAAACACCAAATGACCATCTTCAGATAGAATAAAATGGCTTCCAAAAAAATAAAAAAAAGAAACCCTAAATTCAATTGCACAACTGCTGTGTCCTCGAAAGGAGGAAAACAAATCATTGATCTCTCAAGAGCAAAGAGGAGAAGCTCATTCTTTATAAATTTGGTATGAGAGATTGCATATTGTTCGCCGGCAGCAGACGCTGGCATGGTTCATTAAACGCGAGCGATCCTGACGCCGCCTTTGACAAATGCTCTGCGACGACCCCGCACTCTGCATGTACCCAACACGCGCGGTCAATACTCGGGTGATTGCAGGCACGCGAGAAGGTGCATAAGTGAGTTTTTCCCCCCCGCGTCCTTGTTTGTCTTTCCGTGATAGCGGCTCATTGGTTAAAATGTCAAGAGCATCCGTCTCCAGAGATAGCAGAGCCTCAAGGGCACCTCTATCAGGCCTCGTATTCTGCATTCAGAGAGACTGACCTCTTCAAGAGGCGTCGAAGATTCCTCCAAACTAGGAGTGTCAACGTCTACATGTGTAAACGGGCACACAGAAGACACATCATAACCGTTTACAAAAATCAATAAGCATGCACACATCATGTTTTTTCCTCCTCCTCCTCCTCGTTCATTTCTCACCAATATATTTTATTTTTAGGGGTGATAATGTTGCCTGAAAGATTCAGATAGTAACATTAACTAACTATACACTCAAAAGTTCCCACTAATGCAGTTGTCCACATAGTTTTTGGAACAAACTGCCAGTGGAAGTACTGTTGGGTGTTTGCTGCGTCAGGCAAAGCTGGATGACAACAGCGGCACCGGATCCATGAGAGACCACCTGAGAAACACCCCAACAAGCTGGAGGGAGAGACTGCTGGTCCTGACAGCGAAGCTACGCTGGCTAGCTGCTAGCTCTTTATTGCTACCGCTAGTGGTTCACAGGCTAGCATGAAGGATTTTACATACAACAAATAAAACAAACATGGCAAGTCACGTGGTCTGTGTCAGTAGTTGAGGATGGAATTAAAGTTTTTGTCTGATAACGACTGGAATAGCTTTGATGTAATGGGATTATCTGAATGGATACAGAACCGCCTAGTGGTTATATAGCAACACTGCGATGAAAAAAGTTGAGGAATCTTTGGGGGAAAAACTCCCGTTTACATGTGTAGAAAAAAGCTGAAAACTTTGAACCCCACTCCAAGCGAGTGGACGAATCAATCGTCAATCGAATTCAAACATTTTAAAAGTTTGGCATCTGTGATTGACAAGAAAATACTGTCTCAACTGAAGGAATTTTGTTGCTCTAGTGTTTTTAATCAAACACTGCATTTTTTTTCCATCCTGGTCTCATCATGTCGTCTTCATGATCTGTGTCGTTTAAGTTAACCTGAAGTTAAAGTTAAACTCTGGAACCGACTGGTTCAACTTCTGGATGTTGCAGGTTGATATAATCTGTTTCAGCATCAGTTTTAATCAAGGCAAATAGTTTTGTTAATCATATGTATCTTTTACAGTGGGCGTCTGTAAAATTCTTAAGTTGCCCTGTCTGCTGATTCATGGTCACAAAGGTACGTTCAGCCAAGGCTTCTCTTTGGGTTTCTTTGTGACTAAAGTGCTGATGGTGCAGCGGGGTCTTTTTAAATCAGTAATGCAATCTGCCGAAGTGCACCCAGTCCGGTGGATTCTGGCTCTGAGTTTTTAACCAGGGTTTATTTATCCAGCACTATTCAGATATGAGGCAGTCCAAAGCAGTTTTCCCGTGAAATAAAACATCAAATGAGAAGGATAACTCAAACAAAAAATAGATAGCAGTTAAAAACATTTAAGGAATTTTATTTGAAAAGCAAACATTGAGCAAATGCAGCTGCTGAAAAGGACAGCATGAACAAGGTATCCTCTTCAGAAAGAAAGATGCTGAACCAGAAAACCTCTGAGTCTGGTTCTGTAAAAAGTCTCCCCCTTTGAGTCTGAGCCCATCCAATCAGTGCTGGAGCTCATTTCAGCTAGATGAGTTCAGGTTCACATTCACTCCAACAAACAATTTGTGGTCACAAATATACCTTAGAGATGGGTTTCTGGCCCATCCCAATCCCAGAAAACATGCAAACTTCACCATAAAGGCAATGATCTGAACCCGCGGCGCTTCATGTCCTCGTCGAAGCCATTCATCCCCCTGATTTAAACCACCTCTAAGCCACACGACTTCACACATTTCAACTTGCTAGTTCTCTACCACTCCTGGTTTTCCAGTCACAGCTGCATTTACCGAGGCAGGGTGTTCAGACATGGTGGACAGAACCTGCCATTTCCCAGCGGTGATGCCCCAGAAAAGAAGAAGTGTCCCTCCCTCGCCCGGCACACAGCTGCTATCATACCTCGGACGCCTCGGGCTGTCAGCCGGTAGCTGCCCTCAGACTCCTCTGTGGTCTTGTAGCCATCATAGAAGAGAAAAGAAGAACCTGCTGACGAGGGAGGGAGAACACGTTGACCTTCCCGACCCGTAATCCTGGCAATGCAGAAATCATTTTTAAAAGACACAGGCTGGCAGCGTAATGGAGTCCAGGCAGCTCCCAGCGAGGACCCGGGCAGAAAACGCACGCGGCGGCCCCGACTCGATTTATACATTACTTATGTGAGCCGCTGCGGCGGCACTGTGTCGCTCTTGGTGTATATTGTGTCGTTTTTCATGTGTAGGTTGTGGAGTGAGCGCAGAACGGCTTCATGAAGATAAGTCTGGGTACTTTATGAACTAAGTAGCTTCAGGCGATGAAGAAACAACAAACCTTCAGACAGCTTCAGGACGAAGCTCATTCAAACTCAATGTGTAACGTTGCGTCAGGCTCCAGATAGTCTGCACACATATTTCATTTCCTTCAACCTCAGGAAAGCTAAGACACAAGCTCAGGTAATGAAAATGGCTTGTTCATCATACTTCAAGGACAATCTACCAATCTGCGAGTGCATTTGGACGATTTAGACCATTTTCAGAAAATGGTGTTGAGCATTGAACACTTGGAAAGAAAAAAAAAAACCTTTTTGTTACTTCCAAAGTTGTGGCACCAGCAGCTGAACAGGTTTTTACTGAACCAAAGACACAAGCAGTAGTTTAAGGCCCTGTTAATAAGACAAGGGTTTCAAGGGGAAAATGGAAAAAAAAAAAAACAAAAAAAAACCAAACAACAACTTTTGTTTAGCGATTCGGGGGTCAACTCTAGACAGCACATGTCCTGTCAGTCTGACAAAAACAGTCCAAGTGTGCAGGTCTGATACATTTTCACCAGACCTGATTTGCTGAATTTTTAAACATGTTCTGGGCCTACAACAAGCAATTCTCCTGAGAAGAAATAAAAATTCCTTCAGAAATAGCAACGTGTTGTCAGAGAAAAGTGACTTCTTCACAGGAGAAATGCTTGTCCACATTTCCTTTACCTGTGTTCACTAGAGAAAATATTCTGCAGCAGCAGCTTATGTTCAGTTTCAGCTGCAGGAACCTCAACTATTTTGCTTGTGTGTGAGCTAGTTGAAATGTCAGCACCTGGAGCTAAACACATACATTGAAGTCCTGGAATTAATTAAAAACAAATTCTTCCATGCGTGTTAGACAACATATTCCAGCAGGAGAGGTCTCAATACTGAGCGTGCTTTTTAAATATCAAGGGTACCAATAATTTAGCATTTTTCAGGGCAGCCAGGTCGCTTTAATTAAACATGGCACCTTAAGATCTTTGATTAAAAATAACATTATGTGTGTAACGTGAGCTGCAAAATAGCAGGGACTGGAAAAAAAAAAAGATAATAAATAAATAAAATGTGTATATATACACATATATACACACATATATAGCGATACCACATTTACAAAAGACCAGTAAAAGTACAAGTACCGACGCTGGTAACCTGAGATCCAATGCAGTCCTCATATTCACAGTAGTGGTAATGAAACTCCCTTGTTGTTAGTGGGAGTGTGTGTCTGTCAGTGATTGCCTTCACTGTAATGTTGCTGGTAAATCTGAGATCATAAAGTGTGTCTGCAGTCTTTCTTCGAGGCAGTCTGAGGGTCTCGGTAGAGAAAGATATTGGGATCCAGTGGTTTAAAGCATATTTCAAAGCTCTAACTGATACAGTTGAAGTGAGATAACGGTGCTGGATTGTCTCCTGATTCCTTTTCACCTCTGTCTGATGAAGGTTACGCCGTTGGAGTGTGTGCCGGAGATGAGTTACCGTTTATCGAACGCTGTTATTGTGCCTACCATTAATCCCCCTTTAATCCGGCCCATATTATATCGCAACACTTTGTCCTCTGCCTCCACACATGTGCCTCGACGCACAGAATCGAGCCGGGAAGTGTGATCGCGGTCGAGCAACACAAGGAAAAGTACCGTGAGACACACACACACACACACGCACTCACACACTCACACACACCTTAGGTCTGCTTGGATGTTCCAGAGCTTTAACTGGAGCTGCTCTGACAAGCTCCAGGCACGAATCTCTGAGTGTGACAGGCCGTCCAATCGGGGCGGGGCGGCACTGACTGTCTCGTAAAACTCCAAACCTGACGGGAGCTCGGCTGTCACTGTGGAAAACACACACCAAAGGACAGCAAGGCGTGTGGCCGACAGAACCGAAACAAACGCGGAGTGCTCGTGTTTTATCTGCTGCTGTCTGAAGCGAGTGTATTACTCCCATAACAGTTGTCTAATATTCCACAAGTGGCTCACAACATCTCTGCTGTGATGTAGAGACTTCACAGGCTTTGTAATGGAGCTGTGCTCTGATTCTCTCCTCTTTTTCTTTTCCTGAAAAGCTTTGAAACCGTTCATGGAGGGAGGAGGGAGGACTGCCGGTATGTGGCTTCCTTGGGTTTCTTCAGCTCCGGCCTGTTCTCGCCCCGCGGCTCGTTCCTCTACGCCCTCTCCTCTGCAGTCCGGCTCATTTTTAGCTTAGGTGTTCCTGTGTGGCACTTTCTGAGGCACGTTTCGTTCCTGGAGCCAGCAGGAAATACAACTAAGGTTCTGTTTTGCACGTAAATTTACATGAAATGTTGTGTAAATGAGGCCTGCGATTTAGGGCTCACAGTAGAGGAAGACGAGCGTTAACTGCACAATCTTAATAACAGCTTTTGCAATTCTACTGATGCATGCTTAAAGATCTTACAACACAGAGCCAATAATTCCCTTTGCTTTTAATTGATTTAGTTTTATGTACGACTAAAACATCCATTGGCTGCTGAAACATGGAGCTGCAAACTGTACTTAAAGAAGATTTGACTGAATGAAATGACGCAGCAGATTGCTTTAAAAAAAAAAAAAAAACATTGATTCTGGCTCAAATTCAGTTTGTCATTGCTCATTTCTAATTGTTGCTTTTGAGCTGTCAGCATTCACCATGACAGCTCATTAAAAAAGCAAAATACCAGGAGAAGAAGTGATGTTAGTCTGGATAACGCTCATTTAAATTTCTGTTTGCCTTCTTTTTCTCTCTGAAGCATTCTTGGCTGTTTTTAGAAAAGTGTTTTTTTTTTTCTTCTTTTTTTTTTGCATCACAGTAATTCTATTTAATTTTGCGTTGCAACAAATATTCCCAAAGTATTTCTCAACATTACATTTGAAGCCTGACTGAGACTGCTCTTCTAAAAGTTCAATCTGGCTCTCCGTGAGTTTTATTTGTAGAATTAATTCTAAGATAGATTGTTCTGATAAACACTTGATAATCAACAACTGATAAAAACACGTTCAATCTGTTTTTAGTGAATGCCTGGAACGAGCTTCCATCGCTCAGGTTGCAGTAATTTTGCATCCTGTTTTCCTTTAGTTGACGTTCTGTAGATGCTGCTTTGCACAGACATTTATTTTGAAGGGTTCAGCGCTCTCCTGGCTCTCGTGGCTCTCCTAATAGACACCTGCTCTTTCTTCCGAACACAAGCTGTTGCACATCCGACTCCCTGTCGCGAAAGCTTCCTCTGAACTGTGAGTCCTGTCCAGGTGAGGTCAGGAAGTCAATCGCACATTCAACACTCACACACCTGCTCTTTCCTCTTCTTTCCTCGGCGCCGTCACTTTCAAAGTCACCAAAGTGAGCAACGAGCCAAAGTCACCCGAAGCCCAAACCCTCCCGGCCAAATCCCCTTCCTCCCATTTCCCCCCGGCATATTTATTAAATGTCAAGCACCCAGAATAACTCTTTGTGGGCCGTTGGGAGTGGGGATGTCGGGAGTCGCAGCGGCGAGGCGGGCGGCTCTAACCTGGATGGATGAGCGTTCAGGACACAGCCTGTAATTTAGATTTCATTACGATAGTGGCTGAAGGTACAGTAGAAGGTGAGGACGGAGATGGTGCTGGAAGATGGAGGGGAGGCGTGATGGATCACTAAAGGCGAGGCAGGAGGAGGAGGAGGAGGAGGATCGGAAGGAGGAAAGGCTTGTCGCTGCTTTGACACGACAGAAGTGACGTCAGTCACATAATAGTCATCAATTCAGTCATCAGTTTTTCTTTTGTCTGCACTCAGAAGCAGATGGAAAACAAGACGGAGGACAAATGGAAAGCAAGCAGGTTGGGTTTGTGGAAAAAGAGAAAGCAATAGATTACATTACACCAGTCTTAAAGGAATACTCCACCCAAAAAACGATTTGGCCTCATTTTCTACTCACCCTCATGCTGAGAAACACTCTGGAGCACTTTTTTGACGTTTCAAATGCAATTGGAGATGTTTGGGGATTTTCGTTGTCAACAAACAGGGACCGACAGAGCCCGACAGAAAAAATGGTCCATAAAATCCACAAAACGTTCCCATTTTCCTTCATACTGCTCGTCCGCTGTAATCCAAGTGTCCTGAGCGCGTAACGTCCATAATTAATTCTTAACGAGGTCATTTAGTACATTTTAAGAGCCCAAACAGGGCGCTCTCACACAGCTCCATTGCATGTCTGCGCGCGCACCCTGAACTACGGAAGCCGCGGCAGACCAAGCCAGACGCTTGCGCGCTTTCAGCGACTACTTTTCTAAATTGCAAGCGTAGAAGAAGAAGTTCCGCTGTATATATTCTGCTGTGAGTAAACGAGCTGTGGACAATCACAAAAGTGACTGGCTACTGTTTTAAAGCTTTGAATTCGGTGTCCTGCTGAAAGGGCACAAGCGTGTTGCTTGGTCTGCAGCGGCTTCCGTAGTTCAGGGTGCGCGTGCAGACATGCAATGGAGCTGTATGAGAGCGCCCTGTTTGGGCTCTTAAAATGTACTAAATGACCTCGTTAAGAATTAATTATGGACGTTACGCGCTCAGGACACTTGGATTACAGCGGACGAGCAGTATGAAGGAAAATGGGAACGTTTTGTGGATTTTATGGACCATTATTTCTGTCGGGCTCTGTCGGTCCCTGTTTGTTGACAACGAAAATCCCCAAACATCTCCAACTGCATTTGAAATGTCAAAAAAGTGCTCCAGAGTGTTTCTCAGCATGAGGGTGAGTAGAAAATGAGGCCAAATCGTTTTTTGGGTGGAGTATTCCTTTAAAGTTGCTGCATTGGCTCCCTGTCCGCTTCAGGATCGAGTTTAAGGTTCTGTTATTAATTTTTAAATGTCTTAACGGCCTTGTCCTTTATTATTTAGCTGATCTGTTTTTACCATGCCGACCCTCACAGGCCCTGAGGTCCTCTGGCAGCGGCCTACTGTGCGTCCCAAAAAGCTAGAACCAAGACCCATGGCGACGGCCCCCGCCTGTGGAACAGCCTGCCGGAGAACCTCAGGACCGCAGAGACTGTTGATATTTTTAAAGGAAGGTTTAAAAACACAACTTTTTAATCAATCTTTTAACTGATCTTTTACATTCCTCTTACTTTCATAGCCATTTATGTGATTTTATTATGTACTTTTACTCTTTAATCTCATCTTACGTATTTTACATCAAATTTGCAATCTTATGTTCTTAAGTTTTTACTTGTTTAGCTCCAGCGTTTCCCGAGGGGAGTCCTTCACACTGGGAGGCCAAACCTTGGTGTGGGGTTCCCTTGGTCTGATGGACTAAGTTCTGGACTAAGTTCAAAAGTAAAATCTATTTATTACTTTGTGAAAATAAGCTGAACCCGAATCCTAAGTGTGAAAAGTATGAGGATTTCAGGATTTTAGTGTCTCTGTGGTCCATTGTCATGGAAACAGAGCCTTGAAACACAAAAAAAGTTCACGTCTACGTGGAGATGGGGTCCGAATAGTCTTGAAAATGTTTGTGTTTTCCCCCCGTTTCCATGGAGATGGAGTTGGGGCATTTTCAAAAACTTCCAACTTGGGACCAGTTCTCAGAAAGTTGTGTTTTTAGAGTCGTAGAGAACGCAGGATGCAACGGAAGTTTTCCGTTTTCAATTAAAAACATTGTTTTGGCCTTCGACTCACATTACATGTACAGTTTGTCGTCCCTGAGCTTATTTTCTGCAGAACATTAATGCCTAATTAATCTTTAACAGATATTCACTGAGGTGTTTATCCAATTCTGCTGAAGAACCCGGTCAGCGGTGACGAGGATAAGGATTGCTATAGGAACAGGCTGCAGACCGTTTGGAGATTGTTAATAAAGCCAACTGTTTTTTAAAAAGTCATGTCAAGCAGGTCAAGTGAGCGAGGAGTGCTGCAGATCGCAGTCCCATTAAAACTTTCTCAGCCTCTCCTGGACGTCATGTTTTTTTTTTTTCTCTTCCAGATGCTAAAGGTCTGGATGTCATCTCCTGCAGCCTCGTGTTAATTAGATGCTGTTAAGCTGTCCGCTCCGCCGCAGCCTTATCAGCTTAATTGTCTTATTAATGAGCCTCGCTGTTCCAAATGATTCAGAGTTGACATTTCCCAACCTATTTTTTACTGATTTTTTTTTTTGACAAAAAGCCGGAACTGTTTTCACTTACACAGCCTTTCATGAAAGTGAACTTTTTTTCTTTCTTAAAAAATGCACTTTGTTTGAGGGATAGAAATGTCAAAATATTATGTTTAATGACTTGTTGTGCTGCGAGGTGTTGTTTGGCTCTGAGAAACGCCTGATGAACTGATTGTGTCATGTACCTCAATGTTTACTTATTGTGGATTTCGTTCTGCTCAGTGTGTTCCACACATTTCAGCAAGTCTCCTTTGAATTAGAGGACAAACAGCTGAGTAATTTAAACAAGTTACATTTCTTGGCTTCTTTGATTTGTTGGCTTTTTTCTTCTGTTATTGTCTGATTAAATGTCGAAGTCATTGAAGTGAAATTTCTCAGTGCCCCATTGTCCAGTTATTGCTGTTATAACACAGGTGGAGCAGAAGTGAACAGATACACACAAAAACAGAATTTCCTGTTCGTCATCCGTTCGTTGGTCCAACTGTAGCTCATTAAACTAAATAAACAAACTGAGTAAGTCTTTGTTTTTTTACGTGATGCTCAGAGTTCACAGCTTGTCTGTGTATGACAGGAGCATGTGTGTGAGTAGTGCCTTAACATTGTGCAAGAAAAAGGAAGAAAAAAGCTCAACCTTGTAAGCAATTAGATTTTCAGTCCAAAGCACAGAGTGGTTAAAATGTTCAATACTTGAATGGCAACTGAATCGACTGAATTACAACATTGTCACTGCGCTGGCAGAGGTGTGATTCTTGATATCATGAGAATAAAAGCCCAATTTTCTGGCTGATAGTTCAGAAAAAAAATCATCAGATCTGAACTGAAGGAATGCATAAACAAAGTTATGAAGATTAAGAAAATTGAAAATCTACTCCCAAGCCTTCTCCAAATGCCTAGCCCAAGGCTCAATATGTATTATTTGTGACATGAACTTCCTCTTTGTTTCATCATGAATTGTCGATCCTCTCCTGGACATCCTCCAGGACTCCACTGGTGTGTGTGAAACTCTGGATTGAAAATTAAAGTGTCAGAATCAGTCCAGTGACACTCATGATACACCATCATCTCATTTCTACATGTCACCATTCACACGGCCACCACAATGGTGCTTGGAGACACTGAAAACACAACTTTTCTGAGACGCTGCTCTTGCTTATGAGCACCACAGCCGTGGTAGTGGACTTAGTAGATTTAGAGTTGTAGGTGAACCAGAATAACAATCCAGCCTGGGTGTCTGTCCATACAAATGTCCATTTTCTTCCATTGTTAATGTTACAGCATATTGTTCTCAAAATGTTGCTGTGTGAATCTGAAACTTTTCTGTAACAAATGCATTTTCACTTCAAACTTTATCTTGTAGGCGGGGCCTAATGGTGTCCATTTGTCTTAAATGAAAGACTTGTATGATGCTGTGTGGGTTGTTGTTGAGCTCCACTTTGCACTCTGTTTGAAAACTCTGCTTTCTGTTTAGTTTTTTTGACGTTCTTTCAGATTCTTTGCATGTGGCTGTAGAATGAAGCTTCCGCCTGACTAATCACTGATCCCACAGATCAAAAAAGAAGCCTTTGGATTGTTGGATTGCCAGCTACATTAATTCAGATGATTGCAGTGAATCCAGTTTGATATATGAAAACATTAACAGTAAAATAATTACCGTAGTTAGTGAACGACACCCGCTTTCCTATTCATTCTAGGTATCTTGATTTAAGAAAACAGATTTGGTTCAGTGAATTACAACGCTCTACAGGAAGTTGAAACCCACCTATTCATTCAAAGTACTGATAGTGGTCTAGAGCTTCCCCCGTATGACCTCTGACCTTAACCAAGGAGGTCTCAGATCCCTCCTTTGGACCGGATCGGACATTTCAAAGACGAACAGCTTAAACAGCAGCTCCGGGCCCTCAGAGCGAGAGTCTGACATTTAAGTACACCAGCTTGCTCTTAATTATGAGATGATGCACAGCGGGCTAATGATACACAGCAGAAAATACAAAACTGATTGCTAATTATCCAGAGCAATTTTCTAAATGTGAATGTTGGCTTGTTCTTCTCAGCGTATCGATGGCAGAAAGTTATTTCCCGTTTATCCCTGATTTCGGTGTACATGTGAAGACATTTGAAGTGACATTTTCAACAAACGTGATATTTAAGCTGTCTCCTCCAATGAGTCACATAGTACCACCCATTCTCTTTTCAGTGGAGTGGTTACTGATTGCCACTTTATCTTTTCATCTCCTCATTGTGTGATCTTTACTGGTGATGAATAACTCCATGTCTAATGATCAGGACTGGTATCAATACCAATACGGTATCTTGCTTTGTATAGCTTGAATACTGCTTTTCTCCCCCCTGAATTCTTATAATATAATATATAATATTATGATGACAATATTTCTTGCAATGCTTTAAGCTGATTTACTCACACAATTCACTATAAATGTTCTTATCCCATCAACAAGACAGAATGGCTAAAATGTCTCATTAAACTTTGACAAAAAGAAACGTTTTTGGTATCATTCTTTAAAATCCATCATGACTGTTTCAAGTCTGCAATATGAACCGGTCATAGCCAGCCAGCCAATAGAAACCAGTGCATTTTTTTTAACAAAGCTGAGATTTCCCAAAGTGCTTGGGTGAAGAGGTCGAGACAGAGCCGTACCTCAGTCTGACTCAGAACCCAAGATGACATTGTAATGGCGTACAAAAAAACAAAGAAGACAATACTGACAATTTTTCAATAAAGGAACCTTATCTTCCCTTTCTGGTGAGCAGAGATAACACAACACTGAGCTGAATGGCTAATTACAAGACGCTGCTGTCTAAGCTGTTCCAAAAACTCTTTCAAAAACCAACCAAAGGTTGCGTTTGCAGTTGTCATTTGGTTCTTGGCCTGTCAGATTACTGAGGCCTCGTTCACATGACGTTTTCAAGTGTAAAAGGCCAACCCTTTGTTGCATTTTGGGTGTGTTTGCACGATAACGGTACTCAGATTAACTGAAAACTTTTTGAGAAAGGCTCTCAAGGTGGAACTTTTTGAAAACTAGATGGTGGTCCACCGAACAAATCACACCCTTTGTACTCAAAACTTGAAGACTTGTGTAAATCCATGATTTTGCTGCAGCTGTTTGTAGATCTTGTCCCAGTCAGATAAAGTCGGTTGTGTCAGTGATGCTCTGAATCTTATAACTGTTGGGTTTTGTCACGTTGAGACAAACACAGCTGCCTTCCAGGTTCTCCCAGCTTCCTGGCTGTGTCTTAGTCTAGCTGGCTTACTCCCCGTTCGGCTTCCAGAACCGTAAAAACAGAATGCAGATCAGTCCAAATTACTGCGCGCTCAATCACAATGTACATTTCTATTTTCTTTGACAGACAGTTGGGATGTTTCCTTGATTGCAATGCAATTGCACCGCCATTGGTAAATCTCACAGGTAAATGTGAATCTGAGTGATTTGAAGTTTTATCTTCTCTCCAGGCAAATTGGAGCTTGATGGCATCAGCCACTCTGATTTGTGAGTGTAATTTGGACTCGCTGAGTGCATTCAAGATTTCAAAGCCATTTGTCAAGACTGCCATCAATTCAGAAAGGCGGCTCGCGGTGTGCCAATCACAGGGTTCAAACCTAGGAAGTGGATGATTGATTCCAGGCCGATGCTGTAAGGTTTGACTCCGCTCGTGGCGGCTATGTCGCCGATCCGTGCAAGCCCTGTAATGGCTCTTTTCCGTCGACACCAGCCCTCGTCACGTTGAAGGAAAATGGATGAGCACCTCCTCCCCGCACGCCTTCGCGAACCCGGACGGACCTCTGTGGGCGAGAGGAAATGGCATCTCCCATCTGGCCGCCGGTCGTGGCTGCAGTCGGCCGACTGGCCATTCATCAGCGCTGGTTATTTTCTCCACATCAGCTCTGTTGTTCTCTTCCCACACGGCGCTGGCAGCAGATTTGGCAGCCGAACGCGTCGCCTCTCCGTCGTCCTCGCCCTCTCTTCTCTTCATCATTATTTGCCTGTCTCCCCTCTTCTTCTCCCGCCTCCCCTTCTTCCCTCCTCTCGCTGTCATATCACTGAAAAGCACGAGATTCCCCTCAGTTCTTGTCTTAATCCTGTCAGCTGCTGCGTGTTAGATTTGGTTGTTTTGTTTTGACACAAATGCCTGAAGGCAGCAGTGTAAAACGCTGAGTCAATACAACAAATCTCTCTCTTTGTGCGCAAGCAGTTCAGAATTCAAATTTATTTCTTTCCTCCGAACAATTACTGACAATCGTCAGTACTGGAAAGAACTCTTGCTGAAGGGCTGTATTCAAGTACAATTTTAAGATGCTTACGCACAGCATGGAGGTTTGAAGGTTTGTGCCGTCGCCTCAGAGCAACATTGCTTGAGTTGGAGACTTCATTGGTGGTTGTTTCTTTGTCAAGTTTGCATTTTCTTCATACCTCACATAACCCTAAGAGATGCTGGTGAGGTTGATCAGTGACTCCATATTGGCTTTAATTGGTTTCCTTTATACAATATTATCATGAACTAAAGTTTGTTTCACTGCTTTTACAGCGACTGACGCAGGAGGCCAACTTGCTCCAGATTAGCACGTTTTGCTTTTCCACCGTTGGTACCTGAACCAGACCCTTGACCCCCACCGGTGCCTCACTGTTCTTCAAATGAGAGATGGTCCCTCCACAGGGATTAGTAAAATACTCTTTACCAACGACAACCAGGATTCAAATCCTGCGTCCTCTAAACTTAATCCATTTCTCTACCGAACAGCGAACTGCTAGATGAGCTCATTGATCTGAATTGTGAATGTCTGTGGGTAGTTGAGTGACTCTCTCCTTATTTTAGGCCTGATGACAGACAGAAACGAGTGACTGCAGTTTACAGAAATCCCCCCTCACCAGTCACTGCTCGAAATTTCTATTGGTTAGGTGACTTTTTTGTGACTCCATTTACACGACAGTGTTTCCGAGTGGAAATGCAAAACTTTCTTCCTGAAAAGATTTTGACTCGCTGAACAGAATGTTCAGAATGTTTACCATACCTAGAGAGTAAAACAAAACAAGCGTGTAGGCTGTGAGAAAAACTGCCAAACAAGAACTACACGGGAGCAATGGAGCCTGAATGATTCTAGCTCGGCATGCGTAGGCTCGCTTTACATCTTTTAAGCCCTTATCCTCCCTGGCTGTTAACACCACTCATCAGAACAATCACCATGCAAGATCTGTTTCAGACATGTTGAAGGTTGAAAGGCTTGAGCATTGATGGTGAATGAATGCTACATGCAAACCTTGAGAGTAACAAACTGCTTCGTACTTCAGGAGCATTTAAAATCTGATGTAGTTATTGAAAAGTGTTGAATAAAGGCTTTAAATGATTCAATATCCACATCAGACTTCAAGGGAAAAAATAAATTGTGCTAAATTTCCATTTTGTCAACAGAGAAATTACCCACCGGGAGCGTTCAAATTTACAGTCAATCATGAACTCTGTAAGAGCAAAGAGGTTTGAAACTATAATGAAAAGGCTGGATTGAAGACACGAGGCATTAATTCGTGGAAGTGAACCCTGTGACCTGGAATAAACAAGCTCGTACTGAATTTCGGGCGCACTGATTCTTCCTGTGAGGAGTGCGGTGGAGGGCTCTCACTCCTGCTGCTGCTGTCACCGACTCTGGCCCACTTAAGGGCCACTGGTGATTTTCTATCTGGGCTATCATTGATCCCAAGGCAGTTGCAAGTTAATGTTTGAGCTAGCTTGGGGTGGCTGTCTCCAGCAAAACACTGATCCTCACTGATCTCATCTGCAGTCTGCACCTCCGCCTCTCCTCCTCGCTCTCAGCCGGGGCGCCCAGGGGGGAAAAGTTTGCTACTTTAATTCCTCCCATGTCTGAGAAGAACATGCACACTGCTGTAAGCTCAAACTGGCGACTCCTTCGAGGGTTGAGCACTGACGACTGTGCAGATGACACTGGGTGTAGGTGACCAGAATATTTCTAGCAATGGAAAAGAAAAAAAAATGGTAGAATTTTTTCTGTACAAGATTCTACTACATGTCCCTATCTGTTATGATTTTAGCCATTATAGTGACCTTCTTTTTGTTTTATTGAGTTTTGTGATGTTCCTAATTCATACAAAGTTACCACACACTTTTCAACATTGTATTTTAATGATGCAGTCTCTGCATGGAGACTGTAGCTCTCACTTTCCCACAGTGATTCTCCCAAACGTTCCAAAAGTCGCTCCAGACACGGTCTGTTTCTTTTGGCTGATTGCACAGATTTGAAAGACAAAGTTAAACATAATGTAAATAAATATGGTGCAAATGTTTGCAGGATTAAAACTGAGCACGGTCTGTTCACGCTTCTTATTGAAATACGATCTGTAGGAGAAGATAGACTTTGAAAGGAAATTAGAAATAGAATAAATTGAAGTTCTCGCTGAATGGTCTGTTTGGCTGATAGTCACATTGAAAACTGGACTGAAGAGCAGCATAGGCAAGAAAAACATGCAGAGGAGCAGAGCTTGTGCTACACATGCACTTTGGTGCTTTCGCCAAAAAAGCTCTCGTTTCCTGGAGGGTGGGAATTGTGATTGTAACAGCAGGGCCACATGAGGAGTTTGAAAAACCCAAAAAAGGACCAAAAATACATTTATTGCATTTGAATACTTAAAAACCAGCCTGTCAACTGAACAGTCTGTCAGTTTTATCTGGAACAGCTGGAAGAAAGTGGAGCTCATAAAGCTGAGAGGTCCAACACATTTAGGACAAAGTGTCATGAATTCATGACTCCCCTTCAAGGGACCTCTGGTCAAGCCCCGCCCCTATTAATTTAGCTTCTAACTCAGACAACTTAGAAACTCAGGCCAGCCGTCGCATCCGACTGCATGCCTTTATTTGGGCAAGTAAAGAACACTGAGTATGTTTCTGGAGCTGCTTCAGTAGTTCGGACGGTTCCCACTCAAAAAGCAGGGCGGAGTTTACAGCGTTAAGCAGTGACAACGTGCAATGCACCACAGGAGACGACAAGGGACGATTGCTGTCAGAAAAGCAGTGTGTGCTGCTGCCTTCAAATCCCGAATCAAGAGGAAGAAGCCTCATCTAATGTCCATCGTCGGCGTTCACCAGTTAAGCTAGATGGCTAGCGTCAGGAAGCACATCGTTGCGAGCGTTATGTGATTAATATTATATGGCTAGATTACTAAGATTATACAAGTGATTCTATACATGTTTATAGTTGTCTCAGTGAGTTGGCTGTGATGCATGTCCTTTCAGCATACCTCATACCACCGTTGTATGGAGCCTACTTAAATGATTTAAATACTCCAGAAAACAACACAAGTTGTCGGGATTGAGTTGGCCTCTCGTGGCTGTACTATATAATGGTGGAGATGGAATGGGAAACAACAAAAGTATCTCCAGATGATCTGTTTGTTGAGGCTTGTTTTGTGGAATGTTTAGACAGGATCGGTCTTGGTCGGCACACAATGAACACACCAGACACTGATATGCTAGAATAAAAGCGTCAGTTTATTCCCCGCAACACAGCGTATCACAATCACACAGCAATATGCAGCATAACAACACATTGTTATAGTTTCTTACCGCAACGCACGATCCGGGGAGCCAACAGATCAGGCAGGAAACTCTTTACTGCATCAGTCCGAGCGAGTGTACACCTCCACGGAAGACTCCGACTAGACTACGAGCGCGAGCCGTCTTTTAACCCGTCAGACCCCTCCCGTGGTGTCATCTCGAGATTGGCCAGATCTCACTTGAACCAGGGAGGATGACCAGGCAAAAGAGTTCTCGCATTCCTCTTTCTCCACCTGTCCCTACTCCCATACATTGTCATGGTAACCGGACATCAACATCTTGCAGGACGAAAGAGTTCCCCCCACATTCCGAACATGTCAGAGTAACTCTTATAACTATATGCAAACATGTCACCCTGACCCTGCTTCCTGGACCGCAGCAGAAAAATATGTTTATTCCAAAGCATAGGTGAACGTGCAAAACCGCACGAACACAGAAGATACATGCAGAGCTGGAGGGGGCTGAGGAATTTCGTTAGGTCATGATGACTCCGGCTGGAAAGCAGCGCCGTCACCACAAGGCTCAGTCAGGGATCGGTTCTGACGCAGGAGAGCTGTGTTTGCAGGGCAACCTAAATGACCAGACCTCGGTGTGCCCTGCAAAATGTCAGCTTCATCCCCCATGACCTAACAAAGAGTAAATTACCTCAATAGGTGTACAATCAATAACTGAACCCTTGGGAACCAACCAAGTAAACCTAAATAATTTAATTATTTGAACGATTTGGGTTTTGATTGTGTAATTATTAGCGTGCATGCCCTTAAATCCTGTACATTACCGTCTGACCCCCAAAGATCAAAAGTCACGTCACCTCAGTAATTAGCATTTTAGCAGCGGGGTCACACGATGCATTGATTGGTGCTTATCTTGATCTGGTTTACGAAACATGTACAAGAAGGCGTATAGATTGAAGGCTAACATGCCAGCTGAACGGCGAGGTGTTGGAGAGGCTTCACGACTCCATATTAACTGAAAGAGAAGAGAAGCTGGATCGATGAGTAATGACGGATGGAGTACTGAGACAGCGAAAAAACAAACACAAAACTTTGAAGAATTTTAACAAAGTGTACTTTTTTCAGTGTCCATCAAAAATCAACAGCCTGGTCCCAGAAATCAATTGCTTTCAGAGGCTTTCTGTGCAGTGAGGCCATTCACACTGCATTTAGAGCTGTATTAATTGCAGCTATAGCATTAATTTTCAGAATAAAGCTATAGTTTTTTTGCAGTATTATGTCCTTGTTGCAACATTGCACCAGTAATACATTGTTGCAATGTTTGATTGCAAGTAATGCAAAGGAAGCAGTTATGTGTGAAGTTCTTCACAAAAGTCTTTCTAATTGATTCCTGCTCACTTTTACGGCATCGGTGTCCTTCCTTTTTTTTTTTTTTTAGCACTACAGTTCTTTGAATTGAGGGCTATTTTCCTTCGTCAGCAAGTGAGTTTAAAAGGGGCTTTAAGAGTCCCCGAGGGAGCGCTCAGACACCTCCAGATTTCACAGTGAGACAGCCCAAAGCCTTCCTGGTTTTATCTGGTCCAAACGCCTGTGAGCTCCAGGCGCCGTTTCACTCAAGCAGACCTGAGATAATGTAATTCAGGTGTGTTATTCACTCAACATTTTCCATCTTATTCATAGAGGATCACAGTAAAATATACATGCTGGTCATCCTCTGGGAAGAAACAGGCAGCTATAAATAGGAAAAAATGTTTTATTCCTACGTTTTATTGTAAATTGAATGAAGACACGTGAAATATTTGTGTCGGCTTTATTTAGAATTTCTGTGCCCATTGAAAAGCATCAAGACTGGAAAAAGTTGCATTTCTAAAACAAACTCTGCAGACCAGATCAGGGTCAGTTCCAACTTTTGCAATCATGTCAAGTTCAAGTTCAGCCTTTACGTAAAGTTTTGCATTTGATTTTTTCGATTCTAAATACGTCGCTGTTGAGACAGCGGCTGCCTCTCTCACTCCTATCTTGACTTCATTTAATGAGGAATTTTCACAAAGTCCTGCATTTTTGTTTATTCCCGATGTCAGAATCCGCAGGCAGATGATTCTGCCGTGGCTCCAGTAGTAGGGGGTGTCTTACCCCGCCCCGCCGCCTCGGATCGTGTCCAACCCGGCGTCAGTAATTATTATGGCTTCACACGAGGCGTGCTGCCGCAGCTTCTGAGGCGTTTCATCCAATGTCAAAGAGCGCCTGAAGGCTTTCACTGCCTTTTACTCTGCAGCCAAACTCTCAGGATGCAGAAAGCGGCGCTCCACCTCCGCTGCACGAGAAGACGAGGAGGCTTTGATCATGGGAGGAGGGCTGGAGCTGCCCCCCCCCCCCCCCCCCCCATCCCCCCCCCTCGCTCCCCAGCTCCCTGTTCACAGACCCACAGGCTGTATTGATTTAGAATAATGCTTTCTGTTTCCTCTCGCTGCGTACATGCATAATCTGTTTCCATTACATCTTTTGGGGCCAGCAGCATGTTTGCATGTCTCTGCTTGTATTTAACGAAGGAGGTGGGAATTACTGCGAGACGAGAGGTCAGTTCAGGGAAAAGTACGGAGCGACATGCATGGCTCAGGCTTTTTGTTTTGAATATCTTCACTTGGCTTTTGATCTGCATCATTTATGTCAGGCTGACTTTTGCATTGCAGTGTGAGACGCTTTACTGAGGTTCTCTGGCTGTGTGGACTCAGTGGCTTCACAGTCCTGGGACAGTAATTGATCCCAGATTTCAGTTACATCTTGGAAGAAAAGAAGTGAAGTTACTTTTCTAGTTACTATGATTAAAAAGCAAATGTAGTATTTTTGGAGAACAGCTGTCGCTGCGTTGCCAGCACTGTGTGGGTCAGGGTGTCAAATATCTGGCCTGGGAGCTGAAACTGGCCCCAGCAGACGGTCCAGCCAGGCCCAGGGAACAACCTTGAAAATCGGTTGGAAAGAAGACAAATTTAAACTGAGGCATGACATTTTGACTCATCACTATATTACTCACCGTTTTTGACATATTTTAAAAGTCTTTTTCTTTCTTTTTTTCCACATTTTGCCCAAATATTTCATATTAAATTTTCCATACTTGCATTAAGTTTTATTAAAACAAAGGGAAAGCAGTCATGGTTGTGGTTATTCACACATTAAATTCAAATAGCGACCATTTGATTGCTCTGGTCCAATCACTAATTCACTCATTTATTGGCTTTAGCATCTGGAAGTTTGTAGGTTGTGGGAAAAAAAAAAGCTGTAATAAAAAAGGAAATGCAACAACAAAACAGCTGGTAAATTCAAAGATGCTAATTAGGGCTGTTCCAAAATAACACGCAAATGGCGTTATTTAATTTATGTAATCAATTTTTAACGCAGTTTAACGCAGGCACATCATGACAAGCGGCGCGGCGAAGTGCGGAGCACGTACAAATACACTGCACACACACAGACATCATGTTATGGTGTGCATGTTTTAGTTTTTTGAATATTTATTTTATTTGGAGCCTTAAATAAAAAACACATCTCGTGTTAAATATATGTAATCATGTCCTGTCGTTTTTTTGTTAATGCAATACAGGAAAAAAAGGGTATATTTCAGACATAGTTGGAAATTGCGATTATTTGTGATTAATCGTGATTGATTAATTTGTAAGCTGTGATTAATTGGATTAAAAATTTTAATCATTTGACAGCCCTAATGCTAATACATAATAAATAATGTGGAAACAAGATAATTTCCATGTTGACTATAGTTGTAAATTTTTCATGAATTTGTCTTGGTCATACATTTCACTGCTTCACAACAAGATAAAATCCCATATTTGAATAAAAGAAACAAAAGAAAACATAATTCAAATCAAATCAAATCAAGCTTTATTTGTAGAACATTTTGTCATATTTGTAAAAACAACGCAAAGTGAAGAATTAAATGAAACAAAGTCACAAAATAAAAAAATGCATAGAATTTTTTTCCCACAAAATAATTGATGAATAATTGAAGAAAAGGAGATTGACCTGTGGTGCTAAAATGTACAGCTCTGTTCATTAGTGACTAATAACAGCAGTTTATACATCAGGAATTCCTGGACTACAGCTTCGCTCGTGCAGGAAATGAAGCGTCGGGCATCACAAAGTTTTGAGCTACTCCGGTAGCTTTGTCTCAACTCCAAAGTGAATCCGATAGTTAGTCATTACCATACAGAAAAGTCTCCAGTCTCACTGGCGGCACACAAAAACAACCCAAAACAAGATATTTACCTTCTACTTGCTCAACTTTGTTCCAAAATAAACAGATGGCCAAGTTGCCGCAGCCTGGCACGGTGTTATCGGTGGAATCGCGGCTCCTGATGTCCTTCGCTGTTTCTCAGGCAGACTGAAGGACAAAAACAAGATAAAACTTTACTCAAAAGCAGCCCGAGGGTTGTTGGGAGTGCATACTCGAATCTGATAGCACCAAAACTGATGAGATCTGTTTTCTACGTGATGAAGTATGTTTGACATGAACACGTTCGAGGATGACCAGAGCGCCAGGATGCAGGGGAAAGATGACACTTTGCAGATAGCGCCAGCAGCCGAGGAGGTGCTTCAGAGACAAATATTCCAGCACGGATCCAAAGTGTGTGTTCGAATCCGCCGAGAGGAGGAGAAAAGAGGGAAGCATGTTGTCTGGATTGCTTTCACTCGAACACCTTTGGGGTGTTTTACAGGTTCAGGTAAAGCAACATTGGCCCTCCAGCAAAAAAGCAGCTGGAAAAGAAGGCTTCTCTGCCAAACTGTTGAGCGATTCTGTGGACATGTGAACATTGGTGCATCCTGTGTAAACAGGCCAGAGTCAACTGTAGAATAGAGAAACGGACAGCCAAGGCTGGAAAAGACTTCAATATGATTGAATAAATCACAAATGGAAACAGCTGAAACCTTGACATATGAACTGAACCCAGGCCTCAGTGTGGACCAGCTCTCTGGTTTAGTTTTATACAGATGAAGCTCGGAGGAAGAGTCTGGGATGAGGAAATTCAAGGAGGCTTTCAGATGCGTCTTTCCCCGTTTCCTCTGCTGAAGTCAACCGCTGAATCAACCCTCCTCATCAGCAGCAGCTCTGCTCTCACTGATCCAAGACACCTTTCAAAACCTTTTACTACGCGAGACGCTTAAACTCCCACAACGTCTTTGCAATAGAAATATCAATCGGAATCAAAGTGATTAGCAGGGGAAAAGCTGACAACTCAATTTCCGACTTTGAGTTCTCGACTTCTCAAAACAAGTCCAGTTTTGGCAAATAAACCATAAACTACAGTCTTTCTGGGGAGAGTCTGGAGTTTGTGATTCCATCCAACACCAGTGCTGCTGCTCTATCTGGTCTGGAGTAAAAGGAGATCAGTTCAAGACAAGTGTGGATGAATGTTGAATACTGGACGAGTCATCAGTCCATCAGACCAGACAGGAGCTGGTGGAACAGTTTTAACAGTTTCTGATTTTTCTAAAACAAAAGATACAGAACTTTGATCAATATGAGCTGTGGTTGATCACAGTTTTATTTTTTAACGTTTTCTTGTCCAGCTCAAGTTCAGCTGTGTGTGTTTATTTTATTATTTTTGTTCCAACGCAGTTTGTCATTTAAACAGACACACAAAATGCAACATTTTTCCATTTTCACTTGAAAACGTTGTTTAAACGGGGCCTAAGCTACAGTGTTCATGTCATATTTGATAGGCATGTTTTAGCTTGATTTGCCATTTACTTATCAATTAAAACGTTATGTCGATTGATTTATTCTACTTGCTCAAAGATGTTGAAATCTCTTGCTATTCTTTCAGGTTGCTGAGATACAAGGTTCTTATCCCATATACTTGACTGGGCCTTTTCCTTCGTGATAACATGAAAAGCAGAAGCTGTTAATCTTGAAGATATTGCCGTTTCTTTGCCCATTTCATGTTTGCACGAGGTGAACTCCTGCTGGGCAGTTGAAAGCTTTGCATAAACACTCTGTTGTCGACAGTATCAAGCAGTTGGTCAATAAAACGCAGTTATCAAAAGCCTTATGCTTTCACAAACAACAGCTTCAGGGCTCATTTGTGCACCATCTGTACTGTAAAGTGTTGTGCTTCTACTCGTGTTGCATCACCGTCTCCGCTTCCACCAGCGCCGCACTGCTTTAAAATGAAATAAAAAGAGAGAAGCCTGGACCTTTCCCTTCAACTAACTTTCTGCTGCAGTGCCCGGAACTGGTGCAGCAGTATATTGTTATAATGAAGTGTGAAATGTTGGACTTTATTGATCCCAGTGGGGAATTCTGGCTTTTCACTGGCACTTTCATCCAGTCGGTGGTTAGCTGGTGGGGACTCAGCGGAGGACACTCAGAGGAAGTCCTTCCAATAAAACACCTTCCAGTCTTTTAAAAAAAGGATCTCGCATTCAGAACGGACAATCAAGGAAAGCAGTTTCTCTTATCCATCAGACATATTTGAACTGCATCGTATTATATAACCTTGAAGTAGATGCACCTCAAGAGGTTTCCCCTCAAAACGTTTCACACAGAGGTTTGATTCACGTTTACAACGCTTGTTACATTCACAGCTGACACCAACACATTTTGTCTATTTACAGTGAAATGGAGACTGAGGGCGGATGGGAGAGGAGTCCAGTGCTTTCGAGTGTGAATGAAAAAATACAGACTGGTCTCTGTGAACATACCGGACAACTGGACACCATGTGAAAAACAGATCCAGGAACAATTCAAAGCCTGACTTTTTGCTTCTTGGTGGTAGATTACAATACACCACCGGGACATGAGTGTTTTGAAGTTTGAGGACAGCAGCCACGATTTGTGCAAAACAAGCCGTCCAATAAACACCTTTTCTACAAAGATGACACATATTAGACTTTAGCTGCCTAAACTCTAAATCTAGGTCTTGTTAGCATTCAAGTCATGAAGCAGAGCAGTTTTCACCGTGCCTAAAGGCTTGAGGAAACATTTCGAAGCTCATTCCCCTCCTTTAATGCACCTTCCCTACATTGAAAACTGAAAACAGCCAAGACTGCTATTGATAGTTAGAACCCTCGTCCTTTGAATTGGATCAAAAAGAAAAGCTGTGTTATGCCTCACCCTGAAGATTCATTCTTAAAAGTATAACCATGGGAGGAGACTTCCTGCTCAGGAAGTCTGTGGTATGTAGCATTACTGCACGACAGAACCCTTTCTGTCAGAGATTTCTGAACTTGTCGAGACGTTTAGAGGTGATGTGCTGTGATTGAGAAGGCTGTCCCGGGACCCGGGGATCCGCTTGGACGTTATAGAATGAAGACAGGACAGCTCCGACTTTCACATCTTCTGCGATGTGCAAAAAGTCAGTGGAGGGATTTGGTAAAACTTTTTGTTTCTTAAACTTTGGGTGCAGCCTGTGTCTGAAACACTGCTTTAAAAATGACTTTGCAGGAACTGATTCTACAGGAACCAGAAACAACAGATCTCAGTTTCTGAGACCGCCTGATGGATAAAACTCCAGGACGGTGCTGACATATTTTGTTGTGTTAACTTGGTAGAGTTGATGCTTTTTCTCCCACATTTGTGAGAGTGTATGCATTAAACTTCAGTACATAACCACTGACAAACTATTGATTGAACGGTTCCCAAAATGCTTTATGCAGGGCGGACACTGTGCGCTTTCGACGGGATTTCACCACGATTTTGCCGTCGCAGACCACGCTGTGTCATCGTGGAAACATCGTAGCTTCGGGACGTCCGGTCGGGAGGTCGTAAGCCGTACAGCGTGAGAACACTCACGAGGAAGGATTAATTGCTGCTACGTTCTAACGATAATGCTGCGACCTCCCAGTCAAACTTCTGGCATGTCAGAAATTCTCGCCGTAGCTCGTACAGTGTGAGTGGTGTTACGTCACGATTCTGCGTTCGCACCTGCGCAGAAGACACCGGTGGATCTAACTATATTCATCATAACGTCATTGGCTACAGATGAGGAATTCGCCGGGGAAGTGTAGTGTTTAAAGCAACATTGGCTGGCTCAGTGCGGCTCCATGCTAATGCTAATTGCTAATGCTAACGTGAAACTATCATAGCTACAGTAAAACAATATATAGTTTACATTAACGTTACCTCAAGCTCCTGATGAAGGATGGACATCCCATAACGACCACGTCTCCTCAGCCATTCACGTACCCAAATCCTTTTTTTTTCTGTTAGTTTCAGCACAGAAGACAGCGCACACAACTGCAACAACTTGCTCAAGGACACCTCAACATGTAGATAGATAGGGAATGAAACCTGTAACCTTCCAATTGAGAGATGATGCACTGTACTCACTCATCCACATGGCATAGAGGCTAAACAAAAACTTACCACACAAGGTTGAGAAGGTTCACTTCAGAAACCTGATTTGTTCGTTTTGCTTGTTTTTATTCTTCTTTTATTGGATCTGAAAAAGGCAAAATGTTTTCATGAGACACCCGAACCAAGAAGACCAACTCAATTATGATCCCTGCTTTATCTCTCCCAGACTATGGTCATTGGAGTTGTTTGCTTTTAAAACTGGTATTATTTTCTCATTCAGCTGATAAAAAATGGCAATAATGGCCCAATGTTGTTGTGCTGAGGCAGTGTCCTCCTGGAGCTGAACAGAACAGCATCACATGCTTACAAGCAGTCATAACAGTGCTTCATTGATTCCCCAGTTAGCCGCAATATGTATAAAATTGGAATTAGTCCATTTTCCTGTATTCACCGCATTGAATGTGTGTTATTCACTGAGCTCAGTCTGTCTATGAGATGCTCATGGACATGTCCAAGTACCTGGAATCTTTTAGAAACCCTGACAGTGATTGTACAAACCTCAAATAAATCTCAGGAAAACAGTTCAAACTGCTTTGTTCCACGGCACAGGTTTCAGAAAAAACTGACAGAGCAAACATACAAAGGTTTCTTATGATTGTTATTTTAGTTTTTTATCCTTTTATTGATTGTACTAACTTTGTGGTATTATCAAGCAATATGGACATTTTCTTGAATCTGAAATAAATAAATATTAATAAAGTTTGAAAAACGATAAGGTAGTTTATGGTTTTATCGGAGTCATACAGTCTATTTGTAAAATCTTTAGATGTTTCTATCAGTGTTGGGTTCAGTCGTGATGAGGTATGTGAATGCACTTTTTTCCGTGGGTTTCATGTATCCCTGCCACAGTTTATCTGTAAACGGCATCCAACGGTTTCATGTGTTCATCCTGCAGTTAGCAGCTGTGGTTGAATAGAAATTGTCCGCCGTTGGTTACATAGCTGCAGATTTTAAATTAGAACAGACTCTAGATACATTAGCTACACGCTGCATGTGATTACTTTCTAAATTACATTTTATTTCATTTGTATCATCAAAAGCACTTCAGTTATACATCATCTGCATGGAAGTGGTGAAGCCAAGCTAACATACAGAGGACCAAGAATGGATCCTTGAGGAACTCCAGCTGTGTTTGATAATATCGTACAACCCGAAGCGCTTTGATAAAAATGTGCCAACTGTGTAACCAAACCAAACCTTCTCAGTCTTTTGAAAAACTTGGTGCTCCATTGACGACAAAAGAAAGTAGGCCTGATTGTTATTAACGGTTATTATTAGAAGTGCACCAAATTTTAGCATTGATTTTCACAAACAGCTTCGTACATAATACTGAGAGTTGTTAACAACTTGTTGAACATGCCATTTGATCACCTGCAAAAATAGAGTAAATCGAGCTGGAAGTGAGTCTGAGCGGTCTGATGGAGCGGCGACGGAGAGCCTCTCGATCCTCCACAACACTCTCATTAGGATTCCATTCAGCCCGTCCGACACGCCCCTCGACAGCACAGTGGGGTAACACCACTGTAATGAAGGAAGTACATCAGTGGGGGGGAAATAAAGGAATGACGTGGCAAAGTCAACAGCGGGGAGCCGGGGTGCTGCGGAATCCCAGCCCCCGCTGCATCCAGCGCCGTGAACGAATTAGTGTTTGTCAGATCTGAAGCAGTGTGATGGCATTTGGTCCTCCATCAGTCCACCCGCTATTCATCCTACCTAATCACATAATTACTGTTATTACTCCGACACACAGACGTTAGATCGTGATAGATACGATGGTTGCGTTGGACTTTTTTCTCCTTCGTTCCTGCTCTGTATGGAGCTAAATCGTTTCTATTTCATCGGCACGTTCTCCCCCCCGTCTTGGCTTTTGTTGTTATGAATCATTTTGGAGGATAGTCATCTTGTCTGCTCGCTCGTACGATGAAAAGCAGCTTCTGCTGGTCATTCAGTGTGTGATGTTCCCACAGCCCGGGGCAGATCGTTTGAAGAACCTCAATAGCTGGAGCCAACTGACCGTTTTGATGTCGGTATTCACGGCGTCGGGGCGCTGCATTTGGTGCAGATATGCAAATACAGACTGCAATGCAAAAAAAAAAAGAACCCGCCGCCTTCAGAGGGGGGATTGTGCCAGACAGAGCCAATAATGGATGGCTTGAGTGATAAATGCGAATAATACAGACAATCATCTATTTTTGACGATGCAGAGCTAGCTTGCGGATGCTCCACTGAGGACGGCGTCGCTGTTTTATCTCGCAGCTTCAAAGTTTCGGCCTTTTTATCTGAAAAATCTCTTGCATTCATTTGCATCCCCTGGAGTAATAACCGAGACGGCATTTCATCTGTATTTGTATTTGCAGTTGATTTAATCCAGAGAGAATCTGATGTTCAGAAGCATTTCTTGGACTCTCTGAGAGTCTTTTGTCTCCTCATGTATCATCCAGACCGGCTCAGTGGTGTGAAGATCAGACCTCAGACTTCTGATGCTGACATCTCTGCAGCAGGACTCCTTCTGCTGCTGCTTCTTTATGACTTGGTCTTCCCAGCTGCATCATTGCTTGTTTTTTCTACAAAAGAAGAAGATGAAGAAGAAGAAATGACCAGCTAAAAAAGAGAGAATCAACTCATGTTTTGCAACTTTTTGACTTGCTTTTTGTTTTTCAAACTTTGGGTTGTTCTGACCAGAATGCTGACCTGGCGCAGCCTCGACTCTATTTTTAAGTTTTTCATTTTTTAAATTAATTTCAAGCCTTAATTTTTGTGTTCACGAGCCTCCAGAAGTATATAAAGCCTCTTTTTAATCTAGTACTTATTTGTGATTACTCTGATCCGGAGTCTGCTTTGCTTAAAGGTCCCACAACATATAATTTTTTTCAACAATTTAATGAGGAAGTAAGTCCAGCCTTGGTCCTGAATTTCAGTCGGTCTAAAAGTCCCTCTAGTTGAGATCTCCCAACAACAGGCTAGTTCTGTGTCTGTGTCTGTCCACGTCTACTCCAGGCCCAGCTCAGCGTTGCCAGATTGGGCAGGTTTCCATCCAACCGGGCTTCTTGTTCCATTTTTCTTCATTTGGTGCAGTTCTGTACTCATGACATGTTCTTTATTACAGATATATTAGCTTTAACATGAGTTTCCACAGAGAGGTGGGCAGGTTTTATGTTGTGTTTGGACTGCAAGCGGTGAGTCAGATCTGGCAACCCTAGAGAAGACGCACTGACAGTGATTTATCGTTATGGCTCATAGAAATGCTGTCGTTAAACCAGTCTGAACCAGAACCTGAGCTCGAAGGAGAGGCTCAGTTAAAAATATTGTGTGTCTGAATATGTTAGTTTGGCCGTGTGTGTTCTGCATAGTGTGAAACCTCTGAGACATTAAATGAATGCTATAGAAGCATGTCTGCAAACCGAACGAGGAGGTGGAGAACGTGCAGCGAAGGTGAAATACGTCTTCTCAGAGAACCTGGCAGCAGTGTGGACGGCGGCGGGGAGGGGAAAGAGGGCCCCGGGGAGGCGTTTTGCTGAGGTGTCTGCTGTTGATAAAGTATTTATGACCCGGGGGCAGTTTAGTGCAGACACTCCGGAGCGCCACGCCACCTCGCCGCTGATGAAAGTTTCATGACCGAACTCCAGCCGCGGCGCGAAACCGGAGCAGCTCCACATTCAGAGCTTCACATTAATGCAGCCGCCGCCCGCCGCTTCTGACCACAGGAGAGATCACAACACGGATCTCTTCTGTGAAGAACAAAGTCGGCACTTCTTCAGCGACTCACGCTCTTCATGTTGGCTTATTTTAATCGGACAACGGACATTCAGCTTGTAAATCACGCTCAAAAACACTGAGTGATGGTGAAAGAAGAACACAGATCGTGCTGTTGTTCTGAAAATATTACAGTGAAACTGCTCTTTTACAGACCTACTTCAAACAGTGGCTAAATCAGCCTGCTGAAGGGTTCAGTCTCACTCCGTATACTCATCAGGAAGACTTTCTTTTCCTGTAGATGTATAACAGAGGGTCAGAATAATGAATTCTTTCCTGTTTTAAATTGGACTTTACTAGTCACATTTTCCTCCTTTCAGTAAACTGGAATTTAATGAAATATTTGACAAGAGGACGGTTGTTGACAGAAAGAAAATCGTACTAAAGCAAAACTCTAAACTTGTATTTTTTGAAGTGCTCTCTTTGTTCTTTGCGACAGTAACTCAGCCTGCTTAGCTGTAAAACCTCGACTGTCTCTCTCTCTCTCTCTTTCTCTCCGCGCTGTACACTGAAGCCTCAGAAACAAAGCAGAGAGCGGCGTTCGCTCGGAGAACCTCGCCAGACCTTAAACAAGCTGCTCCGATCGAGCCGGCGCTCCGTGTGAAGTGGCGTGAAAGAGAAGTGCGATCCTGCTGCAATCTGACTGCAATCAGCGCGCGAGCCGAGCTCCGGCCGCACAAGCACACGCGAATCAGGCCGTGAACGTCTGCTCAGTCATGAAAAGTCGATGGCGGATCGTCTCATGTCTTCTTTCTTCCCAGGAGGTTCTTGTTAGCTTTCTCAGTGCTCTGAGGCCAAATGTTTGGTACATGTGTGGAACAGTTTGTGTTCAGGACTGATTGTTTGAAAGGATCCACTAAACTGGCAGGACACAGATGTTAGAAAATCAAATGTACCTTTTCTATTTTCTGAGCGAGTGATCTGGATTTTGAGTCTGTGTCGAATTGGAATTTGGCAGATTTCACATGAATGAGCTCAGGTTGCTGGTTGGACTGATCGAAACAGTCACAAATATCACACCTGAATTCTGTTCTGTACAAATGACAGAAAATCAGGATTGTGAAACTACTGGAATCTGAGCAAATATTGCTGTTTAAGTTTCTTTTTTTTTTTTCAGTTTTTCACAAACCTGCTAGCTACGTATGGCTGATCTCTCAGCTGTGTTCTTGATTCTTGCTCATTTTTGTTGATGAAGTAGAATTTTGCACCTTTCCCATAAGCGTCACCCAGCTATTGTTGTTAAAATTAATTAATGATTTAAATCTATTTTTTTCTTATTTCTTCCTGCATCTTTCTCTCCTTAGAGACGCCTCTTTGTGTTTCAAATGACTCCCGATTTGCTCTCTTTCACAGCAGTCATTGTTATCTAATCATAACTCGAATCAGGCTTTTCATCACCGACTTTACAAACGCGTAAAACCCAGAATATCAGAATGTTATATAAAAAGAGGCTGCAGAAGTTTGAAGGTGCAGGAGGTTAAGCAATGTAGATTCAACCTTTACCTTTAGATGAAGCAATCCTCCAAAGGTCATCGTGCCGATTCATCATTCGAGCAGATCCGAGCTGAGCGTCGCTCCCTCACCGGCAAACAGGCAAACTCCATTAGTTTCCCTCGGGAAGTGGCGCACACAAGCAAAGGTTAAGAGGAATTTATGCTAATGCAAGCTCCGCTAATGCACTTAACCAGAGGTTTCCTTTCTTTTTTATAACTCCGTGTGATTTTGATGCTAAACTTATTATCGGAACACAACAATACTGGTCTGACCTTGGAGGCCGACCACCCGCTGCAGTTTGTGCATTTGTTCCACGCCGTGTTTGCTTTGGATTAATTTCACGTCTCTGACATTCTGAAGGAGGAGCAGGTCAAACAGACGGTGTCAATACTTGACTGTCGGTGTTATAGGTGAGAGATATGTTTAGTCTGCGCTCCCAGCCGGCGTGAAGGTCTTCTGCTGGCATTTCCCATGATTCCTGGAGATATTTGAGGAAGGATTCACGCTGCAGCGCAGACTGAATTGACTTGCCTGTTTTGGAATACAAGCATTTGGAATAGTTAAAGAGGAACTTTATGAGAGTGGTTACATACAGTACATGAAGCTCTACGTTATCAAGCAGGTTTTCAGATCATTTCTAGTTTAAGACATCAAATGGAGTGAAGTTCTATAACGACTCCCTCCACAAACTGGTAAATTCAATAAAATGGGCTTTAGTTCATTCGTTTTGACAATTTTCTGACACAGTTGACTAATAATGAAACTCCCCTCACTGCTGGTCAGAGAAACACAAAAACTGCATCAAATCATTTACAGCGTCTGCTAATCAATTCAGGTATTTCCATTAGTGAATCACACAACTTTTCTGTCATATATAAAACTTTGTTTTCTCATGGAATTAAATTAGTAAAGTAATAGAAAAACAACTCAAATTATGTTATTTCCTGAAGTTGGACTTTAACAGAAAAAAAATAAATGAATTACTTTTTGTGACAGTATGAAAAATAACACCTGTTCTGTTCTTACTCTAAAGTGACTGAATATTTTAATTGTTTACAAAGGAAAAGTTCCCAAAACTTCACTTGATATTTTCCTCTCTGGTGCTCACAGCTGCGTTTGTGTGCAGAGGATGTGAGTATCGGTGAAGGCAAGTCAGGAGGAGAAACGGCCCCTGGCCGGTATGGTCAGTAAGGCGGGAGGCGGCTGGGGTTTGTTTGTTTTCATCGTCCACACCACGGTCAGTTTGTGGAGGTGAAGAAATGATCATATGTTATGTTGCAGTCGTCTCCAGAACAAACGCTTGGTTGTTCTCAGGAACAGCGACTGCACGTTTCCCAGTGTAGACCAAACTCTCAGTCCAGGATGTGGGAATGTGCATTTTTGATCTGGAACATTAAGAGAGAATTGATAGCTGGATAAAGCTCACAAAACTGTAAGCAAATCCATACTTTAATTTTGTGTGTTCAAAACTTCTGTGTGGACAAAGTAATGAAATCTTAGGTCAATCTGAACAGATTAATAACATTTTTAGAGCTAAAATGTTTAAATCAGTCAGATTTGACTGTAACATAACAGAAGTACCACCCAGTATGGTGTGAATGAATAATGCAATGCAATGTAAAGCGTCTTTGAGTGTCCTGAAAAGCGCTATATAAAACCAATGCATTATTATTATTATTATTATTAAGTATTAACCCTTTTCAGCTAATTTGACTTTTGTCCTTTTTTCAGTTTATATCAGCTATTTGATCCCTTTTATCCATTTCACCTGTTTTTGCTCTATCCTTGACATGTTCCAAACATTTTAGCTACTTTTTTCACCCTTGTAATACTCATTTTTTTTTAGCAATTTCAGAAGTTCGAGGTCTTTTTTAAACAGCAATTTTAGCGATTTTAGCCAGGAGAGTCTTTTGGAAAAAGAAATACAAGCCAACAAATAAAACTTCAAAAGATAACAAAAGGATGAAAATTGTTCTGCATTCAGGAAGCTTCAGAGAGCCAATGCAGAGGAACAAAAGGGCCACATGTGGCTCGAGAGCCGCAGGTTGCAGACCTCTCTTCTACTGCAACAAAGAGCCGAAATGGAGCAAATTAAAGCAGATCTGGGATCTGAAGATATTTACAGCCTGATCTCCTGTCAGGAGTACCTTAAAGCTTTAGCTGCTCATGTCATGTCGCGCATAATGGCCCATCAGCAGCACAGTGTCATTTCACTAACACTAATAGCCGTGGGTTTTAATAACACGTTAAAGCGGCTCTGACTGGCACACGAGACGTGACTGTGAGTGAAACGAAGACGCTGCACAGACCGGGAGTGATCACGGATCTCAGAACGAGCTCGTCTGTCAGAGAAAAAGGACCTCTGATAACTAAATGATCAGCTTGGCTTTCCATCATAATCCAGCACACGGCGGCGGCGAGCGGAGCCGCGGGCGGACTTGGACCGCTTCCCTCTCAAAGTGGATTGATTACCCCCGTCCACAAAACGGAGCCGATCGATTCCTGCCTTTATTATAATACGAGCGGACTGGTTCTTCAGCGCTGACATATTTTCTACTCCGCGCCTGTCAGACGTGATGCGTGTCTACACGGCTGCACGTGAAAAACAAATGGAAGAAATCTCAGCTTCATTCATTTTCATGAAGTCACCCAAAGAGTTGAGGAGAACAATGACGGCGATGGGTCCTGTTCTGGGACAGGAGCTGGACGACTTGACCTTTTGGATTGGCTTTAAAGTCTACCCAAATGTTTGATGGGACCGGTGCGTCAAGATCTTAGGCTCGGCAAGAGGAAGAACCAAAGTTTAAGTGGCATGTGGAAAATAACGAAAGTAACAGAACCATAGTGACGGGCAGACTAAGCTTCATGACCTTTCATGAACCACTGTCTTTGTTTTCTGAAGCTCCCAGATGGCTAGCCTCGTAAACCAGACCCGCCCACTCCTCATCCACATTTGGATTTGGAGTTAAGCTTAGTCTGGATAGGAGCCCATTGAAACTTCTTGCAGGGGGTGTCGGTTACTCCTTAGACTGACAGCGCACCTCAGCCAATCAGCGCTTCAAAACAAATACATCATCAAAATGCGTTCGCTTCTCTAAGGATTAGCATTAGCTCATTAGCTCTAGCTTCCTTACATGCAAAGACATGCGAAAACGTCTTTTCCTGTTAGAAACTCACCAAGCGCAGATTCTTGCTCTTGCTTGATTGATGTAATTCTTGGTATTTTGGCTATAACTTTACTGATTGCAGCTTTCAGACGATGGTTAAAGTCAAAGTCCGTCGTCTCCGATACGCGCAACGATAGCGTCACTTCCGGTTTAGCCACCAGAATTCGCCAAAAAAATTTGAAAACAAAAAGCGGCAATGCTGATTGGCTCGGCCGTTTCAGGACTGCGTGAAATCCCTTCTATGGGCTCCTACCCAGACTGAGCTCATCTCCAAAATCCAAACGGATGAGGAGTGGCCGGGTCTGGTTTACAAGGCAACCAGATGGCAGTCTTGGTTCTAAAACAGAGGCTGGATGACTGGCTATGAAGTGTGCTCTCAACCATTTCTTGAACAGACAGTGCCATCTAGTGGCGTCATAAAATAAAGAAAGTGGTTCATGAAGCTTCATCTGCCCATCATAGAGCCACAGATTATCAGATATTAGTAGGGCCAGCCCTGGGCGTAGGCGACCGATGCAGCCACCCGGGGTGCCGTGTTTCAGGAGGGACACAGAAGTGCCGTCCAATTTGTTTATTTATTTATTTTATTTTTGACAGGTGGATAGTCGCTGTACTCCGCCCCCTTGTGGGCACATGAAAGAACAGTGAATTCAAATGTGGTGTAAGAAACGACGTGTGGCGCGTCCCACACGCTGAGATTTCATTTCTCTCCAGGATTCCTAAAGTATTTTTATTATATTGTATTCTGTTCTATTCTGTCCAAATTGTCTGAAAAACATTGGAAAAGAAAAATGAAACAGCAAAAATCAGGTACAAAAACAGCTGAAAATGTAATAAAATGTTCACAGTGAACAAAACTGAAGGCATGAAGATGTGGAACCTTTGACTGCTGAACATAACCCACACATTAAAAGTTCAGTAGAGGCTTGGTCCTCATTCCTGACTCTCCTCCGAGGTCTGCAGGTACAGCAGCCAGTGAGAAGCAGAGTCCTGGATCCAAGGGGTGGGGAGCTTAAGAGTTCCTTTTTTTCCCTTTCTTTTTTTGTTTTTTGCCTTTCTTTTATTGAGTTGGGGTGTTTTGTTTGTGTGATATACCACACATAGTTTTTTTAATTTCTACTGCTATTTCAAGATTGCTGTGGTTAAGACATACCGTACTGATTTACAGAATGCTAGCAGTCACTGTGTTTTTGTTCATATTCATCTGTCCTTTAAAATAAAATAAACATTTGATCACAAAACTCATAGTTTATTTGGAAGTCTTTTGCGTATAGCACAAAGAAAAAACAAAAACAAAAAAAAAACACTATCAGTTCATTTCAAGTTGGAGAAATATAAATACAAAATAAATGGATCAAATATTTTCATTTTGTATTTCTCAACTGAATCCTCCTCAAATGAAGTCTGTAAAAATCGACCTCCCGTGTTTCAAAATGTTTGATTTTCCAGAATCTCAGGAGAAACAGTTAAGACCATCCAGGTTAGATCATACTTTTCTCAGCTCTCCTCAACTGCTGAAGTCTCACACTATGTGAAGTCAAGAAAAAGAGACGAAAAATGTCTAATCCTCTACAAACACTCAAACCCAAAACAAACTCAGATAAAAAAAAGAAAAAAAAATTGGATTAAATTACTCAGTATAAAGAAAATGCTAAATGGTCATTTCATTCTTTAAGATTTCAATCATTCACAGTTCAGCATTTTACTAATTTTCACATTGTAATTTTCTCCAGACTGGAAACAGGAGAATCTAATGAAGACAGTCACGTGACGGTGAACCGATGCTCCTCCGTCTCATTCACCGCTGTTTCACTGCTGCTCTCTGTTCCCTGAAAGCTCAAATCCATCCCGTGTTAATGTCAGTGGATGATCTGTTGAGTAAAAAAACGGCATCCACACACTCCATACAATCAGTGCGCTCACTTTGAATATGTCTGTGAAATGCGCTGTTGATGGGCACTGTTTCCACCACTGCTCTCGTTTTTAAGCACATAAACACCTCTGAGTGGAAATGCCGAAAATCTGAAATGGCTGCAAAGAGCCGTTACGCTCAGCTGGAGTGTAAAAGTCAGAGTATCGATAAAAAAAAAACTGTACGCTCCCTCGAAATTGAGTTAAAACTTTGCTCTCCGTGGAGGGAAAACCATTGTGAAGAGGGAAAAAAAAAAAAGCCGTGGACATTAAACCACTTAAATATAAGAAGTTTTCAAAGAGATTGAGTCATTTCCCCTGAATGTGAGTGGCACTTTGACTGTGCTTGGAGGCTGTGTGGCATGATTTACTGCAAACAAAACAATAAAATTCAAAAATCTATGAACCGTAATTAAAAGCCCTTATTAAAATTGTTGGTGGCGCTTTGATCAATCTTATCTGTCCTCAGCTGCTTTGTGCTCCAACACTTACCATTTCATGCTTTTGTTATTCTCATTGTTTCAAAATGTCACGACTCTTCAAGATTTAACTATTTTCTCACAGACATATCTGTTACAAAGTGCAGTAAAATGTGTTTTTGAGCCTGTATCTGAAGGCAAATTATGAACACGAAAAGGAGGCATAGAGACGAAATATAAACAGTAGGAAAAAATGAACGTTTATTCAGAAAATAGTGAAAATTCTTTGTCTTGTCTGTTGTTGTTGAGTCCGGGCGGATGGCCTGAGGGAAGAAACTCCTCTTCATCTTCTCAGTTTGTGCCTTCGGGCTTCTGTAGCGACGGCCTGATGGCAGCGAGGAGAAGAGAGACTTACTGGCATGGCTTGAAATGCAGAATCGTCTCAGCCTTTGACCTGCGGGGCTGCATGTAAATGTCCTGCAGGTTCAGGAGGGTCGTTCCACCCGACGACTGTCAGGTCTGCTCTGAGCAGCTTCCCACCAGGAGAAGCTGTTCCGTTGACATGACAACGGTGCCCAGAGTCACTGAAAAATGGAAACGTTTTGAAAATACTCCAATCTGTCTGCGTAGAAATGGCAGAAAACCCAACTATTCTTGAATACTTCTGTTATTACCCTGTTCTTGTGGCCACGCTCAGCAACAACATTAAAGTCTTATTTGATAAGTTTCATATATCGTTCCCTCACAGTGACGTGTGTAAACATAGTGTGTGTGCCTCCACGCTGGTGTGCATGGCGGTTAGCGAGTGTGTGATTATTAGCCCTCACGATCCTTAACAAGCTTCGAAAGTCAAACGCAGATATAAAGTATATTGATCTGCGTCTGGTGAGGGCATTAGAGATGTGAGCCTCCAATATCACAGCCTCTCATCCTTGTGTGCTTCTGGCCTTCCTGCTCGATGATCTTGCGTAGAACAACAGAAATTCCTTTCTTTGTTTCTCTCCGAGTGTCATTCAGCAGCTGCTTCTTGAGTGTCTTTTCTCGGCTAACAGCTCTGAACAACAATGCAGTGCTAACAAGCTGCTGGTCAGCTACATTCAGATTCACTTTTAATGACTGTGGGAGCTTCTGGATGGAAGCTGAGCAGAAGCTTCTGAGAAACAAAACCTGCTTTTAGAATGAAGGAACTTTTACCTAAAACCAGGAACCACCGGGGCAACTTCATGTGTTTCAGATGATGGTGTGAGGGTTAAAGTTCAACTACCAGGGGCCATGAGGAAAAGTTTCTGGCTTTAGCCTCAAACTTTTTAGCTGTGTTGGATCTGTCTCATTTCAATGGCTTGTATCTTTTCCACTGTTGTCTTGAAGAACTTGCTTACAATGGAACAAGACGTGATCTGAAACAGTACAAGTTCAACCTCTTCCATGTTTATAGTCAACAACTCGGCAGGATGCCTGCTCTTCCTTTGCTTTTACGGTGTAATAAATGAATAGCTGGTCTTCTTATCTCCCCAACGCCTGTGCAGTGCATTTACACTCACTGCTTCTCCCTACGTCATCAACCAAGTATCTGGATTGTTTTTGTGCATTTGCAAAGGGAAATAGCTGAAAACTCACTTTGAGCACTAAATATGGTTATGGCATCCACATTTCACCCATTGAATCACCATTATTATTATCTTAGTGCGCAAGGTCCACAGCACGGCGCAGTGTTATCATGCAGAGGTTTCAGCACCATGGACAGCTCCTGAGGGGAGCCTGGTGCTATGTGTGGAAAACTACGTCCCTCTTTCAGGGGTTTGTGCAAATGCAATACTGGTTTGCATCCGACCCGGGAATCCTGTGGCCTTTATACTATTTCTAAGATACTAAAAAAGTTGGTATCGTTGAAGAATTGCAACTCTACCTTGTGCTTTTTGGCATTTTCCATTGTTTGTTTTAAATTGTCCTCCTGCTTGAGTTGCTGAGTCTTTTCTGCCTCTGTGTTCATCCAGGGACTGGAATTACAAACTCGCTGAGGCTATGAATGTTATGGTGTGTGTTTGGTGGTGCACAGCTAAACAAATAGACGTGAATGAATCAATAAACTCAGAGCAGTATGCACTACGACATAAATAAAGCATGTTTTCAGCTTGATAGCAGGCGAACGTTGGACTATTTCTGTGTGCGCGCGCGCACGTGTGTGTGTGTTAGATGTTTTCCAGACTGTCATATTTTTTAAATTCGTATTTCCAAAAGGCTTTCCATTGTGTTTTCTGACTTGTAATGCCCTGCTCAAACAAAACACGACGAACGATTTTCTCTCAGGATGTTGAAGACGATATTCAGTCACTGAAATAACCCGTGGTTCCAACCTGTGGTGTGTTAAACAGCATCTGGAGCTTTTGGAAAATCAGGGTACAGTTGGACCACCAGAACCGGACCAGAGAAGGTCTGAGGAGTCCCCATGTCTTCAGAATTTATTGTAAACGCTATGAAAGCTCAGATCCATCCTGCCTGATATCGACGGCTCAGCTGCTGCTGCAGTGAGAGATTTTCTTCTCAGCATCAACTGAGCAGATTGAAACTCCACAGTCTGCCTGAGGATGTCCATTAGGGTTACCACATCCGACTCACTGTTTCCAGCCCAAACACAACGTGGAACCCACCCAACTCAATAAAAACCAGTCAAAATCTCAGTCTCTGTAGAAACTCATTAAAACCATAAAATTCTTATTTGCAATAAAGAATAACGTCATAAGCTCACAACTGCACTGAATAAAGACAGACAGAAGGCTCCCCACAAACAGTGTCAAACACCTAAATCCAACTTAGTGCAGTTCAATTAATCAAAAATTGTTCAGTCTGCCTGGCAATAACTTTACTCTCTCTTTGATACACACACACACACACACACACACATGAACGCACACACAAGACACAGACCTTAACCAATCAAATCAGTGAATGTAGTGAATTCTAGCCAATCACAGACAGTGTATGGCGGCTCATGGCGTTATCATATGCTCAATCTGGCTCATATATCATGCTGAGTGGTGCATTGGGGGGGTTTGGAAATGGGTGTAAATAGTTTATAAAAAAAAAAAAGAAATGAAAATGCCAAATATTGTGAAAACCAGAGCAAATTTTCTCATCCCAACCCAATGCTATTTTTGTTTTAGGCCCAACTGGGTGGAAACCCGCCCAGTCTGGCAACACTGATGTCCGTCCCTTCAGGACCACAGTGGATCATCGTCTGATGGAAACTTCCAGCTCACAGAGATCAAATCATCTCAAGCTGCTCTCTGGAACACAATGAGTTCTCTGGACTCCACAGACCTCCGCAGTCCCAGCTCCTGTGGGATGTGGAGGGTTGAGATATTCAGATGTTCAGACCACAACAGCTGTGTGACTGTATCATTTCAATATGCACCGAAACCCTCGGAGGAGCGCTTCAACGCCGGGTTGAATCAGTAACGTCCAGCAGAGGTCAGGGACCTGATAAAGTGACCAATGGCTCTGTGCTGCATTTGTAGGATGCATTTGAAGCTCCGCCCCCTTTTGCTAGACGTTACATTTCATGTCTTCCTGTCCTGGATGTTTTTTCTTTCTTTTTTTTTAATTTGATTCAGAGAGAGAGAGAGAGAGAGAGAGAGAGAGAGAGAGAGAGAGAATGAGCCCCCTCCTGTCTGGAAACCTTCACAAGACCACTTGAACACCTTCCTCCTCCTCCTCCTCCTCCTCCTCCTCCTCCCCTACGTGTGGGACTATATCCTCAAAAACACCAGCATCACGGTGAAGAGGAGAGAGAGAGGGAGAGAGAGAGAGAGAGAGAGAGAGAGAGAGAGAGGAGACTATTTCTCATGCCCACATCTCCTTCCTGAGCCAGACGCGCGGCACAAGTGTGTGAAGGAGCAGAAGGAGGAGGTGAAGGGTTAAAATGTGACAGCTCTTTGGCTTTTCTCGCTTTGATAACGAGCCCGACTCTCCCCCTGCCTCGGCCGGAGCGGAGGCTGCTGTGCCCGGGCTGCTGGCTGCTCGTCGGTGAGATTCAATCGTGACGGATCCGCGCCTCCCGCTCCGCCGCTGCGCGCACCGCCGCTCGCATCCATCCTCTCTTCTCCCTCCTTCCTTCCTCCTTCCTCCTCCTGCCGTCGCTCCTTCGCGCACCAAAAGAAGCAGAGAATCAAAAGCAGGCGCGAGGATCTGTCCTGGTTTTCTCAGCAAGTTTTTTTTAATTTATTTCCGAAGCCTCCGAGGAGTTTACAATGACAGCCACCAAGGAGCAGGCGAACCAGAGAGCCGGCCAGCCGCAGCAGGACGAGGTGGGCGCATTCACACTCACACTTTACGGGCAACTCCGCACACGCGCTTTGACGTGACGGTGCGTGTGTCTATGCGTGCGTGCGTGCGTGCGTGTGCGTTTAATTCGTTCATCTATTCTCCGGTTGGCATCGGTTTTGTGATGAGGATCAGGAGGCTGCACGCTGAAGGGGCCAGGGCAAGTTGGGCTTTGAGAGAGAGAGGGAGAGGGAGGGAGAGAGAGAGAGAGAGGGAGAGAGAGGGGGGGGGGGGGGAGAGGACTGCGCAGGGCGCATTGTAATTCAGCCGTTGCCTCCTGTCAGCTGCCCCCCCCCCCCCCCCCCCCCCTCCCCCTCCCCCTCTCCCGACACCTTGAAAGAGAGCAGTCCTGGAAGATCATTTCGTAACCCCCCCCCCCCAACCCCCGATAGGCACAGCATTGCACCCCACCCCGCCCCCCTGCCTCCCCCCCCCCCAGCAGAGGCACGAGCTTTACGCGCGGCGCTGCACTCATCACAGTGGATGTGGATGGAGATGGAGATGGAGGGGAGGGAGGGGGCAACGTGGACACCTCTACACAGGTGGCGTTGCTGCAACACTGCAATCATTTTTATCAATCTATAAAGGTATAGGAAAAGGTTTGGGCTCCTGTGACAGTGAAATTTGTTGTTGTGTACTCTTTCTCCACAAAAACACTTACACATTCACAAATTCTTAATTCGAGGCACACAAATCCTGTTTTACAAGTAACAGATACATTTATGTTTCTGTTGTTGAGCTCGTGTCAAATGACGTGACATCGCTGTTGTGTGTTATACACATATGTTGTTTCTCCAGGCTGGTTTTCAAGGTTCCTTCCTCGTATCAGACATGCTACAGGTTTAAATGTTGTTATCAGGACGTGACTTGCAGTAATGCTGGAGTCTGTGCGCTTTGGGATTTCTGATTTTCAACCAGAAAACTCTCTCCTCCTTTCCTCCTTTGCAGCAAACAGATAATTGTCTCTCTCAATGCTTCATGTGAGCTCTTGATAAACCTTCCTCTGCCCCCTTTCACTCACACATGTAATCTCCTTACTTTCACCCACACTTTGTCTTTGTCAACCCGCTGAGCCTCCATCACCATCAATTATTGATCCCCCCCCCCTCTTTCTATAAATGATTCTAGTTTTCACTCCAGGCACGCACAACATCCACAGTGTACTTTTCTATTAAGACAATATCTAATTGTAGAGATGATGCAAATGTAATCTCCCTTCCAACATATTCTGGGCGCTCTTAATTGAATCCATCCTTGTAGCCTTATTATTCTAAGAAATCAAAACCTCGGGCCTGATAATTGAGTTTCTGAGCCTGAACTATTCGGAGGGCCTCCCGGGAGGCGGCTGCAATCCGACGTGCTCGCCGCTCCTCTTGCGGAGAGGCTGCTCGGCGGCCCCGGGGCCGTCTTCCAAAGTCACGTTGTTGGTTTTCTGTGTGAGCAGTGCTCACTGATTTAATTAGTGATGATACTGTAGCGTCTGATCACAGCTGCGAGGGCTCGTTAATGGAGCCGGCTGTCGGTGCAGACAGTGTTTTGGTGCCTTTTGTGAGGCTGCAGGGCGCCGTCGTCAGTCTGTGTGTGTGTGTGTGTGTGTGTGTGTGTGTGTGTGTGTGTGTTTAGTGCATCAAAGTCATCTGAGTTCAGGGGCCACATACAGATGAGTCTGAACTCGTGGTTGAAGGAAAGCATGATAATGAATGTGTGTTAATGTTGATGAGTGTTGCCATGGCAACACGACCTGCGATGCTACTTAAGTGTATGATGGTATTATCTTTCCGCGTGCATCAGGGGGATGGTGACTTGGTAAACGTGACTCTGTGATGGAATGTGGTTTGCCAGCCTTCTTCACTCACTGTACTCACTTTGAGGACATTAACGGTGGAGGAGAAATTACTTTTCAGCTCCACATTTTTGTAAATAAGAGAAAAAAAAAGTGAGGATTTCATATCAAGAACCAACACAATGACTACACCATGCTGGATTATAACAGATACCAGTGAAGCACTTCAGACCCTCAGATCTTTACGGCTTTGTTTTAGGTTGCTATAAAGATTATTTGTGCTTTCCCGGCCGGTTGCTACAACTGTTCAGCGTGACTTACAGGGTATCTGCGTCTGCGACGTGTCGTCTCTCCGGTAACCGAACTGCTTCCAAACAGCAAACATACAGTTTCTTTAACCACAACTTGTTCGATCACAGTAGCCCTGGATGCTCAGGGTCCTCGCTCTCCAGGAGCTTTGCAGCATCTAAAAGGAAGACGTGGACCGCAGCAGAGTATTCTGTCAGTCACAGCATGACATCCTGGTGAATGGATGCATGCGGCTGTTCAGACTTTCATGACATGTATCCACCATGACGTGTTAATACTGGAACTCATGAAAGCATGATTTTTTTCAGCCTGTTATGAATAAATGGGAATTTCTGAGAAAATAATATGTGCAATCTTAAATCCTCCCTCCTGATGATTTATCCCCTGCAGTTTCTGCAGCCTCCAGCTTTCATGTTTTTAAGAAGTCACTCTCAGACTGAGGCTTTTGCAGGCTTTTATGCTAATGCTAGTTTGCTAACTTTAACAGCTTTGTGCGGCTTTGTGTCTTGATGCTGCGTTACATCAGATACCTTTAATAAGACAAATGTGTGGTGTTATATTTTCCACACATGACACCATTTCTAGTGAAATGCACAGTTTTGGTTTTGAAGAATTTTTGCGTTTAACCACCAACATTTTGAAAACGATATAATTAGCATTTTCAGCCATCCACTCACTTCCACCACCTACTGCACAAAAGTGGCATTGCTAAATTTAACACTCTGCACCGTTGAAGTCTATTTATGAGGCAAGCACTCTGGGAAGCCTTCTGGAAACGGGAACCTGCTGATTTTTTTTTTTTCCCCCTGCAAGCCTCTAGAGTTTCTCCGATCCTAAAGCGAGCTGATCTGGATCTAAAAACGGCGGCGGCGCGCGGTCGGAAAGCCCAAGTGAGTTTTTGGCCCATGCTGGGGAGTGATTGCGTAACGCACGTGTCTGGCTCTTCCTGTCCCCGGCCCGTCAACCCGCGGCGTGCGAGCACGACTCCGAGCGGGGTCGCTCTTCATCAAATTTGCATGAGGATGCCGAGGGAATTACAGGAGGGGAAAACAGTGAGGCATCGTTAAATAATAGGTGAAGGAGAGGACTGAAGGACTCTCTGCGCCTCCCTTTGCTGCACTTAAAGCCATTGTAGTTGCACTGAATGCTTTTCTTTGTGACTTTGGCGAGATCGTTGAGAGCTTTCTCGCCACACTGACAAACAAAGTAACACTGGCAGGAACTGCGAGGCGCAAAAAATCCATAAACTCTGCAGCTTCTTTTCTTTTTCTTCTTTGAAGCATCCGTGGCGCTGCATCGGCAGCCGGCTCGCGTCTTGTTTTTTCACCTGAACCAGCCAGTAAAAAAAAAAAAGGTTTTGTTTCATTTCCACACCAGGAAAAAGAAAAGTTGAAAAACTTTAAGGTGTAAAAAAAAAAAAAATAAAAAAATAAAAATAAAAAATAAAGAAAAGATTTTCTTCATACAAAACCCCAAAACACACGGTTTAGTTAATTCTTCACACCCTTTATTTTAATAGCTTTGATGAATTTCAGTAATTTTATGATGGATTAAGCTGTTTGAACATATTCCCCTTGGATAGTAGTTTTAAAGATTTATTAGAGAAAGTTAATTAGAGTACAGAAGCTTTAAAATGTGGAATAATTCTTGGCAGGATGGTAATTAGCTCCATGAAACCACGGCTCTACTTTTGGTGAGTTTTTTTTTTTTTTTGTTTTCTTTTTAATGGCTGCTAATGTGATCAACAGCCTTCCCACAGTCAACGGACATGACAGATCGCACACGTATGACGCCGATGGTGCTTCAGTTACACACCGTGACGTGAAGCTCCGTCTCATCCTGTCTACATGCAAACGGGAAGACATGATCAGACACGATCGTTCTGGATTAGCAGCCGAAATGCTAAAATTAGCTCCGGAAACTATACGGTAAAGTATATCTAAATTGTAAATATTAAATGCAGTTTTTATTGTTTTTCCTCATTTCAGATTTTAGCATGTTGTGCAGCTCAGGAAAAGTTTTATTTGATGGATAATCGGCTCGTCTAGTCATAAAGGCTGCAGACTCCTGTTCTGTTCCAATAAACCTGATCCAACAAGCAGCCTCATACCAGTGTTAACACAGACCAGGCCCGCTGCCCAGTCTGCTGCGCCACGTGTTTGATGGCGCCATAAAACCTTTACCCAGAAGAAATGCTGCTGTCGTTTGGTCGCCCTAGAGAAAAATCTACAGTTGGAGAGTGAGCTCCTCTTAAATAATGTCAGGGATCCGGTGAAAGCAGGCAGCGGTGGAGGACTGCAGGTGTCTCGGTGATGCAGTGGTTAACACTGTCACTTCACAGTCTGGAGTCTCTCAGTTTGAAGGCGTCGCTTGAAATTGGCTCCGTGTGTTTCTCACATTGGGCTGTCTGCTCGTCCGCGGACAGGATTGGAAATTGCCTGTCTGAATTGTTTTCTCTCTGCTGTGCATGTTTCAGCCTTCTCCTGGCACACGCGATAACCTGCAGGGCTCCAGACGTAATAATGGCTTTGTGAGCATGTGTGTGAACGTTCCTCATGTGTCACTGCAGCCCTGATTTGGCCTTTTTAAAGGGAATACGGTCAACTTTGACCGGGAGCTCCGTACGCTCCGGAAACCCAGGGCTGGAAGAGGAATCGGAGCGAGGCGGCTCATTTGGCAGCGGGCAGTGTCAAGCTGCGCGTCTGCCTCCGGTAACCGCCGAACATAATGCGGCCCGACTGAGGGGGCGACCTCTCCCGGTGACCCCGGTGGCGCTGGACTCGGCGGTCCGCCTGACAGAGCGTCCTCCTCGGCGCCGGTAATGAAGCCATTGTTGCTGTCCTCCCTCAGGACTGAAGGAGAGCGCTGGAGGGAGAAGCCGTGCCAGCCCTGTCTTGAGTAAGAGCTGCGCTTTCACACGCTGTGATCCCCCGGCCTGCAAAACTGTAATTCACACTAATGGAGAAAATGTCCATGACACGACTGCTGCTGCTGCTGCTGCTGCTGCTGCTGCTTCACAGACAGTTCCTCAGCAAAGGGAGGAAGAGAGAGAGGGCAGGGGGGGGGGATCAAGAGAGGGAAACAAAGGAGGAAGAGCACTGCCGGAGAGGAGAAGGTGCAGGTCAAGTGATGGCAATCGTTAGAAGATCTGGAAGAAAGATGAAAAGGACAAGAAGAAGCAAGGAGTGGTGTGAAGGTGAGGGCAGGTTTCAGTCATTCACTGATTCAGTGGAAGATAAATCTGTGAACTGCATCAGACAGATCCGCAAAACCCACTGCGAACCAAACCGTCAGTCCAAATCGTCAGCTGGATTCCAGCAGGAGAACGACGAGAGGTTCTCAGGATGAGGTGGAGAGCCAAAGAACTCAGGAAACTTCCAGAAACTAGTTGGAACTTTAAAAAAAAAGTAGTGAAACCGAAGTGACTTCTAGTCCGTCACACAATACTGCTACAAGGGAGGTTTCTTGTAAAGTAATCTGGATACTTTAAAGGTCCAATTTTATTCAAAATTCACTTTCTAATAGTTTACTAACAATAATCTGTGTCCTCATAGTCTGTGTGTGAGGCTCCAGAAGTGAGAAGTAATTTTCTCAGGCGGATCAATGAAGTGTGTTTTCTTTCTCTGCTGCTGGTTTCAGGTCCCAGAACTCTCAACATGGAAACTTCAGAAATTAAAAGTGCATAGATCAAAATTTCTTATTGATTTCCGGCATAATTTCAAACATCCAGAACTGACCTGGTCGGTGTACAGCTGGCGGCTCCCCCGAGGTTTTCCAGAAGGATTTAACTTTCGTTCTTCAAGGAGTCTGTTTGCTTTTGTTCGCCGTAGAAAGTTCCTCACTCTGTGGCTGTCGGGGTTAACAGTCGATTCTTATTAAAAGGGAATCAGTTTTACAAGACGGAACAAGAGAAAATCGTTCAACTGACGCACAGATGAAGCAATAATCACATACAGTATATGTCTACAATCCAGCAGGTCTGCGTTGATGGACGGGCTCGATAAAGCAGTGGAGGCTTCAGCGACCCTTGACCTGCAGCGTTCCTCAAACAGAAACGATGAAAATGAGGACGTTTGAGTCAAACTTCCCTAATAAATACCATAAATGCCACATTTAGATATAATAAATGTAAAAAATATCTGAGCTGCTGAGATCAGACTAAAAACTTCCATAATAAATAGGATGTTGGTGCAAAGTTTCCTGAGAGATGAAAGAAGAGGAAGAAGATGGTGGATTTTTCAGACGGTGCTGAACGCTGAGCGTTATTGAAAGCACTCCGGCAGGCCATTTGAATTCAGGCTGTGTCCTTGGATGAATGTGATATAAGGTCATCTTAATAAATGTTCAGCCACATGTGCACTTATCTTCCTGAGTGCAGAGGCTCCGCACAGAGGAGTGCATTTAGAAAAATATCACAAATGCACTTGTTACCGGTTCAGAGGTGCAGGCACTTTTTATTCGCTATCTCCGGACGCCTTTTTTTTTGTTACATTACTTGTTTTTCACAACTCAGTCCGTGTTACGCAACATTGTTCAGAAATAGCTGGGGGTTTTTTTTTTCTTTTTTCTCTTCCACGCCTCGACTTGCTGCCGCCCGGCCGGACGCTGACTTCATGCTCGCTACCTCCGGTGTCATAAGCTCCTCCCGGTGTCCCGAGGCGACCGCCGGCCCGAATTAACCGCCGCTGACACATGTTCTATTCTCCCCAGGATTAAAAGGCAATTACAGAGTTTGAGTCATGAGTTGGGACACGGGCGGGGAGGTGACGGTGATTCAGCAACTCGGAGCCGCGACCAGCTCCTAACTGATGATCTGTTATGAAATCAATAACGCTGCTGCCATTTCTGAAACCGGTGTTTTATTTGGCATGAAGCTGCGCTCTCTCTTTGTCTCCGCATGTCCGTCCTTCAAGGCAACAGTTTGCAGTAGCTGCATTGGTCACTATTTCGCTAAGATCCTTTTTTCTTTTGGTTTTGTTTCTTTTTTCTGTCCTTTTTTTTTTTTTTTTACATTTTTTTACTTTTAGTTCTTTTATTTTTTTTTTAGTTTTAGTTATTTTCACTAAGCTCCTCTTTTTATTTTTTCCTGTTTTCATTTTTCTAATTCCTTTTTCTCCTATTTAATATTTCCACCAAACTTTTTCCCCTTTTTCCAAATTTTCTGCAGTTTTTTCCTTTTTTCTTTTCCTTTTAGGACTCTCCCCATTTTTTTTTTTTTTTTTCATGAAGCTGTACCTCATTGATAACAGTCCTGACAGCAACTAACATGTAAATCCTTCGTGTCCTCGTGTCCTGTATGTCATCGTATTTCTACTATAGTTTTTCTTTCAACCCAATGAGATCATTAAAGTCTAATCTAATCTAATCTAATCTGTCCCACTAAGTGGAATTAGCATGATCCTGCATCCACAGTACCTGTTAATAACCCAGACTGCACAGGGCTGCGCGATAAAACTGCATTCAGGAATGAGTCAATTTGTTGACTTTTCCTAATTTTTTTGTTAAGGTTAATGTCATCTAGTGCCGTCAGGCTGCTTTACATTGGCACAATATGTTGACCAGACACAGTTGAATCGTACCATTAAATCCAGTGAGTGAAACATTTTGTTCATGTTGATTCGATTGTTTTTTAAAATATCTTTTATATGTTTTGTTTTCAAGCCGTCAGTTATGATCTGTAGATTTTGAAAAGGGTTCAAATTTTCAGTTTTCATGAGATAGGAATGACTTTTCCTTATGTTCACTTTTGTTAGAAATTAGAAGTATTTGCCAAAAAATTCCAAACTTTATAATCGATACTTGGCACCCTGTATATATTTCACTGAACCTCTTGTGGAGTAACTTATCGGTATTTTGCATATAATTTTATAAAACAATGTTATAAAATAATACACTAACATAAAATAATCGGCTTGAAGAGTTGATGTTAGGTTCACATTGAACATGTGACGAAGTCATGTTGGATCAAACCACCTGACTTTACCAGAGTCGGGTTGTTTTTGGATTGTTTTTAACTGAACACGAGTCTGATTATAACATTCACTGTATGAACTCATCTAACATTTCTTATTGTTCCGATCAGTAAATTTATAATATTTTTAGATAAATACTATTTTTAAATGTTTTTCAAAGAATGACTCCCATTCAAGAAGCCCTGTGCTGAGCACACACCGTCCTTCCAAATGGAAGGACACAAACAGAAACTTCACCTCCGTTAAAGTGACTCATGAATCTCATCCTGAGTGGATTTTCTGGAGCCGTTTCTGCTGCTTCCACTGTGGCTGAGCGTTTTCCTGCATCGGAGAGAATCCGCACAACGCGTCCTGAGCGAAGCGTCCCCTCAGTCGCAGCCTCCCGTCTCTGCTCTCGTGTGTGTGTGTGTGTGTTTCGGTGTGCGGCAGAGCGTCGGTCCGGCCGTGTGTGTCCTCGCCATGGCGCCTCACGTTTTTTAAGCTCTTGATGCGGCTCCGGCACGGCCTCTCTTTCACACACGCCCTCATGAATATCGCTCTCATTAATATTGACGAGGCGGCGCGGCTCATGCCAGCGGTTCATCAGTCCGCCTCCGATGAAGTGCAGGAAGTGTCTCTGGCAAACAAGGTTTTCTGCACTTCCAGGACTTCCAGTCGGCACCGAGGGCAGCCGGGGATCGATCGCATTCCCCCGGGTGGATAATCAAAGGCTCATCTGAAAGGGCGGTGGAATTGACAGCAGTCTGCGGAGAGATGGATAGATAAATGGACGGACCTCTGTCTTTCTCTCCACTGTACAGAGGAGAGCTTCTGGTGGAGGTGCAGCAGCTGTGAGCAGGCGACAGGTCCTCGTTTTCATCTCATGACTTCTTCCAGCTCTCGGCGGTTAAAAATAGTCCCGCTTCTCGGTTCTCGCGTGTGTGACGGCAAGGCAAAGTCATTTCTGAGATCAAACACTTCACACCTGTCTGAATGGCTTCAGGTGATCGTTGTAAAGTTGCTGAGCCAACATGGAGCTCTCTGTGTGATCAGTACCGCAGCATGATCCCCTGGAATGTTCTTAAAGTGGTCTAGATGTCAAGATAATCCAGTTAGAACTTCACATTCAGCTGCTTACCAGAGCTGCGTGACACGAGGTCAACGTGACAGCGTTTTCCTCCACAGTGATTCCCGGTCCATTTTCTCCTGAGACTCTTCATGACCGTCGTAACAATACATCTTTGTTTTGTGTCCATTTTTCAATTTCTGTATCGTCCATCAAATCTGTTTCTACGAAGTGAAACGGTTTGTCAGTTTTTCTGTGGTCTCATACCTTTGAAAACAGTTGTGCTGTCCGTGATGGGTTTGTTTTTGGCATCTCAAAAACGGTCACTTCACTTCCTGTTGTTATGGTGATAGACATTTCCTGAGCTGGCTCACCACGACTTCTCTTTGTGGACTTTCTTATACTTTCTCTGTTGCAGTCCTTCTGAGACCTCTCAACTATTTTCTGAATCCTTTCTGTTCTTCATCTGCCATATTGCAATCTTCTTTTTTTTCTCTCTATGACCAACAGAGCTGACAACTCTCGCCTCACGAAATCAGTCTTTCGCAGTGGAAAATTAAAAATGTTTAAATTTAGAAAAATGTCCTCATGATTCACCGTTAAGTAGCTGAGATTGGCTCCAGCGCCCCGCGACCCCTAACAGGATAAGTGGCTCGGAAAATGAATGAATGAATGTAATCATTATTTCCAGACAAAGACTGGAAAAACCTCTGAAAGAAAGCACCGCAGAACAACAGCAGTGAAAGAAAAAAAAAAGCTTTTTATCAAGAGATAATTCCTATTGAGCAAAATTGGAGTCAATTTAAGTCTCAGCCCTCAAAAGTGGTGCTAATTTTCCGTGTGACCCTTTGGGAAAATGAGTTGCCCACCTCCGTCCGAGACCCTGCTTCTCTGAGACGTTACAGACATCAATCCACATTTCAGTGCTGTGATGAGAAATGAGCCGTCGCGTTGCAATCATACAGTATTTCTTCAGAATGACTCCGAAGGTGAAAAGTTCTGCAAAATAAGCCCATTAAAAGCATTCTTTTTGAGGCGCTGCATAATGTGTTTGAGCACTTTGAGTGGATACAAAATGTGTCTTTTTTTTGCATTCAGCTCATTGAAATAACCAACTTTCTTCTCTTTTTTCTTAATTACCTAAATGCGCAGTGACGTTTGAAGTTTGAAAAGCAAAGTGGAAATTAATTATTTGCCTTTTTTAACGAGACATGGTGCCTGTTGGCTGCTTCGCTGAAACTCTGAACGCTAAAGAGACTGACCTTCACCCCGCTGACCATAATTAGCTTAGAGCCGGCGTGAGGAGAGATGCTGCCGCGACAGCATCGCTTTGGGGTCCGTTCATTTAGACGCAACGCTCAGTTAAAGCCGAGTGCGCACCTGGCCGCAAAGGTCACATGTCTTTAATCCTGCGCTGCCTGCCGATTCAGGCCCCGTTTCCAGTGCTTTCAGGTCGTATTGTTATTTGAAAGCTGCTCTCATTTTCACCGCCCTGCTGTGGAGTCTCGTGCCGCCCTTGATGGTGAACAGCCAGTCAGTCATAAAGCATATTTTCTGTCAACCTTCCTGTTCTTTACAGCTCGCTGTACCCAGACAGACACATCTGTTACGCTCTCTTCGCCGTGTTTTTTTCAAGCCTCCGTTTCACCGTTCGAGATGCCCCCCCCCCCGACATCTCAGAATATAATTAACAGCGGTCGTATCACATCTGTGGGAAGTTACCCGCCGCTCCGGCAAGCTGGCGGCGTGCTCGCCGTCGTCTGAAACGGTGAGAAACTGGCGTTACGTGCCGAGCTGTTGCAGGCCCGTTGGCTGATGTCTTAAAGGAGGAGCCGTAGATCTGAGAGCATCAAACGTGGATTCATCCACAGGTGAGAACAGTCCACGACAGATGCGCTTTATGAAATAATTTCGGTTATATTTGCGACTGAAAAACAAGCTCCGGTCCCCAGCTGTTGGCGGAAGCCATTGAGCCTTGAATAAAACGCGTCTGCAGAATTCGGCCCGAAGATTTCTGGGAGGAAACGTTGTTTTATTGGTGTGAGATCTGTTGACAGCTGTGGAACTTAGTAGTTATGAGTTTGAGCTTGTAAGCCGCAGATATAAAGAGGATAAAGTGAGAGTGGAGAGTTTTTTTCTTCTGACTCTGACTGGCTGATGTCTCCGCTGCTGAAACCACATGCTGGTTTTCTTAATCACACAGGTTAAGCCAGTGTGATTTATTGCAGTTATTTTACAAATTAGAGGCAAATCTGATCAATTTAGATTAGATAAGACTTTATTCATCTCCCTTGGCATAATTTAATTATAACAGTAGCTTCAAACAGGATACATTAGGCGAAAAAGCACATCACTGAAGTATTCATGTAATTTCAATCCTCGACAACATCATTGCGTTTTGCATGTTTATCAAATATCGTGCAGCCCTGAATGAATCCATTTTTAATGAAAATATCTCACCAGGACAGGAATAATTAAATATGCTGATGAGGCTTCCTTTCAACTCACACAATGCAGATAATCTGACTCCTGCGCGCGAAGCTCACATGTAATATATATCGTAATTACAGACAAGTCAACAAGGCTCACTACAGCGGTCTCTTATGTTTAAGCTGCAGGTAGACATGACTATAATGTCCGCGGCTTAATTAACGCCAACAAAGAGACCTGAGGTCTGGAAAAGCCTCGATAAGCCCGGAACCCAATTAAGATCCTGGAGGACTTGCTGTCACGTCGCTGCGTCCGCCGGAGCCTTCTGCTTTGTTTTGATTGTGACCAAGATGCGTCAGTCTCATAAGTCTGTTCTTTCTGCATTGAGCTGTCAAGACCTCAAGCCTACTTAATTACTGTGAGGAGACACACACACACACACAGCGTAAACACGGCTGGCGGTGAGATGATCAAATCAGTTGCCAAAGCACACCTCTTCATCCGACTCCCCCCTGCGCTGTCCTTCCTTCTCCACCTCTCCATCCCCGCTAATTCCCTCTCAACTAGCAATTTTATAGCTCAGTGCCTGCTGAATCCTCCAATGTCACCCTTTTAGGTTTAAAAAAAAAAAAAAAAAAAGAAGAAGAAGTGTCACACACACTCGCTGGAGCACTTTTCCCACCACACACCGAGAGACAATTTCCTGTCGGCCGCAGACACATCCATCCCCGCGACTCTCGGCTCCCTCTGACGGCCGCGCCGGCCTCTCCTCACGTTTTCATTCCTCTTGATGAATGAGATTTGCTTCTGAATTGGGAGGAAATGGCTGGAATCTTCTCCACAGCACCGCAGTGCAATTTACCCGGGAAGGTAGTCAGCTGTGTCTAATTGCGTTCAAATCGGAGATAGGAGCGCCCGGGGCTGCAGGGACCGAGGAAGACTCTGACACTCGCTGTGAAAATGCTGTAAAGTCACTTTTAAACCTGTGCACAAATCTCACAGTTCCAGCTAATTAATGGAATTGACTTTATTGCCTCGTGTCCTTCTCGCGCTGCGGGTGGACGGTATCCGCAGTCACCTGTTAGAGAAGTGGAGGATTGGAGCCTCCGGCAGGCCTGATTTGGTCGACGGGCCTTACGTTTGACTCCCCCAGCGTAGAGAGTTCAGTCCGGGTGAGGAGCAGGAAGAGAGGGACGATCAAACATCTGGCTAAAAATAATGTGGGTTTAAATAACATTTCCAAGTAAAAATGGGCACGAAAGCACCAAAATCAAAGAAAAATGGACAAGAAAACAAAAAAAAAAGTCATTGTCCAGAAACATCTGGTGTGAATTAGGGTGAAAAGAAAGAGCACCAATTGACAATACAAAGACGTCTGGAACATTTTTCAGGTGTTGGCCTGATATCGAGTATCTCCTGTTGGTTCACTGACTTGATGGAGGTTTTTTTTTTTTCTCTCTCTTTACGTGCGTCATCAATATAGGTGTGTTATCCTGCGACATCCCATCATATCAGCCCCCCTGCAGCTGAAGTCTCTGTCTAACATATTAACTGACAGACACTGAAGACAGCCCCGATAGCTCGTGAATAATTGTCGCTGCGACTTGTAAAAATGTAAATCACCCCGTGTTTTATCTGAGCTGAATGCAAATACTGTGTGGGAATGAGTACAGTGATAAACCTGACCACATAATGTCATGTACAGTAACGGAGGAGCTGCAGAACAAGATGGAATGCCCCTGACATTTGCTTTCATTAGCATTCACTGTGCAAAAAAAAAGATACTTTTATCTACTTATGTGTGGAAAGTTTCTCGACCAGAAGCTTGAAATGACTTCTCGTAATTGTGGAAGTGGCGGTCGGTTCATTATGTCCTGCGGTCACATGTCAGGAAGCAGGTTTGTACGACTTCAAATAACCTTGAGGATGTAATCACACTATTTGTCAGCATCTTCTTTGCCTTTATGTATCAATCCATTCCTTTTTTAGTCCTGTTTCATCCATATGAAGCAGTGAAAGGACCATTAGCAGGTCTATTACAGGACTCCTACTGTCTTTAAAGCTATAAACATCTTTGTTCGGGAACCACAAGCTTTTGTGGCAGACTTGTCCATTTTGAAGGGTTTTATTTGCCCTCGCTTTGGACTAGAAGGCTCACTGTCGTCAGTTGCCGTCGTTCTGCCCGCACTGTCTTGTTAGCTTTTAGCTAAGTAGAAGAACGAAACATACTTCATTCTACCCTTTGGGGAAATTCTCTTTTTCTATTTTTAGGATGCAGCCACATTACGGTGCTGATGGCACTAAAGAGTTTCTGGGAATCAAACCTTCAGCGCCCCGATCTGGACTCTATCAGAGCAAACTGGTGACAAACACAACATCACAAAACAGACTGACTGAGGCTAACCTGGCAGTCACGACTGAGGGCTGAGTTTATGGATGAATGTGCAGAGGGTTGGAACGTCCACTCCCAGTGACTTCCTGAGACATATTTTACATTTTCATCTGTTTTAATGATTTAATAACATACATGGTGTGTATGTAGTGAAAACAGTGTGTGCTATTTTATTTTTAAGCATGAAAGAGTTAAACAGAAACACTTAGTTATCAGCTCACATGCGGCGGCGAATGACTTTTGTTAGTTCCACACGTTTCGCACGCCGAGTGAATATCAACGCCACATTACAGCTCAGCATGTCGTTTCACAGACGTTTGATCGGTCTGAAGGAGGCCAGACCTGCGGAAAATATCGACCTCAGAATCACATTTTTCTTTCGTTTCATTGCAAAAAAGAATGAGAACATTATCAAAAAAAGTAACACAATTTAATTCAATTTATCTTAAAGAAGTCGATACTGATATTTATTTTTTGGTAGAATATGAATAAGCAACATTTGTGGGGAATTTAGCTAAAACATGAACTCGTCTCAGTTGAGTCTCAGTTTTTATACTTTCTGCTGTATCTCCTGAATAGAAATAGCTGAAATGGTCAGAATGGCTAAGAACTGATAATAATAATAATAATAATCAAAAAGCTGAAACTACTGCTAACAATAATAGAGGTTAAAATCAAAAATGAGAATGGTGAAATCAATAAATACTGCTAATGTAGCTAAAAATAATTCAAACCATTAGGAAACGTACAGTGACTATAAATAGTTAAAAAGCTAAAATAGAAAAGAATTGCTCAGAATTCTTGATAAAGCTTTGCTACAAAAGCAATAGATAAATCATAAAATTGATGTAAATTGTAGCTGTGACACTTGACGAGTGCAGCATCAGTATCACATAAAGCTGTTTCTTGTATTATGAAATCAAATTTTCCATGTTTTCTGGCAGGATTTCAACATTTTATGACCCATGTAAGGCCCCCTTGCCATATGTTCGACACCCCCTCCTAAGCGCTTCGCGAAGCACGTTAAACTTGTGTATTTCTCCTCGGCGTTCGGCTTGAAGAGGAAGGCGTGTGAACAAATAACCCGCTCGTCGTTGTTTTGCTTTGTCTTTGAAACAGGAGATGGAAAACAAAATGTGTAAGTGAGCCTTCACAAAGCTTTTAAAGCGGTTTGAAGGTTTTCCTCAGCTCATGTTTCTGTTTCTGTTTTTTTTTTGTTTTTTTGTGTGTGTGTGTGTGTGTGTGTGTGAGAGTTCAAAGCATGAGTATGAAAGCTTTTCACCGCTTTCTTTAAGAGAGCATCCTGCAGCACTGTCGACAGCACACGAGGTGATTATCTCTGCAATCCCATCACAGACTAATATGCAGAAAAAGCCACTTGCTGCTGTCAGTCCGCAGCGTGCACGGCTGATATACAGACGAGCGCTAATTTAGGAGGATCTGAGACGGACTGAGGGACTTCACACCGTCAGGACAGCGTTCCTATCAGCCGAGGGATGGATGTCAGATGTTAAGCCTGGAACCTCGGCGCGGCTCCGGCTGTGCGGCTGTCGGTGATTCAGCCGCTCTGAGGAACGGTGTTTGGTCGGGTAAACAAAAATAAGCCCGTGCAGATGGCGTTGTTGTTGTTTTCTTTGTGCTCCCTCCCTCTCCGACCTGCTGTCATTGTTCAGACGGCTCGGCTTCTGCTGAAATGCTGCTCGTCATTTGTCACACTATCACCAAGGTCAGAGACCGGCTCAGGGTGAAGCTCGCAGCGCTAAAAATAGAAGCGCCGCTCCACGCTGCTGCTTGGAGGGACATGCACACACACACACACACACACACACACACACACACACACACACACACACACACACACACACACACACACACGCACGCATGCACAGGCATATACAAAGTCATGCACACATCCACAGACACACACAGACCACACATAAATTTATACACTCACAATCAAATGTATGCATGCACACATATATAGACATAGGCACACACACGCATATAAATACAGCCATAAATACACACACACATACGTTTGTCCCACCTCTGTACATTGACTTCCATTCATTTCTTAATCACTGATTCTAATTTATTGACTGATTGAGCTTAAACATAATCTGACTTCAAAGAAAGACTGTATTTTATGGAAACCTGATGTTTGTTCCATCAAGGTCAAATCCTCAGTACATTGAAACAGTAATAAACACACACACACTCACGCGCATGCGCACACACTGTACTTGTACTGTATGAGCTTATTAGCCGCACTTTGATGAAGATGGCAGCAGTCTTAATCATTCCAGTCTTACGTAATCCTCCTCGCTCAGCATGACGGAGGACAGCCTCAGTAATGAACCCAGCGTCGCAAACATGAGTGTCGAACCCGACGAGGTGCTTATGGACGAGGAGATTCGGAGGGTTTTGTGTTTGTGGGCCCACTTGGACATCATGAGAGCGGAGCTGCTGTAAGACATAAGACACAATAATTAGGTATCCACTTCAGACACCTCTTGAAGGTAAAATATGAGTGATACTGTTTGGTAAAGTTTGTTTTAATTGGGTTTTATTACACTTCCTGTTCCTTCTGCTCTCCCATCCCGTCCCCCACTTTGGAATTAAAGGTCAGACCTGCTGCTGGAGGAAGAAACTGCTGCGGTGTGAATAATGTTTACCAGCTCCACACTTCAGCGACACGGCTGCTCAAAGAGGTTCACATCAGCAAACATGAACGCTGTGGCAAAAAGGACCGAGAAAGAAAGGAGGACAGCTCCGGAAACAAAACAAAACTTAAAAACTACATGGATTACTGTAATTTCTCCAACATTCGTCTCTTGAGTGTGAGATTTTTTTTTTTCTTATTGGAGACGTTATTTCTTGCTCTGTCAGTTAAATTCAGGTTTTCATGTGGAACTGCAACAGATTTCTGTTGTTATTCACTGAGAGCTGGTGTCTGGCAGGATATTTCTTAATTTAAGTCAAGTGTGAAATTATGGTAATTTCTTCAGAATGGCCAGTAGCTTTTAGAAAGATGTTCAGTTGTGTTTCGAGTCACTTGTTTCACAAACAAAACCAAGAAAAAAAAGTGTGATTCCTCCCATAAATTGCATCTTTTCTACACATTTCCGGACTGGCTGAAGAAGAAACAGAATGCAAAACATGTTGAAATGATTGTTCTAAGTCTGCGTGTTCGTGTTGGACTCCTCCCCAGTTTCCAGTCATCATGAGGAGTATACTGTAACTCTGTGAGTCATTGTTAGGGTTGTATTTTTTCCCCATCAGAGCTGCGTTGGTATATGAAGGATGAGATTATAGAAAATAGCTTCTGTGAGCAAACAGCTGAGCTGTGCCATCGCAGATGGACTGCTTTGTGGCAATCAGGCGAGTTTCTCTCTTTTGTCCTTTTGTCAGCTATATATCTCGGACGCCTGACACGGCTCACTGGGGGGAAAACAAAAAAAAAATCTACCGTGAATGTGAGAAAACACCGTTAAAGCTACTCCCATTTTCTCATCACGGCCAGCGAGGTTCGGTGAGAGCTTGGTGATCCCCGATCAGTGTACCAGGCCTGCAGAGGGTAATACATACCATCCCGATGTCAACATGTGAAATATACATGTTGCAACAGTCATGTCTTGAAATCAGACACAGGCCTCATTCATATGTGGGAATAAGATGGGATATGAGTCAGTGTGACCGCCATGTAATCCGACTGATCAGGCTTTCTTCACATTCCGTCTCTAACGTCATCAAGTCTGTGACCGTGAAGCTCATTTAGTCGCACAGGGAAGGCGGTAAATAAACAAGAAGCATGTATAAGAGGAAACTCTGGTCCTTTTCCTCCCTCTCTGCCTGACAGCCCTGGCGGTGTTTGTTGAACTTCTCATGCACCGTGACATTAGCATCAAACATCTGTCATCATCCATTTTTTTTTGGCTTTGCATGTGGCCTGATATCCTGACGTCGTGCAGCCCGAGTTAGAGCTGCTGTCGCCTGCAGCCGCCAGTACGACGCCACGTATGGGATAACGCCGCCATGAGCGTTGACTCAGGCATGCCAACCCGCCGAATACTCCCTCACCATCCCCCGTGCCCCATTATTTCTGCGGTCCACTTGACCTGATGAATAATTGACTGTATTGATTAAGTTTGATGGCATTTGTTCCAGAGAGAGCCAGGTAGAATTACAGTCAGTCAGTTTAATTAAAAGAGGGTCCTCATCGCTGTGTGGCCTGAATGAATAGATAAGGAGTGATGGAAGGGAGAGAAGAGGTGAGGATCCCAGCATGTGCAGGTTTCCACAGTTTCCTTTTGTTCTCGTCAGGATGCTGAGAGTCAGTGCAATTACCCAAGAAATGCAGTTTTCAAGCAGATTTTACTTTGTGCGTTTAAAATAAAGCCTGTCAGGAAATGTGGCTTAACATATGTGGGAGTATGATTCATTGGTAAAACGCGATATTGCTGTTGTGTCGCAGTGTGATAACTTAGCCGAGCGGAGTGCACCAACACTGAAAGAAGATGTTTTAATGGGTTGTAGCAAACCGACACAGCAACAAGTTTGTGAATTCAGGAGTTACAGTAAAGTAGCTCCGATAACACAGCGAAACTACCATGAAATACAACAATCGACTGATTGGCTCGTCTCCGTGCTCACTTCTGCTGCCCATCGGCTCAGTTTCTGACGGCTCGCTGGTAAACGAAGCGCAGAAGGAGAGGACAGGGATAGACATGAGGCAACGATCACAGCTGAAACGACTTCTATAGTACGACAAAGTAAAACTGGAAAATCGTTAGCAATTATGAAAGAAGGCCGTGAGCAAGAATTACATCACAGATCAATAATAAATAAAGTGATAAACTCTCAAACAGGTCGCTGGAGTCATTCTGAGGACGACCGTGGCAGTGGAAGAAACTCGCTCACTGCGCTGGTCGTTTTATCTCACGGCGAGGCAACGGGAGTCACAGGGGCAACGACACTATTGATGGTTTCAGGAAAAAAGCACAATCACTACACTCAAACCTTCCGGTGTGCACAGAAACACACACATGCTGAGCTTGTTTGACTTCATGCAAATCAAAACTTTCATGCATATTTCTCATTTTTCACATATTGATGGACAAAACTTAAAATAATCGAAATATTTTGTTCATACCAGAAGGAAATTCTTTAAACCAATGGATATGTCTGCCGTGTCAGACGCACCATCTGTCCACTGGGAGCAGTTTGGGGTTCAGCTAAAGGACACTTTGGCATTTTGAAGATGGGGAATCAAACCTGCGACCTTCCAGTTGAAACACCGCTCTACCACAGCATTGATGGGAGCTGCTTGCTGGATGGGGGTCGTGACCTATGAGACTTAAACTAGAGACGTTCCTAAACTTAAAGCATATTATACCCAATTTCAAGTCATTAAATTGAGTTGTAATTGATTCCAAAATTAGAAAAGTGAAGTTACTTTGTATAAAACGTTGATTGCTCTGCAATTTAATGTAAGTAGCATTAGATTATTTGATTTTCTTGCCTCTTAAGGGAGCATTTGTTACAGTTATTAAACCAATCTAAAGTAGTCAAATTTATGTATCTAGCTGAAATACAGCTTATTAATAAGTTTGTAAAGTCAGGAGTTTGCCCAGTGGTTCAGCTGATGTTTTACTTGACATCTGTATAAAAAGTGTTCGCTATTTCCATGATGTTTTAAGTGCTGTGCTGCTTAGCTTATAGTTTCATTAGCATGTTTTCAGTTTCTGTCGGTTCTACAAATGAAAATCACTGAGTTTTTCATAATTAGACATTTCTCCTCCTGTAAGACTGTAAAGAGCCACTTAGCTCCAGTGCATCGGGCTTCTCTGGTGCAAAGCGAGGATGTAGCTCCGCGCCGTGAACTTTAGCTGCTCTCATTCTTCCCCCTGACATTTGGACGTATGCAGGGATGCCGTCACCGCGGTTCTGACACCCAGGCGAGGGCTCCGCCGGGCTCGCAGCAGATACAGATACTGTGAAACGTCGGCAGCTGATAGTTCCTCGCAGACGTGCTTCTTGAAGAGGCTTATCGAGTTGTCAGCAGCTCGCCTCAAATGTTGCTGTGTGATGAAAGTTGGGAGTCGCTGCGTTTGTTAAACTGCCCGGGCGTCCCACACAGCCGCTCTCTTTTCATGTGAGGCTCTCCGAGCGAAAGTTAGCAGTGTAGCACCTCTTCCAGGCTAACCATTTACCAAATGGGACCTTACAATAGAATACACGCACATATTACATCTCAGAGTTCCTGGAGGCATTTTACATATTTTGGACCTTTTTGCATAATTTGTTTTGTAAATGTGTTCAAAGTGAGGAGATTTACAACATTTAGACTGAAACAGTTTAGAGCAATTACAGATAAAGTGATAGCTTGTGTGACTGTCTTGGAGTTTCTTGTTATATCACATTGTGATGTTTAGTGAAAATACGGAGTTAGACACGTCTGTCAGACTTTTGCCGCACTTGTATTCTGACTTTTGGACATCTGTAGAGAAGTCGGTGCGTCCCATCTGATGTTGCTCTCTTTCTGCAGGCAGCAGCTGGGAAAGCTGATCGCAGCCATGAAGCTACATTACTAAGCTAGCAGCTCACTAAACCTAACGCTGTCTTTGAATGGTTACAAAATTACAGTGTGTTAAGCTCCGGGTTTGTGACGATTGGCGCTTTGTTCCATTGTTTGTGCTAAATATCCGTTTGGTTTTCAGGTATTCTCTGTTATTTCGCTCTGATTTTCAGACGTATGTAGAATCCAGCCATTGTGTGTGTGACAGCCGGGCGAGCCTCTGTCAGGTTCACAGCAGAGACTATAGATGCTGTGATCTGTCGGCAGAACTCCCAGATCTGCCTCCTGAATGGCACGTCGGGCTGTCAGCGGCACGCCTCAAATGTTCCCACTCTGTAATAAATGTGTTAAAGTGCTACAGGAGACAAAGAAGCACTTTGATAAGAACACAGCCCTTTGTCCTTGTACTTCCACTTTCAGCCGCAAAGTAAATAAATGCATAAACAGATGAATAAATAAAGGGCCTTGGCCCGGCCCGTCAGGAGGTTATTTATAACCCGACGTGTCCCTCCGCAGCGCAGACCTGCACCTCCACGTGCAGCAAATGAATGACAAGCTGGAGACAAAGAGAGCTGAACAAAGCAGAACGCTCCGAGGTAAACCAATCCCAGCAACAGAGTACGACTTACCGAGGTGTGAGAGCACCTGTCACTCAAGCGTGGATGTTGTCTTTCATGCTCATTCGCTCATTCCACGTTAAAGGCTCGTTTCTGCTTCGTCATCCTGATTAAAACGTGGAAACGACACCGGCAGCACCGATGGTCCTCGTCATAGCGGAGCGGAGGAAGGCCCGGCCTGTCCCTCACGTCGACATGGATTTATTGGGAAGTTTATTCTGTCTGATGAGGGCGTAATGATCCCGATAAAGTCCAGCTCCCGCACCCGTTCCCTCCGGTGGGCTGGCAGATTATCATCGCCCTTCCCGTGCTTCCACCACAGCGGTTAAAAGACTCGGCGGGTCAGGATTCTCTTACTGCTTCCATCATTGCTTATAATTGAGTTAATAAATTGAGGCTGATGATTCAAAAGTGGCTCAATAGGAAATTGGGAGGAGAAAATGAGACGGAGGGAACGAGTCGAAAGAAGAGTGGCTGAAAGAAGAATCTCATGCACGGTGGCACAAGGGCAATTTAGAGTTTGTCAGCTTTCAAGGACACGTCAGCCTCCGCTGGTATTAATGAAATGAGCCGCGGTCCGAGTCCCCATAATAGATCAGCCTTATGAGTCCAGGAGGGGTACTGGGAATAATATAGGGGCGCATCTGTGCAGTGAGGGTCCGTATTCAAGCTCTTTGGTGTGTTCAACACGTCAGTTGTTTTTTATTTCCATTGGGTAGCCTTGATGAGTCAGCACATTGTCCAGCCATAAATGATACTCCTAAATCTTACAGTGTTACTTTTGGATGTATGGTGCATCGATTCCGGGGAACAATGTTAAAGTTTGATTATATCACAAGAAACTTTGGTTTCCTGGTTCCCAGAACTTGAAGTTTTTGCAAACTCCAAGCATCCTTACATCGTCGTCTTTGTAAGACACGAATATGGACATATCACTTTAACCTGTTTTCCAAGGACATACCTCTTTTGTTCTCACAATAGCTAGCTGGTTTAAAAACATGCCTAAAAATTTAACAGGATTTTGACTGTTTTCTTTTTTCCAGACTAGCTGTTGAGTGCCAACGGTTTGGTTAGCAGTCCTCAGGAACTGCCACAGTTGACGCATTCAGTTGAGTCTTTATTTCCATGGTGTGATGTGATTTCCACTGGTTGTAAAATTGTGTTAATAAATTGAAGAATAAATTCAAATGAGAGAACGCAACTAGAGAATTTTGGTGAATCCCAAACCAGGGGTCCAGTTGGATCTTCGGCATCGCTGTTGTGGATTTGACTGACTGGTCAGTGTCGTGCACTTGCTACAGACATGTCATGGACATTATGTGAATCTTGAGATGCGAAACCTAGTGCTGTTGTGTGAACTGTAGCCTCAGTTTCCTGCCGGGACCCCCGGTGTGGCCTGCTGCTGCCGCAGACCTTCAGCCTCAAGCTTCACCATCAGAAATGAGTCAATTAACTCCAACACTGTCGGGCTAAAACTTTCAGAGCTAATGAAATCAAACAACGAAAGAGAGCTGTGACATTTGCAGGGAGTTCTGAAATATGAAAGCAGATTATCATCTAAACAAGTGACTCAGAAGTTAAGAGTCAGATTGTTTCCCCATCCAATTATTTTTACATTCCAGCAAATTGCACGAAGGTTAATTTTGAGTGCCTTCATTTAAAATCATCCATCTTGTACATTTTAAATAAGGAAATTGATTTTAAAAGCAGGAAACCTCTGACTAATCTGTCACCGGAGAAAACCAAAAGGTGCTCCGGTTATAATTAGCAAAGCAGTCACAATATGACACTTTCTCAGCGGTGACTTAAATTACCGGGTGAGCCACCCACTCTTTTCTGAAGCTGTGAAAACTGAATTTCAACAAAAAGCACGCTCTGATTGGCGCCCTCGCCGCTTCGGCCAATCAGAGCGTAGCACTTGGTAGGTGGGTGGTAATCACTGTTTTTCACCTGCAGGGTTTTTGTGGGTAATAGAGGCCAGGAGGAACGGCAAAGAGAGGAAATTTATAGTGAGGAGAAGGAGACTTAATTCACCTTATCAGGGGCAACAGATGTGCTTGAAGACCACATTTAAGAATCCTTAATACCAGGCTTCACAAACTCTCCTGGATAGCTATTTCACTGTCGATAATATCACACTCACAGCACTCAGCGGTCACTGGGATTGCTGAAACTAAGCCGGAGCGTCTGAATGCAAATGCCTGCAGCGTTTCTTCTCAGCCACAGATGGAGCAAACATCTCTGTTTGAGAGGCAAAAAGCTGCCGCTCACATTGGGATGAGAGACCTGACCGCTCCGAAAAGCGTGAGCTTTCCACAGGTCACAAACTGGAAAATTAAAGGAAAGGTTGAAGCATGCAAATAGTCTTCAGCTTTTTTTTTTTTTTAAACACAGAGACGTGCATCAGAAAGCCTGCGTTTCATTTTTGGGGCTTACAGTGCGACTCGTGCAAAGCCCTCCGCTGCAAATCCTCCAGCAGGCAGGGGGTCGGATTAACAGTACAAAGCCTCGGCGTGACCGACGTTAATAGGTGGTGTAAGTGACACCGCAGTGTGCGAGGTGTTCAGGACGTGGTCACAAGGGTGGAGCTGTGTCATTGTGCGTCTCAATCGTTCAGCCTTTCACGAGAATATTCAGCTCATGCGGCGTCGTGTTTCAGTCCTCCCAGAGTGACATCCTTCAAACTGCCAACGCCGGCTCTTTTTTGTAAGCGTTCACACAAAAAATAGATTTATTTTGGGAGATGTACACAATATTAATTTATAATTTATTCTCCATGTTTTTAAATCCAATTTTATGAAGTAAACTTTTACAATCTCGTCACTCCCATCGGCAGTCATGGTTGTTTTAATACTACCATTACTTTTAAAAATACCTTCTCAGATTAAAAAAAATATATACATATATGGTGGTGTTTAGTGGTGAACACTAAGGATGTCCCGATCAGGTTTTTTTGCCACCGAGTCCTATCATTTTGAGTATCTGCCGATTCCGAGTCCCGATCCGATTCTTTTCTAATATAGTAAAATATGTGCATTATCTATAAAAAATAAAAATAAAAAAATAAACTAAAAACTTATGAAAAGTTCTCCTTTTTTATTTTCTTGTCAACTCAAAACAACACATATTGCTGTCTCTCTGTAATTACATCTTTCTGTTGCACGGAAAACCTAAATACATCTCTTTTAACCCATTAAAGCCGGGCACGCATAACCGCTGAAGCATGCTTCAGTGTGCAGCAGTGGCCAGAAACATTCAATACAAAGTTACGAGGCAGTGCGGCAACACAATCTGTACCTGGAAACAAGATCAGTTATGCATATGCGCGAATTTGATGGATTTCATTGCCCAAGAAACAGCTGATTAGCGTAAAGAAGAAAAAAAAAGACCCGATGTCAATGGTAAAACTGTGCAACAGCGCTTCCGGGTTTAATGATAGAACTGCGCAACAACGCCACTACCGTAAATCGTAAATGCGTCCCGGCTTGAATGGGTTAAAAAGGAAATTAAAGAAAAAATAAACATGTATCCAACCGAGTCCAAATCGGGAGGAAACTTCCGATCCCGATCGAGTCCGTAATCACGTGATCGGGGCCGATTTCCGATCACGTGATGGGATCGGGACATCCCTAGTGAACACTAAAGAAAACCGTGAGAAAAGCCTGGTTTGAGTCAGATCATTGTCTGTTACTGCAAAAAATAATTGTGTCGTATCATCAGCATAGAAGAGATAACTGACATTCTGGTGCTTTAGCATTGGAGCATAGATACAACTTGGCCCAGAATCAATGATGAGAGAGTGAGATGATTGAACAAATGCTGACAATTACGTTTCAGTGATTAAAAACCTTGCTGGGTGCCCTGCTCCTCAGTACTGTCGTAATAGAAAAAGGTTGACTGAAATGTGTTCTTCATGTTAATGTCCACTGTCCACACTAACTAGACATCTGTGGAATGTCATTGTTGTTGAAATGACTAGTCAGCTGATTAAAAACTGTTTTTAAATGGTAAATGAGCTACACTTATATAGCGCTTTTCACCCTGCACTGACAGAGCCCAAAGCGCTTTACACTGCAGTATCAATTCACCCATTCACACCATACTGGGTGGTGGTAAGCTACTATTGTAGCCACAGCTGCCCTGGGGTAGACTGACGGAAGCGAGGCTGCCAACCTGTGCCATCGACCCCTAAATGTTTGACAAGGTGTTGGTCTAATAGGTGCTTTAGATATTTCTCAGTAGTTGCTTTAGATTTGTGTGCCGTGCTTCCAATGATGTGAACCTCCTGCTTCACCACCTTCCAGCGATGCTGATATCTGTTGATTTTGGAGGCTCCTTGAACCAAATGATGCAACCTCCGAGTTTTGGTCCAAATCATTTGTTTAATGGTTGTCTAATTTTTGCAGTCCTGCAACATGTTTCAAACCACGATGTGCGACGGGCGTAGCAGGATTAGGGATGGGTACCGCTTAACGGTACCTCAGAGGTAGCGACCGAAAAACTTCAGTATATACTGGTACCGAACAAGAGACGTGCGTACGGGTATCAGTTTCGGTTCTTAAAGTGGCTGCGCGGTCAATAAACATGCTTCGTTTCCCAAAATGTGCGGAAACGATCGTAAAGTTCTTATCTTTTACTGAAAAAACGGTGCATCGCATCATTGAACATATTACCACGTCTTGCCTGCTCACACTTTTTCTAACAACAAGCAGAGAGAGCCTGCAGCGGCTGCGGCGCCCTTCTTCCTCTGTGGTGTCTGTGTAAAATAAGGTTGAACATGCAAACAGCACATCTAGTGGTATGCAGTCATGCAGTCATGGTGTCGTCTGTGCGCCGTGAAGGCAGGTACCAAAAAAAGTACTGTTCAGGAACCGGTACTGTACGTGAGGTATCGAAAAAATACTTGTACCCGAAAAATATCTAACGGTACCCAGCCCTAGTCAGGAGTTTGTATGTTTGGCGTGCCGTCACAGCTCTGCCACTCTTTTCAGAATCCAAAGAAAGTTTTCCTTTTGCTTTTCACCTCCATCAAAATTGGTCAATACACTGGATTCTTGCTTCTGTGTCATGCTGATTGTTGCTTCACGTTCTAAAGCATTTTCATTCGTTGGTGAATTGAACATGAGCTACAACGATGAATATCATCATGTTTGTCTTGTTTGTGTTGGAGACTCTTGACCTTGTGAGTCCATAGCATCCTTCACACTATCAGCCAGTGAGCTCACAAGTTCTCCTTGCTTGAAACAAGGAACAATTTTACAAGGAAAAGGCATTAACCGTCAGTTCTTTTCCGCCTTCAATTCTAACCTGTATTTTTCTCCCCGTGTCTCTCTGCAGGACCTGGGTGGAGTGAGTCCTCCTCAGAGGAACTGGAAGGGCATCGCCATCGCTCTGCTGGTCATCCTCGTGGTCTGCTCCCTCATCACCATGTCGGTCATCCTCCTCACACCAGGTAACCGTCAGTCAGACCGAATCCTCCTGCACCTGGAATTCAGCTCCACTGCGAATAAAGAAACAAGGCTACAGGTTCAGAACAATATCTACTGAACCAAAAAAACATAGCTCAGCCAAAATGTCATGAACAGTGACAGGAGAAGTGATCAACACGGATTATTTCAACGCTGCAGCATCCGCTAATGCAGAATTTGTCAAATACATGGTGTGCAGGATGGCAGTGCAGACATCGTTTCATTTACAGTAACTGCTAATAAAGGTGTTGAAGAAGCAACATGAGCGTCAAAGTCAAAGCGTGAAGGTGAATTTGATAAAATGCGCAGCGTGTCAAGACAAGAGGATGTTTGTTTGGACATTTGCATCAGTTCAAACTGAACTCTTAGTTTAGGTTCTCAGCCCCCCCAACAAGACTAATTCACAACAACATGTGCTTGAAAGTACTTTTCCCCTGTTTTTATAGATTTTTTTAATGTTTTACTTATGGCTGTGGTTTTCTTTTATTTACAGTTTTATAGTTATCATTGTGTCAATAATCCCCTCATAGATGTCCTGAACCACTGACTGAACTGTGGTAATCTGTGTTTCTTTGCACTATGCGTTCAGTATTTACTCTAATTAAGACTCTGATGATTTGGAACCATTTAACCTTTAGCGACTTTGCTTTTGAGTACTGGTATGGGTAAATAGATTTTCCCGTGTGAGATCTTCAGCACCCTGTTTCTTTGGCACCCCTAGAAAGCCATGATGAGACTTTTTTTTTTTTTAAACCTGGAAGTCGCTGTTATTTTCCAGGCGGCTGCGTTTGTTTGTTGTTGACAGTGTCCACAGCCAGAGCTTCACTTATCTCGCCGAGCGTCACTGTTTGGATTCAGCGTCTACTCCCTGATTAGCCCTGTTTCCAGCTCTTCGGAGAGCGTGCGGGTGATGTAAGTGTGGGTAATGTGGTGGAGCGTCTGCCTGAAAAGCAGGAGAAAGATCAAACAGATTCAGCTTTGAAATATTCTGCATGCATCACATCCTGTGCTGAGGGTTTACCAGCTCATCAGCAGCATTTGTCTCTTCGGATGCCTCTCACCCTGTGTACCTGATGGAAACTCTTTCTTCATTCATATGTAAAAGCCACCGGCCGCACCGCCACACTCTCCCCTGGTAGATTCCACGCTTGGTTAGGCTTTCATTGCCTTCATAAACAAACATGCTGCACGGAGTTATCAAGGAAAGCCAATATGGCTGACATTCAGAACGACTTGGCCCCCGCTATTCCGCTCACAATCAGCAGCTGTCCCATTCACAAGGAGCTTACTACTGGCATGTTCTCTCTGCTGAAGGCAAAACATCCCATAATTAAAAATCAAACATTTCCAGAGGCCGCGCTGGAACGGTTCGAGAGTTTTTCTAGCCCAGCGACGATCGCGTTAATGAAGGTGTGCAAAGCCGCTGTGACAGACACCGTGTCTCTTCTTTATTAAATGAAACTCCTCCAGGTAACCTGTGTCTGACATCTGGATTTAAATTGCTGCTGATATGCTGCTCAGGTTAGCTTAATAAACAGAGCAGTCATGGGATTTGTTGCAATTAGTTCATTTTTGCTGGTTAAACAGTTAATCAAGATCATGAATGTGGCAAATATGTGCTTTACAACAGGATTTTATTTCCTGTTTTTAACATGTGCCGGCAGAAAGCCTGATCTGTGAGCCGATTAGCAGGAATAATCCAGCGATCGAAGGATGCCTTTTCTGAGTTAGACTTCTTTTCATTTAGAGATGTATATAAAATTAACGGAGATCAGAACTACTATGAACTTCATAAAATGCACATTTCCATTGTGAGTGATACTGCGGTCAATTAAAATACAGTTAACTAGAACAGTTATCAACAGTTGCAGAATATCTATGAAGATTATTGGAAAGTAAATAATAAGTATGAGGAGTGTTCTGCTTTTAATCAAGCATGGATTCCAACAACTTTTAACAAATACAACTTATCATGTGAAAAATATACAGGAGTTTAGATTCACATAAAAATTACTACTTGGTATGTGACAAGAGTGTATGAGAAGTTTGCTGAGAGACTTTAAGACCATTTACCCTTTTTTTTTAGGGATATCAGTTTAATAGTTTGTTCACAGCAGGAGGTCAGCATGTGTTTGTTTTTTCATTTATTGCACAGACTCACGCCATCCTGTGGTACAAAGCGGTATTACGTGATGCTAGCTGGCTTGCAGACTAATTTCAATGCATATCGACACAGTTACACAAATCAATTTCATTTTAAATACTATTTGTTGATTTAAATTGTGATTATTTTGGTTGTATGAGTAAATTTCATACATTTTCTCCCCATGAATTGCACCTTTACTGTCATTTATTTGTACTATTTAAAAAAAAAAGCTTCCTGTCAAGAATTTCCTACGTGTGAAGTCTATGGATTTATCAAATTTCTTTGTTCTGCAGTGTAAGAAATTCACTTAACCAACGAAATGTCTAAAAAAGATGAACTTTTATCAATATTTGTGATGTTTGCTGAGTTAGAATGATGATTATGAGCTTCATCGTTTTGACCCGGCTGACTTATTGTTCAGGCTTTATTTCTGGTACTGAAGGGAAAACGCATTTATTACTGTCAGATCTCTCGGTTCAGCTCGCAGTATTTTGTTTTACTTTCACTATTCCACTTGTCCTTGTGCCCGGCCCTGTAAATCTGAAAGCTTTCTCTCTGAAACATGAAATGCTGTGTTACTATGAACTCTTGTTCTTGGATGGTGACTCGCCGAGTTCAGATATTCAGCTGTCAGTGAAACATCTGAATCAAGAAATGCTGGAGGTTTATTTCCGTCTGGCTTTTGCCTCGCAGAAGCCATGTTTGACAATCAGAAAACAATTCATTGCTTCCGTTTTTTTTTTTTTTCTTTGCAGCTGACAACCAAGCTGGAAGTGACACCAAACTGATGGTGGAGGATTTGTTCAAACCAGAGTTCAAGGTCCACGACCCGGAGGCGAAATGGATCAACGGTGAGTGATGTGCGCAGGCTGACTGGATCGGCTGAGATTCAGAGCTGGTAAACTGTTGGTACAGTTTGCATTTTTTGTTGTAGAATGAAAACAAAGCAGTTTGTTTTTGAGAAGTGCTTTTGGGGCCACTGTTTGACTGGATAACAACACAATGTCCCGAAGACTGCAAACTGATTGTAGAAATACTGATTCTATGAAAAAAGACTTTAATTACTACAAACAGTGGTGATAAAGGTCACTAGAAATGTAATCAAATGCAGTCAGAGTAGTTCCTGAGTGTTTCTGTTAAATTGTGTGTCTATGGGATTGTGTTTGTGTTGTTTCTAAGGAGGGATTTGGTACTCAAAATATCCTGAATACATTTATTAAAGGAGATAATATATCAAGTCATGAAGTGATCTTTCCACTTAATCCAATCCATCGACCAGCTAACAGTAGAAAACCAGGCCATCAAAAACATGAATGATCAGAAGGAAACCAGTTCGTACGGTGAAAACCTGCTGCTAGCTGGTGTTTGACTGCAATAAGAGACTCGGACGACCACGACATAAAGAGATCAGCCGTAACATTAAGGTCACTGATGGATGAAATGAAAGAAACACTTACGGCCCGATTCACAAAGATCCTATTTAAAGCGTGCTCAGCCACAGTGAGACTCCAATAGATTGTAATTTCAGTTTATGAGCGTTTTGTAGGTGATTTACCAGGAATAACACGAGCATGCTTTAGACTCTGTTCACATGAGTAGAATCTGGAAATGCTATCACTTTCATTTGCTTGTGTTGACCATGGGGTGATTGAACAGAGCGCTGAGCCACCACAAACAATATCGGAGCATCACAGCAAATCAGGCTCCAAAGAAAAATGCAAATGTATGGAGATGATCAAGTTAAAATTAAAGGTGCATCGCAAAATGTATTATGATAAAGTCTGTCAATAAAAGACACAGTGGGCCAGGACAATTTTCTGAAGCCAACTTCTTCTGTTGCCGATGCACCAAAACACGGTCCAGGTTGTTTCAGAAAGCCAGTTCAGTGCTGCTCCACCTGGTGGCTCGGAGGTGACACTACATCAGTAGAGGCATGTAGCACGAGACTCGTCGTGGTGTTAGTTCTTTGCACAGACACACGGAGCCAGCTCACATTTAGCTGCTTATTCTTATTAGCATACCGTCCTCCTTTCTGCCGAGGCGAGGCGGCCTCCTCATCAGTCCCAGGACGCTGCTGTGAGAGGCCAGTGGTCCCTGATGGGACTCAGGTGTGTCAGGTGTGTTGTGTTACCTCTCCCCTCAGCACCTCCCTCCACCGCCTCATCCCCTCTTGGTCACACCCCCCTACCACAACGTTTTACTCTTGTGGTAAATTAGGGTAGACGTGGTGACAAACGTGTGATTTTAGATTCATTGAAGGATTTTCAGCATATTTTCATCACGGCTGTTTTCTTCACGCCGGGTTCCAAGTATAGAAATATCCCGAGAGGACACTCAGCGAAAGCCCCGCGAAGGGTTAAATGAGGCTTTCCCTCACATCTGCTTCTGAAAATGCAAATGTTTGGATGTATTTTTCCCCGTCTCTGTATCCTTATTTACATTGTATTGATTCCTTATTTGCCTGAAGCGGGATCATACGCTCAGCCTGGAAAGCCTCGCTGGAAATAAACCACATCAAGTCAAGTGCAAGTGAATCAGATTATGGTTTGCTTTGACTGGGGGGGGACGATAACGATACCTCCAAGGGAGGGGGGCGTCGCGCCCCGTCTGCCTCCCCTCCTGCGGATTAGCGTGTTTGTTTTGTCTCTGGTTGCCGACACCCCGAGCGCTGAGGGGAGCAGGCGAGGCCCTTTCTGCCCGTCAATATTTCATTCCTGGGTGACATTTTTCCACTATCTCCGCCACGCCATCTCATTCCCCCAACTGACCTCCGGCTAGACGGAGGGAGCGGCGGCGCGGCCGCGACGAGGCAGTCAGAAAAGTCAGCTTTAGAGGGCAGCTCATGGATGGATGGACGGGGTAAAATAGACCCCCAGACAAATGGGAGCAGATAACAGACAGACGGCAGCGAGAGGCAAGATTGATCACTCGGATTCACAGCAAAAATTAGATTTTTTTTTTTTTTTTTTTTTTTCCTCTCCAAAGGCTTTTCGCTCAATGCTCAGTCTGTGTCTACATTGAAGATAAACAGGTGTAGAATGTTATCCAGCGGTTAATGAGTGTAAATAACATGCAGGAGTCTGTTTGCTAACATACGTGTTATAATTACAGGAGGCTAAAATAAACTGCTGTCCCAGCGGGTACGCGCATTTAATTAATGTGTGAATAGTGATTGGCATTGAAAACATAAGACTTCGTAATCAGTGGTTTAATCAAGGAAAAGAAAACACAATATTGGCTCAAGAAGTCCTTTGATGTACAACCAAGACTCCAGAAAATATATTTTCAATGGAAAAATGTGAACTCACAAGACTAAAAACATCCCACTGATCCTGTAAAGGACCAACTTTCAACCACTTTAACAGCTTGCGACCTTTCATACACAATACTTGGCAGTGGACAAAGTGAAGTTTCTGCTTTAAAAAAAAAACAACAGAAACAGTAAATCATAGTAAATAGTTCTAATGGACAATAACAATGTCTGCCTCACGACTCCCAGTCAATAGTCATTTCACCAAGCATCAAATATGTAATACGCTACTATGTTGCCTCCCAGTACATTCTGAATACAGAACTGCAGCGACTACGTATCTTAGAAACACCACATTTCTGTCACCCGGCACTTTTTCCCAGCTCTGAGATGCTCGAACACGGCGAGCATGTTTTGATTGTTTGCAGCTCGGTGAATCAGCATCTTTAAACAAGTCGCAGAGGTCACCGCTGCACAGCGATCGCACTATAAATAATAGAGTTTTTCAGCTCATGCATCACTGTGCATCGTTCCACGCGATGCTGGTTGTTTTCTGTCTTTCAAGCCGCTTGCAGAATGTCACTCGCCGACGCGGCGGCCTGACATTTCCCTGCACTGCCGCTCGCCATCGTTCTGATGCAGCTCAGTTTGTTATTGATGAGATCCTGAAAACAGATTATGGAGAGGCGCCCGCTCAATGCTGCATGTGAGGAAAAAGAGATGAACGCACGCACTTCGTGCGGCGGTTTCTTGTAAAGGCATGCATGCACACAAATAATAAGTGTGTGTTATTGAGATGGTGACATTGAGCTGCTGTCTCCTGTGATTCAGTACACCGGAGTGTGTTGGTTTTATTAAACTTTCCAAGCCACAAATACTGTAATAGAATTAGCAGACAGTTTTATTCGGTCTTCTTATTTCCCCTGTGTGTGAAAAACACTCAGTCATTCATGGCTTTTCATATGAGTTTCTGTCTGTATCGGTCTTGTGCTGATCAACACATCACAAATGTCCTGCTGATGCCGTGATTTTAAACACAATAATTAATGTCGCATATTATCATTCATACAGTTCCAAGTGCTTTTTAAGGTCACATAACACCACAAACGCATCGCCATCAACATCAACATCAACACGCACAAAACACTGATAAATCTTTCCACGTACTGATCAATAATCTGCACATTCAAAACAGAAGTTCAACTGTGATAGAAAAGTGCAAATATGTGTGGTTAGTCATGAAAAGTTGCATGACTGATTGTGCAAAAAAATCGAAATTAAATGAACGGAATAATCATTTCTTAGCTGGTGACAGACGGTATGTTTTGTAAAAACTCACCAACGTTCAGCTGCAGGGTGGATTTCTACAGTCAGGCACCGTTTAGCTCCACAATCGTTTCCAGTAAAAATCGTTGCGTTTTGATGATCTGTTTTCACAACAACGGTGCTCAAATTTTTTGAGAATGGCTTCCAAGGTCAGAATTTTTTTTAAAAATGCTCCTCTGTCACCGTGGAAACCGACTCCGCCGTCATGTAAACATGGAAAAACTCAACACCCCTCCTTGCACATGGGCACCACGGCAGGAGCTGTCGGTTCTTCTGCATTCTGCGGTCTGTGGGAAAAGATACAGTATTGGGTTCAAAACATGCAACTTTTCTGAAAAGAACATGCAAAAAAGACGAGTTGTCAAATGAAATATTGTCGTGTGAACTCAGAGTCAGAGATGTTCACATGCTGAAATAAACAAAGGTCGAACATGAATAATTGGGAGAATTGGAAATAAAGATACAAGGTCGTCAGATATCGGCTCTAAATATGATTTATACTACTGCTGCAGAAGTCAGGATGTCATCTGAAAAGCCACTGCATGAATTATCTTCATTCATTCTTGTATTTTTATTCAGCATTGCAACTCATAATGATGACTTTTTTAAAGTCCAATTAAATTAAATTAATTTGTTGCATTTATTCTACATATTTTTTATTGTCCAACAGACATATTTTTACTTTGGAAAAGCTTTAGTTTTCCTCACAATACTGCGTCTTTTATTGAATTCATACTGTGCAATAAAATCCACATCATATCAAAATTCTTCTGTCAGATCAGCTGCACAGGATCAGCTTACAGCTATTACAAAGTCATAACAAGTAGCACTAGTAGCATAAATCTGGAACAAAATCAAGAATCAATCAATCAAAGCAACAGGTTTCAAGCAAAAGTCAGTTATAATAGTTAAGTTGTAATTCCCAAATACTTGAAAATTAACTCTTCTTTCAATATGGCCTCACAGCCAGAAGCACTGAAGTCTTACTCTGTGAAGTTTTCATGTTCTCCTTGAGTATTTACGTGTTTATATCTGGGTACATCGGCTTCCTTGAGGAGGAAAGTGGACAGTTTTTAGAGAACAGTCGAATCAGACTGGCTGTGAACAGACCGTGTGAAAACTGCACTGTGGGTTCAGAAAGAATTTCTGGTCTTCATATTCACTCACTGTACTCTCCCAAAGTTCTTCAATGACTTTTTAAGGTCTGTGTGTGTTTGTGTTTGTGTTTGTGTGTGTGTACACCTCTCGGCTCCCACTAATCATTGCTCACCTCGATAAACAGAAAGTACTACAGTAATCTCCCCAAATCCGTTATTGAGCCTGGAGCCGTCGATACTGTTTACCTCAAACAAATGAGCACTTGACTCCAGTGGGCTAGTCGCATCTGCTCGGCGTGTCGCCGCTCCTCATTCACTCATTCACTCGTCTTTCTCACTGCTTTCATCTCAGACATTGTTATTAGGCGACCAGCAGACAGTTTTAGTTTGCGGCCCCCACAGAGGTTTCATTATGTCAAAATGCTGTTGAAATGAAAAGCGCCTCGCTGTGAGAGATCCGGGGTTTTCCCTGTCTGTGTAACCCAGAGGACGACTATGATTTACCTCTTACGGGATCTGTTAACGACTCTCCGTTTGGTGAAAACGTTGCTCACTTGAGCGACTATGGCTACAGCTAAGACTATGGATAAATATACTGGCATCACTTTAACTTTGATTTTTTTACAATGATTTTGGTCATTGCCAACAAAAAGGCCTTTGATGCCAGCTTTGAGTATGACGATGTTGATTATTTCGACCGTGACTTTTGGTTTAAGTATAGTTACAGTTATGATCAGGCCTCTGTCTTTAGTTTGGACTGGGCGTGATGACAGTGAACACAATGAATGATTGCAACTATTTAGTACTAATCTTCAAATTGGGGTCATATTGAGTAGAATACTTGTAATGCACTACACCCAAAAGAGAGTGGTAAATCTACGATGTACCATAGAGGCCAATTACTCCCGTTTTTATTCCGCCGCTGCGTGCTCTCTCTGTATTCACGACCCATACTTTTATATGAAAGCTTCTCTCCACTCAGAATAGGATTTTTATGAGGGTTAATGAGCTTTATTGTATTTCATTGCACTGAAGCAGACAATTGAAAATGGTTCATCAAAGTTCTGATGACACCTCAATCCATATTTGCCAGTTGTGCAGCCGGTATTCCCAACCTTAAATTATTTCAGTGCGAAGGGTTTAAATGACTATTTAAAGCACCCTCAAGCATTTCTAAAGGGGATCCTGAAGGAGCCGAGTGGCAGCGACAGTGCAGAGGTGAAAACAAGGGCAAAACCAAGAAAAACTCACAATGCTTTAGTTGTCGGCGCCGACAGCAGAACGGTAATTGGGATTGGCCCCAGAGCGAATCCTGTTTCCTGCTGCCTGTAACGTATAACACACCTGCCCTTCCACAAGGTTCTTCCTGCAGGACATGAACTCTGCAATGTCGTCAATGCGATCAGTAAAGAGTTTCTCACCTTTAAATGATTCTCTGTCGGCTTCAGGTTTGCTCATTTAAAGTAGCCGGGGAGCAAATTTTAAGTCATACAATAATCTGAAGTAGCAGAGGGTAAAGAAAACCTGCTAATTAAGCAGGCTTGGAAGAAAAAGTCTTTAAAAGAAACAAAAACTTGGAGAATGAAGGCACCTGATTGACGAACTTGCATTGCATTTCATTAAAAAGATATCTGAGCATGTTGGACTGGACAAAGTGGAATCACAAGTGTGAGTCGTGTCCTCCAAAGCCTGGCACAGGTCGTCCACTGCTTCAAGGAAATAACCAGACCAAGGCAGTGCCAAGAAGAACAGGGGGAAGAGATTTGTTGGGTTGTAGTAACTTCATTAAAACACAAAAGTCCTGAATTCCCATCACGGAATAAGTTGAATGGACACAAAACTATGAGACAGGAGCAGAAAAGAGGTTTGTCTGGAAGTCTTGGCTTGGTTTCTGCTGAAAGACGCACAAGTTCTGCCAATGTCAGCAAATACAAAGCCAAATTATTTCTGGGAAGATGAAGGCCATTTCTCAAACAGAAGGATAAATAAGATGGAATAACTAAAGTTCCCCAGTATTGAACTGGAGAGCTGGCTCAGGTTCATCATTTCTGTAAAGTCTGGAAGGTTGAACTGTCAAAACCTGGAGCTGATGGCAGCCGAGACAGTCTACCGCAGCACAGGTCCAGGATCTGAACATGATGGGGTGAAGGTGATTCTGGAGTCTGTCTGATAGGATAGGGCACGTTGGAAGACAGGAGGCTGTTCTGCCCACAGTTCGAACAACGTTACTCAGCTGAAGTCCAACTGCGTTGCTTTAAGTCTTTTGGGTTTGATGAGAAGGTTACGTTAAGTTTTCAGATTTCAATGAAAAAAAAAATGTAAAAAAAAGAAAAAAAACCTCTCAAACAGTCTGAGATCTTCTGATTAGTCCTTCGGTGGGATGTTTTTCATCATCATGGTGGGAGCTGGATTAATTAAAAAAAAAGAATTCTGACTAATTAGGTTCTTTTCTAATAATGAAACATTTTTTGGATAAATGGATAAATCGATGCATAGAAGAAATAGACATTTATTGACTGTTATTTTTTATTTTTATTTATTTTTTCTAACTTGTAAGGGCTGCACGATGGCGCAATGATTAGCTCTCTAGCCTCACAGCAAGAAAGTCCTGGGTTCAAGTACCCAGGCCGTTGCTCGGGGCCTTTCTGTGTGGAGTTTGCATGTTCTCCCCTTGTTCTCCTGGCTTCTCTCCGGGTACTCCGGCTTCCTCCAATGTTCCAAAAATATGCACGTCAGGTTAATTGGACAAAAGGACTGAGCGGCTTAGAAAATGAATGAATGAATTTACTTTTAATGCAAGACTTTAAATATAGCAGAAAGCGTAGCCTAAACGTTAGCGTGGGGCTACATGCGGTGGTGCGGTGGTCCCATGAGGCAGGTCGGGACCTGGAGCAGGTACCGACCTGCCTCTGGATCCTGGTGGACTGTTGAGGATTTTTGGAGCTGGACAGACCATCAGACTGATGAACTGATATTTTAATGGGTAAACACGCGTCCCTCTCTTAAGGTGTGCAGACCCGCTGGCCTGGAAAACGCCGGCTGAATCTCATCCGTATTGGCACGAGCGCCACAGCCAATAACTCCAACACGATCTCTGCCATCAGCCCCCGCCGCCGCGCCCTCGGCGTGCGGCGCTCACCTTGGCACCGACACGTTTCGTTACTCCTTCTGCGTGGGCCGCGTTTGGCCAACCATTGTTTTTCTTCTGCACCTTTTTATTCTAAATCAGGAGTCTGGCGCGCGGCGTGCGGCTCCTGGCCTGAGCGCCGGGAACTGGGCTGTGACCCAAGCGGCAGTCGGGCGGAGCGTCACGCGCTGGCACGCTCCGACCAAAGTTTGATTTTTATTTTTTATTTTTTTCCCTTCTCCGCACTCGTGGGCGTATTTCACGGCTGTGTGGACTCAAGATAGCGTGCACATTTTCTTAATAAGTATGAAGCCTACAGCCACGGCATGTCAATGACGCATCACGCTCCGATTTGGAGTCGATGTCGGAGCGCTGGCGGCCGCGTTTGTCCCGCCGCGCGGTGACTAATCACTCCATCTTTCAGTTCAGTAGGTCCGCTCGCAACGAGCCATCAACCCACCTTCATTTTCTTTCATTTTCCTAATTAGCTACATGATCACACCAATTAATCTCTATTTCCCCGCCACTTGACGAGGCGGCAGAAGAAATAACAGATCAGCCGCGCTGCTGTCAGCTGCCGGTGATCGGCAAAGTTCTTGGCGACGTGTGCGGCGCAGAAGCGAGGTCTCGGGGAGAAAAGTCGATCCTTTTTTAGCTGTTTTTCTCCTCTCATGCTTTCTGGGGATCACTCTCAGGGGTTAATTAGGAACTGCATGCTCTGGTGCCTCCCATTAATTAACATTAGAGACTCCCCAAGCTGTGCTGGGAACCCGCGCTGAAGCGTCAGTGTGAGGGAAGACTCTGTGCGTGTTTGTGTGTGTGTGCATCTCCTCTGACGTGCACACGCCTGTCAGAGTGTGAAGGTTGTTAATGGCTGCACGCAGATTTTAGCAGCTCTTTAGCTAAAAGTAACCGGACAGAGCTGAATCCTGCTTAGACCAAATATTGTGCTGGAGAAAAGCTGGCTGGTGTGTGTTTGTGTGCGTGTGTATGTGTGTGTGTGTGTGTGTGAAATCCGAGTGCTACCCCTCCCCCCCATTTTCACCCCGCGAATCTCACACTTTTCTCCGTCTTCCATTAAGCCGCCGTTAGCCCGTCCTATTCCGCCGGCTCCTGACATGCCCATTATCGCTGCTTCTGAGCGGTGAAAGACGCTGATTAAAAGGGAAGAGATTGAATTCTCCGCCGTTCTCCGTGTGCCCCGGATCGCTGTGTGCGGCGTCGGAGACGAAGCCCGATTCAGACGCGACCATTACTGCATCAGGAGCCCGACGATTCACTGCTGTGATCCGGACTTTCTGCAGAATAACAGCCTTCAGGTCCAATCGCAGATATTTCAGCATCTGAATATCAACAGAGAGAAACCACAGCGCCCAGAATACAGAATACGTGGAAATATCTGTCTTAATTAACCAATACTGACACAATCCATGGCTGCATCATCTCATGTTGTTGTCTCAGTGGTTGACCGTTACTGTAAAACTACAAAGTCCAGGAGAAAATAGACACTCTTCTCTTAGGTCTTACACTTTGGGGTTACTTTGGCAGGTTTGTTTTGTCCCTGTGCTGTGAGAGCAGACACATTTGCAGGCTGCTGATTCATACCATCACTATAATTCATGCTGATCCGGGCGTTGTTCACCTGTTTGTTCCCTGAGAGCCTGCTCCTCAGGCTGGAACAGGCTGATCACTGATTACTGCAGAGGAATCAGTAATGAAGGAGAAATCATGAAGCGTCGTTGCAGAGCTGCTGTCTCTCTGAACCCACTGCTGTATTATACTGCTGTGAAAACTGTGAATATTTCACCAAACTTCTGTTCACTTTATTTATCCTCAAGTTGGTGTAATTGTATCTACTAATAAACACAAGTGTGTCTTAAACACTTAACACCGTACATTGGTTTGTTGAACCATAAATATCTCTTTCTCAAGATTAACAGCAGATGTAACTGGGACCTTCTGTTTTCTTTTTTTCATAGTTGTTTCAGCTGTTTTTGATAATTTATTTCTGGTTTTTGTACTTTCTATTCATAAGAAATAACTCCAGCTATCATAGATTTAAATCTTTTAATGAGTCGTCATCACATTTTTGAATAAATTACAAGTAATCTTTGCCTTAGTCTCAGTCGTCACTTTACACAGAAAAAGATCAAATACAGATGGCAGACAGGCTGCAAAATGTGTTGCAAATGATCGTTTACACAATGTCTGCAAGGCTGATCGAACTGTGATGAATTCTGTTTCAATGCATTATTGTCTGCATGTCAACACATTTATCCAATCAGACGGAGCCCTGCAGCTCCAGAGTCCCGCCCACTGCTGGAGAGCTCAGCCAGCTCTGAGATGGAGGAAGAGAGAGCAGTGAGCAGCAATAAGGACCAGTCAAGGGAAAACTTCTACATGTGATGGTTTAAAAGAAAAACTGCATGAAAACAGCCAAGGTAGAGTTAATGAGGGGGCAGGAGAAAGAAGACTCAGAATTTGAAAGAAAACTCATCTGAAAATCTTTTTTAAAAAGCCTGTTCGTGGTGGTTTATGTAAGTCCTTCTAAATCAGAACATTGCAAATGAAGGGACACGTCTTTCTCAGAATCAACCAGCTAAAGTCTCACCTTCTAATCTACATTTTATCCTCATGTAATAGTAAACACATTAGAAATATCTTCATTTGTCTCATCAGCTGTAGATTAATGAGGACTTTGAAAACGCATGAGAAAAGCACAATTTTGTGGGTCCGTGTGGATGGACACTTACAAAACCGTTCATCGTGTTAAGTAGTTATATATATAAGATAGAAAGAAGGAAAAGAATCAATCATATCACTGTGTTTCTTCTTTACTTGTTTCTGGCAACCTGTCACGTATATTCATTTCTATACAGTGATTGAAGATGTGTGTGTGTGTGTGTGTGTGTGTGTGTGTGTGTGTGTGTGTGTGTGTGTGTGTGTGTGTGTGTGTGTGTGTGTGTGTGTGTGTGTGTGTGTGTGTGTGTGTGTGTGTGTGTGTGCGCACGCGCTCATGGAGGGGCTGTTGATATTTGCTCATGCGGTGGGTTTCTAACTGGGCGGCGTATCGATCGGCTGTGCAGGGATTTGTTTGATTACAGCGAGGTTGTTTGTTTGTTTGTTTGTTTTTTTCACCAGTGAGCACAATGAAGTCTTCAGCTTTAAACGGAGACGGTTGAGTGTGAGTGAAGATCGAAATGAAAGCAAGCGTTCAGTTTTAAGTTCCTTTATGTGGTTTTATGTTAAATTTATTGCAGAATTGATTGCGATGCTAAATATTCACACATACAAGAAATAAACGGTGCGCTCCACACAAACAAACAATCCCCAAATTATAATGAAGTTAATTTACAAAGTGACTTTACACCTTTCTCGAACTGGCTCTGTGTTTTTTCACTTCATTAGTTTGAAACATGGTGTGAAACCTGAACAAAATGATTTTTGTTTCTGAATTCGAATGATGTTTAGCTGAAATTGTTGATGTAATCTTTTAATCTCGATGATCTGAATCACAACAAGGGATCAGAAACATTTATTCTTCAACAGAAACGTCTTCGATCTGGATTTTAACACATTTCTCCTGTTTCAATTCGGGTAGCTGCAATGCTGAATTTGTATTCATCTTAATTTTTTTATTTACTCTATTTTAAATCAAGTTTACTATTTTCTAATTTCAAAAAGTATAATTAAAAACATACAATATAATTTGTTTTATTAACGTGACAACTTCAGTATTTTTCTCCAATTTTCAACTCATATTTTTAAAATTGATTTGCCTCAATTTAAATATTTATTTTTATGTTTAACTTAACATTCATATACATATATATTTCTATATTTATGTGTATATTTTTTCTGAATAATTGCATACTTCCCCTTTCCCTTTGATTAATTGAATTGATTTGTTGAACTGTTATCATTAATTACAGTTTAATTTGTTCATTTGACTCCAGAGTGTGAGGTGTAGTTTGCGTCTTCACCTTTATTTCTGTTGTTGTGGGTATTTGTGTTTTTTTGTACGAATACACACGTTTGCAGAAGCACATTTGCACATTTTGAGCTTTGCGGTGTCAAAGTTGACCCAATTGAAGATAAACTGAGGGACCGAGAAGCGGCGCTGATGAAGTGGTCAGAATGGACTAAAAATAAATGTTTCCAGTGATGATTTGTTGGACTCGCCGTTGTCCGTCTGTCCTTTTTGCTTCGTCCCTGCGGCCTTCTGGGAGATGGCTCCTCGCCCGACGTCTTGCTAACTTTTAGCTCAGTTTTAAGCGAGTTAAAAGGTTTTTTGGTCGCATTTCGTTTGAGGCTGGCGAAAAGCACCGGGCACGCTTTTTCTGTTTCCCCGTTGTGATTCCCGTCCAAAAAAAACAATAATGAATTAATAAACAATTTGAAAGACGAAGCAGACGGGCAGTTAAAATGCAGGTGAAATACAGTGAGAGCGCCGTCGGGTTGGCGTCCCAATGCCAACCGCTTTGGAAGGCAATAAAGTGCGAAGAGTCTCAGAAAGACACGATGAAGCGTTTTATTGGTTCCCAGGCACATAAGGCCCATTTGGAAATAATGTGAGTGAATCTCGGGAGCAGACGGGGAAGATTGTGCTAACTAGGCTGTAGACCTACTTACAGCAAATCATCCAGGAAGTCCTCCATCGACGGCGAGGCAGGAAGCGCTTTCAGAGCCTCTCCGTCTTCTTTAACTTCACTTTGCAGCCACAGTGACCACAAAAGAAACTGCTTTGGGTTGAATTATAGTACAGATGTTTATTTCTCAGCAGGGTTTTTGCTTTCAAAACTGAAAAAAAGACACCAAACAGAAGAAGTAATGTCTAAAGCAATGCAAAAACTGAATAGGAGCAACTAAACCTCAGAATATTTAATATAAAGAGTAATTTATGAGTGTAAACTTTTTATTTGGCAATGTGTAATCAGATAATCTACTAAATAATCATCTGAAGATGGAGCTATGATGAATTTAATATCATTTAAGGCCATGAAATGACAAAAAACCATCATGAAGTTAATAATTCAGTTAAAAACTGCAGGCCTCTTCACATTAAAAGACTGTCCGACAGTGAAAAAGGACATTTTAAGTTTTTTTTTTAATAGTTTGTGACGTAAAAACTATTTGTGTTTGCAGCTCATCACATGGATCCAGTTTTAACCAGAATATCAGTTTCTAATAATAGCAAACATTGTGGGATCTTGTGAAACAGTAAAAATGATCAAACACACACACACACACACACACACACACACACACACACACACGTATTTAAAAATATCTGATTAGGATATATTTAAATGTCATGTTTTTTTTGTTTGTTTGTTTGTTTCTGTTGTTTGTTTGTTTTTTCCCATTACAGCTTTTTTATTTTCTGTCTAAATGTAGATTTTTTAAAAAAAATATTTTTTATTATGTCTCCAACAAACTAAAATGAACGTTCAAAAATAATTTTTCTGCATTCATAGCAGTTTTGTTTATTCATTTCTTTTATTTATTTATTTAGTTATTTTTAAATTGGATCAGCTTCATTTTGTGTATTTGCTGCAGTTTAATTGAAATCCGATGGAATGAAGTCTGTTTTCATGGATAAAGTGACGATTTCTCACATGTGGTGTCGAAGGCTTCGCTTTCATGATTAATTTTGGGGGGGAAACGGAAAACTTTCATTGCGTTTTGGGGTCTGTTTCCACGACAGCGAAGCTCGAAGCCTCTGAAAACTGAACTTTAAAAAGCTCCATGAAAACGTTCCTACTCTGAGCAGGAAATTGCTGGAATGCAGAAATGCTGCGGCTGCTAATGCGCACAGATGTCTGTTCTCTGCTCACACGTGTGTGTGTGTGTGTGCGAGTGTGTGTATGATTCCACCACAAAAGGCACAAACTTGTGGCCTGACAAGTGAAGTACATCATTTTCAAGATGTTGAACCTGGAATCCAAGCCGGCAGAATGAAGCAAAGTGCACCTGAGCTTTGAGATCAGGTGCAGATTGAACGATATTTTCCTCAGCTTGTTCTCTCCGTTCGTCATGCGGACTTTATCACGTTAACCTGAGACGTGTTGAAAGCCGCGCTGCAGCCGTCCTCCGGAGGCCGGGAGGCTCTTTAGCGGCCGTCAGCGCCGTGACAGCGGCTCTTTAGGTTTTACAGTCCACACTTGAACTGGGAGCAGACTTGATGTGTGGCGAAGCCTGCTGTTTATTTCCTGCTGCCTGTTGGACTCTGAGCTCTGCGTCAGCGTCGACTTCCAGGCTGTCAGGGGGAAAACCCATCCAGGAAGGCTCTGCTCATAGAATACTTCTGTTTTTAATGTATTGCACAGAAAAAAAACGTTTATTTCATGAGATAGTTTCATTAAGTTAGTGAAAGAATCACTTCAACATCTGGAGCGTCTGCAATTTTATGAACTAACAAATGCTAATTTGCTTCATCTTTGTTCGATTTTTTTTTTTTTTTAATTCTGCCTAAACTAACAAAATGTCCCAGAAACAAATAAAGTCGAGCCTCCTAAAACTGTGACTTTGTCACCAAAAATGTTACTAATCAAACTGTAAATCACTGAAAGGATTAAAGTGATGTTGACTATTTGTATCTGATCCTCCTGGACTCATGACAAAGTCTTAACATGGCTGAAGATGAACAGACGGAGCAGATTTTAAATACCGACTAAACCTGATGATATTTTATCCTTCAGCCAACTCTGTGATCTTTATGAATAGAGCAGGAGATGAAGAGTAATCTGCACCTCGGGTATTCAATAACCCCCATCTTTATCTTCAGGCTCATAAACAGTTTGATTCGGTCATATAGGGGGGAAATTATTAGCTCACGTGAGACAATGAAGAGGAATCAAGTAAGATGTTTTTCAAAATTAAAGAATCCTAACCATTTATTTGTAACTAGAAAATCCCTCGTAGAGCGCAGACCTTTGCTAAACAGCTCATCTTGAGCATGTTGGACCGGTAAGACAGAGCCATAGAAACCTTTAAGTTTCCATTTTCCAGTTTTTCTTTGTGTGACGAGCCACTTGGACACCAGGTGTGTGTGATCAGGCGCTGAGGGTCGTCGCCAGGCTGAGCTACACCTGCAGTCCGTGGCCCAGCTGCCTTTAATCGCCCTCTCCTCCAGTCTGGGTGGGACTCTGACTGGAGCTGCTTGCGGCTGGAACCCAGTGGTCCGATTCTGGGTTTCTGACAGTAAAAACTTTTCGTCGTCACGACCTTGTTGTTTTTTCTGAGCCAGTTTCAACAAGCAGCTGAAACCAAAAATGACTCCAATCTCAAGATAAAGCTAATTTTAATGAAAACGTCTGGTGCAAAATGCAGTGAAATGGCCTCAAACACTTCACATACAGCTGCTTCATTCTGCATGTTTTTACAACTCATCCTGACAGGATGGCTTTGAGGCTTCTTTGGAAAAAAAATTCAAAGATAACATTGGAATTTTTTACAATTTACTTGTTCTGGGTTAGCGGGCTGGATTGGAGCCTCTTGGCCGGTTTTTGCTGCCAGTGTCCTGGGACGGGATCGGTCGGCTCCGGACCGCCGGATTCAGTCGTAGATTCCCTCACATTCGTCTCCCGTCCATGCCCCGGCCGCGGGGCCGTGACATTTCACTTCATTAAGTACATCTGATGTTCTGTCTCACATACCGGGGGAGGGGGGCGGGGCGGCCGGTGTGAAGACACCATGAATTAAACATGGGGGTTTAAATATAGACTCCCCGAGACAAAGGTGGCTCTATACTGTCTCATTCCCAAGCTCCTCACATCCCGCGCCTTCGGTGATGGCGGCGCATCTTAAAGCTTTCAGCCCTCTGAAGCTCCATGATCCGTCAAGGAACTGCTCCGAGCTGCTGTTTGATCATCAATCCTAAAAATAGCCGTCCAAACATTTGACCTGTGGCTCCGGAGAGCGGCTCAGATGGAGGAGCGGGTCCAGGACGGACGAGCCAGGCCCGCTGGAGCGGCGCTCCGTCTATCAGGATCTATCAGGACTGTCTTCCCGGCGCCAGGACTCTCTTTCTAACGAAAAGAATCTGGCTTCCCGGGAGCCGACGTGAGGCCGAGCGCGAGGCGGGAGCTTCCTGCGCCCGGCCGTCCGTTCCAGAGCCGCTTTCCAAGCTTCCTGCGGGAACGCGTCCACTTTTCCCAATTCCCAGCCGGTGTTAATTACGGCGGCGGCCTCGGTAGATGCGGCGTGTCGGAGGAGAGCAGGCCTCCCGCCGTTCGTCAGATCCATCATCACTTCACTGAAAACACATTAAACTTTAAGGGGAAGCAAACACAAACTGTAATGTCCCGACTTCCACTGGAGCCATGAATTTTAAAGGCTTTGAAGTAGTTGTTATTAAACTCTACATTATTTACGGCGCCCCTGGTTCTCATATTGTCAGATGCTCTGGAGTATTAAAATACTTTCATTTGTGTAGCCACACAGTTTAAATAAGTTAACGCATGTGTTAATTTGTTTTCCGGAGGATTCTGTAGAATTCATTCATTTTTGATGATAATTTACATTTCAACACACGTACATTTTTATTTTCAGCGACCTCTTTATGTCTACTTCTATTGTTCATCCGGTTCTCATGTATTTCCTGATGTGACTTCCGCTGGAAAAATACATTTAATAGGAACGGAAAAAACAGTGTCTTCCTCAAAAATACACTTTAAAAGCCTGCATGTTTGTAGGTTTTAAGATTTTTTGTATTCATGCTGTAGTTTAAGAAACTGATGCAAAGAAAAAAAAAATGACATTACAGTGAAACATTGCATGAAGTTAACTTTTTTAATTCTGTAGTTTCTACTTCTTCTTCTTTTTTTTTTTCTTTTTTTTTTTTTTTACCTCAATTTAAAACAGTCTTTTAAATTAACTGTGCTGTTTTCTTTTTATTCTGGGATTCATTTATGAAAGTCCAGTCAGTGCAATGTATACTACTGTATATACATGAATCAGATACTCAACCTCAAAAGACATGTATGTCTATTCTACTGATTATGAAGATTCTTTCATTTCATCCTAAATGCTCCAAAATGTAACAGTTAAAGGAAACATTTACATTTTAATCTTTTTGAACTGAATTATTTTGAGCTGTTGAGCCACATTCTTTAATTTAAACGTATCGTTTTCTGGATTTGAATAAAATCTGTATCATTTAAACGAAACATTGACGTTTATAATTCCTATTGAGAATCAGAAATTGTGTTGATGAAGTTTCAACTTGTAATTTTGTGATTGTGAAATCATCTAATTCATGCGGAGTTGGTCTTTTTAAAGACAGACATGATTCTTGTCATTTCTGCTGATTTTGCTTTTGTGTGTCTGCTGTAGAAATGGCGACAGCCTCTTTTTAATGTATGTTTTAAGTATGTTTACATGAATAATTGAATGCAAAAGACAAAAAAAAATTTTTATTTTTTTTGTCTGAAGTATTGAAACTGCGAATTTACAAAAATTTCAAGTTGATCTTGAAAGACAAAATGAAAGAAATTGTTTAAACTTAAATGTTCCACCTGCTGCTGGATGATCATTTCTAATAAAAACTTCATTTGGATTAACTCATTTAATAGGAAAAATATATTTGCTGTTATCTCATGGGTCACTTGACATATAAGACGTTTCATCTTCTTTACTGTTAAATTTATATTTCTACATTTTGTGTGTGTGTGTGTGTGTGTGTGTGTGTGTGTGTGTGTGTGTGTGTGTGTGTGTGTGTGTGTGTAAAAAAGCTCTTGTGATCCTGTGTTGTTGTTTTTTTTCGTGTGACTCTTTGAATCACATGTTTTCAGCCGCACTGGCTCAGCAGCACTAGTCTGATGTGGCTCAGAGGAGCGGACATGCGGCTGGATCTCAGCCCTGCCGTTCATGCTTCAGATTATACTACACACACTTCATTTCAGCCACTCACACACTTTAAGAAATCAAAAGAAATAACTGGAGCTGCTGCGTCACTCTGTGAGGATCGTTTGAAAAGTGACCAGTCGTCTACTTTTCAACCACAGTGAGGACAGAAAGAAAAGTTTCGCCAAAGTGATTAAAATATATAGTTTCTGGTTTAAATATGTGTCCGTGCCAACTGTGGTGACAGTCTGTGATTCCTTCTTATTTTCTGTGAATGTCCAAACTGAATGACAGCCGTTCATCTGAGGCTTCGGTTTTCTCACAAACCAGAAATGACATTCAAATGGAAGCAGTAATTAAACCGTCGCAGTAAATTGGATTCTTAACAACTCAGCCAAATTTAAATTTCTGCAACTCCATCGAATTGAATAGAAGTTACAGTTGCTTTTCCTCTTTCTCGTGGGAGTTTTTGCTTGTTTTTAAATGTGAGTTTTATCCTACCAACTGACGAAATGCACTGCTGAATGTAATATATGATATTATTGTACGACCTACAGAACATTTTAAACAGGATTTACAGTTTTGTACAGATCACACAGCATTAAGCTTAAAATTATAATATTGTCATGCAATGAACAGTACCCAAATGAAGGGACGATGAGTGTGAGTTACTGAATTCCTTCATCAAGTGTATTGTTCACACAGAATGTACTTTTAGGTAGTGTGTGAAACAAACGATTAACCAAGGCTGTCACCGTGAGTGGAATCACAGACAAAACAGGAGAATTTGAGTGTTTTTTTTACTTAAGGCCGGTTCACATGAGAATAAGTCTGTTCATCATGGAGTGATTGAATGAGTCAGACACAGAACAAACGTGGAGTTGCATATGTTGGTGACGTTATCAAATATATCCGGTTATTACAGCAAATAAATCTGGAACTGCAGTCTGGGAAACGACCAGTCAGGAAGCTCAAGTTAAAGACCCAGAAAATATCAAAGTCCACAGATGGAAGTCGTGGCGGGCCAGCTGGAGAAATGACTCACTGCAAGAAGCACTCCACAAAATGATGGTGAATTAAAGTTTCAAACTGCATCAGTCCATCAAACACCCAGAGAAGCCGTGTAAACCCAAAGAGTTACAGAACGGCAAAAAAATATAACAGTGGTAACAGTTTTGGTTCTTCAAGGAAAAGGTTGGGAACCACTGCAAAAGGTGACAGACCCAGCGTTGTTCTGTGTTCTCCTGTCGAGAGCCCATCCCTCTGTGCCGCTGCTGCTGCTCCTGAGGTGACCCCGTCATGAAAGACCTTGAGATAATGGAAGCGTTGCTGTCGGAGCCACGGGGGAAGCGGCGGGTACCCAGCATTACTGCTGACTGCAGGGAACAGTGCAGCCTGCAGGTGCAGCCAGGGAGGCAGAGAAAGGCACCTTTGAAGAGCACTCCGCTCCCTCAAGCCTTTCTTTTTATGGAAAGGTTCGGGACAGGTTCAGTAGCACGCTACGTTTGGAGCTGATGGTTTTCGAAGATGAGGCTGAGAGTTCAGACTCACTGCCAGAATCAGGAGCTATAGTCATTGTGGGTCCTGATATTCCCGACAACATCAGATTTGAAAAATTCCATGTAAACATCTCAGTCAGATTACACAGGAAGAGATTATGTTTGAGAAGAAACATGACCTGAGATGTTTTGACAGTTTGTAAACAGTTAATTGATCTTCAATTGGTTGGTCTTCAATGTGGATAAGAACCAACAGAATTACTAAGATTTAGTCTGGCTACAAAATAGTATTTATACTCTTTTGGAGCCCAGTAAAAAAAAAAAAAAAAAAAAAAAATTCCCATGTGAAATTTCTTTCTTTGCATTCTTTAGATTTTAAAAAATACTCCGAGAGGTTTTGATACCTGCTCGTCTCATGCTTCAGGACAACAAATATCTCATCTACGTTCCATTTATAGGTAATCCAATCGACACACACTTAACAAAAGCAATTTGGAATCACTAATTAGTCATTAACACAAATTGCTTCGATTACCTATAAATGGAATGTAGATGAGATATTTGTTGTGTGAAACATGATGCCAGCAGGTATCGAAACCTCTGGGAGACAAAAGAGCAATGTTTGACTCCAGGTCCTTATTCTCCTGGGACTGTGTGGTTTTCGAGTTGACCCCCCTATTCTGAATGTCCATGTATTCCCGTCGTTAATGTTTATGGCATATTGTTCTCTGTACACTTCTGCGTGTGGTTTTCATCAAAACAACCAACTCGTGGCCCTACGTTGTTTATAGTGTTTCTGCCTTTTTAGTGTAAACGGACACCGTTGTCAGAGTGTTGCCATGTGAACGGGAAACTTTACTGAAACAAACAGAAAACAGTAGGGCCTAATGCTGTTTTAGCTTCTTCACTGATGATTCGCCTTTGATTTGCAGCAGATTTTGATCTTCCTGTCTTCCTCTGTGTGTCTTTTTTTCTGCTCGTGACTAAAATTTAAATAACCTGTCACTTCTGCTTTCGTCCTATCGTTTTTTTCAGTTGATTGTATTCATTCAAACTCCAGATCGTAGCGGATCACATGCAGATGATCCAAAGCCTTCTGTCACATTTCAGTCAGAGTGTTCCTGTAATCAGATGACTGAGGTCGCATTAAACTAAAAACTGAACCATTTAAAGTCGTCAGATGGTCCAGTCATCTGGAATGATGCTGATGGTGCAGAGAACCGAGGGCTGTAGAGATTCCAGGAGTGGACTTGGATTGAAGAGCAGCACGTGTGCTCTCATCGTGTCAATCACAGCTCAATCACAGCTTTAAGATGCAGATTACAGGCTGCAGCTTCTCAGACTCGTCTCAACTGATGCAGACAGAAAAGATCCGAGTGAAGAACCATAATGAGCTGTAATTGCACTGGAATACAGTACATCAGACTCCACACATTTGAGGGCTTGCATTGAAAAATGTTCAAGTGTCCTCAGCGCCGATGATGCAGAATGTCTGCAAGCCTCTCTGTGAATGTATGGCGGATGAAGCTTTGCATTTCAATTTGATGTATTTGTTGTTGCTGGTGCAAATACCAGCTATGAGCAAAGCTAGGGTACAGGGTGTGCTTCACAAGGTTGTAGTGCGATGAGGGAGTAGTTTGACTTTCTAAGGTTGGAAAATGAAAATAGTGAGGAAATAAAGAACAAGACCGAAACATCCTGCAGACATTGAAGTTATCCTTTAATTGTTCATTTAAGAGAATTTCTTCAAAGTTGAATTTATTTTAGTTTATTTTTATAAAATCATGCTGTGAACACAGTATTGTGAATCATGAGCTCAGTGGATCGTTACGTCTCCAGTAATACCAGACTGCTGCAAAAGGTGACGGTGTTCGTCAGTGGTACATCTAGAGGTATCAGTAAACACAACCACGACTCTGGAAGCCAGGCGATGGACAGACTGACAGATACAGTGAGTCAAGTCGATGCACGGAAGTGGTTTTATGTAAGTTCTGACATTTCTAATGAAACACTGTCAGCGCCTGCAGTGGCTGGCAGCGACTGCACACCCCAACACATGCAGCAGCACGCTCACTGTCAGCTCCTGCAGAACGGAGCGCTCGCGTTCATTCTTTCACGGCTTTGGCTTTGAGCTTGACCAGCTGTGACATTTGCAGGAACCTCAGGGACTGCAGATGCAGCGTTCAGCCATTACGCAACCTTGGCTAAATAATTCACTGGGCGCCATGCATATTGAATTGTGCCCAGAGTTCCCGCTCGGCCCTCGGGTTCTGCACTCGTCGTCGTCATAATCTGCTGGTGGGAAGGCTCTCAGGCTAAACTTTGGCTCCTTGCTGCTTCCAGCCTCCCACCTCTTTGCTCCTGAGGGATTGCAGCCGGTGCAGCTGCGTGGAGGTTCACCTGTGATTGTTTAGCACAGGCATCGTCATGCTGGGCTGAGTAAGACGCTGCGGTGTAGGAGTGGTGTTGTAAGTGTAAACAATTTTCTGTATTCTTTTTTTTTTTTTTTTTTCTAGAGTCCAAAGGACTATTAGTCATGCACGACAATCAAAACCACTCATCGATGAACAACCACACAGTGTGGCACATAAAAAAAGTATTAGTGTATCTGTGAAAGTAGGTCATGTGGGAGTGGCTGCTTTGAGATGATAACAGGGTTGAAGCCGAGGAGATGATTAGAAAAGGATGAAGGGAAACCGCAGAAGCTTCAGTGTTTGAGATCATCAAACAAAACCCTTTACGTTGTGATGGTGCTGTGGTGGGGATGTGTGGTGAGGCCTGGAGAAGGATCGTGGCTTGTTACCATCACAGGGACGTCAAATGTTAAAGGCATGGAGCAGTAAACAAGCTGTGTTCTGCTGTTCTCACAGGCAGTGTTTTAACCCACCTTTCCACCTCTTCCCTGCACCGACTTCATGCTTTATTTAACTTCATCCCCACACTTCCTTCTTCGCTCCATTTATCACTACGGGTCTGTCAAAAGCACAGATGTGGAATTCCTCATGAGATTCACATGTAAAATATAGTTTTATTCCTGCGTTTCGGAGTCGTGATTTCCTCAGTCAGGATGCGGAATTGTACTGAAAAACATCCAAATAAAGCAGTCTTGTGACAGGAAGCATGTTGAAATACCTGACAGTGACAGCCATGGAAACTCAATCTGTGAATGAAGAACAGACCAAAGTCAATGATCCTGCAACTCTGCAAAAAGTTTCATTGAAAATTTAGATCTGAAGGGTCCAGCCTCACATAGCAGCTGTTATGAGTGGAAGGTTCTGACCAGATTCATCAGGAGCCTTTTTTTAATGATACAAACCATCACCAAGAGGTCTTTGTTCACAATTTTAACATAAGACAGTTTTAAACTTGTGTCTTTTGGTTCTAATGTCACAAGATTCTAAATTCCAGGCCCATTTTTGCTCTAATTAGTACAGAAACACATTCACGTCTCACATGGCTTAAACGCCCTGCCTTTTTACTCCCACATGTCCAGCGTGATAGAACAAGTATCTGGCATTCAGTCCACCAAAGAATCTTCCTGTTAGAGGTCGTGTGATTGTTGACATTGAGAAAGAGGAACAATCCAAGGCACAGCCGCTTGGCAAACTTCTCCACCATTTATTTATTTCTGATCTCAACACTGCCCCGTGTGACCACATGTGGTACTGCTGTGTTCGGCCCATTCCATCAGTTTCCAGTTAACAGACTTAATTTTTCCTCATATCAATGTTCTGACGTAGCGTGGAGCAGGTACATGTATGCTGGTGTATTTTTAAGATGAAAGCAGTAGTGAAAGCGACAGACGGCTGAAAACAACTGTTGACTGACAAACTGTCTCTGTGTTTGTGTGTGTGTGTGTGTGTGTGTGTGTGTGTGTGTGTGTGTGCTCACAAGTCTGAAATGAATAGAGTGACACAGTGTCTCCTGCTGTGGATATTGTCATTGTGTTCGGGTTCAGTGAGGAAGACTCCCGCTGTCAAATATGCAATTACATGTTTTGGAGGAGCTCATAATACGGCTGTGGCAGGAATTTAAGTAACTCACTGGAAAGACTCCAAGACAGAGCTGGAAGCCGTCAATGCAACTTCAGCCGCTGATTAAGTTTTGGCAAAACTCCTGCGTCTACCAAGCTGAGATGACATGAGCTGTGAGCCATTCAGCTATGCACACACGGCGCTATGTGCCCTTGAAATAACAAGCAAACACTGTACTGTTGACCTCAGATTCAGTTGTGGTTGTTCTAAAGCTTTTGGTTTCCTCAAGGCAGCAGTTCACATGACGACATGCTGTTTGAGGAGCAAAGGCACACAAATGTCCAGAAGTGCGCTTGCTTTTCAAGAATAAATATCAACTTGCAGGGAGAGCAAGTGACTGGTCGACAGATTTTTTTAAACCCAGAGCATTAAACCGTTTACATACCCTCGCAAAATAATTACTCACTCAACTTGGTAGGCCTACATCTAATGAATGAAGATCATTTTTCAAATAAAACATATTTTGGTTCATGAAAGACTCAATAAATAGACAGAAAAAGGTTCACAGAAAAATAGGATGTCCATTCTTCTCTTCATGATCAGTATGTTGTTTTGCTGAATGGATCTGTAGGGGATGTTCAGATTTGGGCTGAAGTGTTGTTGGTGTTTCTCTTGAACCCTGCTGATGGGAACAGGCTGGATGACTCTTGACACTCATAGACTGCATAGTTTTGCATCGTATGGGATTATAAATGATTCCATTTGTGTACTTCTGCAAAGAACAGACATAGTGCTGTCTTTCCTGGTTCTGTTCTGGACTGATTCAAACTCAACGTCACAGTCTGCCTGCATTCATTTCGATTACTGTGAATAAAAACTTAAAAAAAACACACACACACACACACACACACACACACACACACACACACACACACACACACACACCAATGGACCATTTTTGTGACCGAAATTACAGAGAAAAGTGTGACTTTAGTCTGTGTGCACAGCGTTCTTGTCATCATTAAACAGGAGGGAACATTCCCTAAACTGTTCCACAACAATGCAAATTATTGTCCAAAATGTCAATGAAAGCTGTAGGATTAACTTTTTCCCATAATACGCTGAGCTCAGTCTGGGTAATCGTCCAAAAATACGTCCAAAAGTGGCTTTAATGCAATTGAAGAAGACGCAAAGGCAGAAAAGACTCTCTCTTTAGGCATAAGATCAGGATATCCGCCGTGTCATAACCATTTCCTCAAGTGATCAAAAACCAGCGTGCGATTAGGAAACATGACACATCATTATCGGCGCCTGCATTTAGCACTCAAATGCCGTTATTCCTCACTGCAGCCTCCGCCTGCAGTCAGTGGGCAGAATTAATCTCTTCTATCCTGACAGTTATGGCAGTTATGTGGGCAGCAGACTCTGGAGCTGGACAGTTAAAACCCAAATAAATCTGCTGTTTTCAAAGGAAAATTACAATGTGTCTCGTGGCTCACTAGACACGAACGCCAGGAGAGAGATATCATTACCCCGGGCTCGTTTAGTCTGTTTCAAGCCATCCTGCACATGGCTGTTTACCAATCATATGAGTATAAAAACCCGCCCGAGAGAAGAATCGCAGGGATTATTAGAGTGTTTTAGGGCTGACAGTCTTGGGGAGGTGGCAGATGTTTGGCCATTAAAATCTGGGCCTTCTTGATGTCCAGCTATAACGGGCCTTTATATTTGTGCATGTTGTAAATGACGACCACCTTTCTATCAGAGGTAAACGGTAATAATGGGCCATATTTTGCCCGTCTTCTCCAGAATAACTGTAATTATTTTTTAGAGTTTTATGGGCCGTTGCTGAGTCTTGTGTGTGACTTTTCTCTAATTTCTACCCTGAATAACTGGCAATCTTTCAAACGTTTCTTCCTAACAAAAATAGTTGCTTTGCTATATTGGTTAAAATGTCCTCCTCCCTCTGCATCCCTCTTACAAAATCAAACTAATTCATTCATTCACTCGTTCATTACCCGAAGCTCTCTGGCACCTGACAAGCAGAGTTAATTTGTTTGCTTCCTCTGATATTAAAATTTAATCCACATTTACTTACAATAAAATCACGCACGTACCAAAGCTGCAGAGGCAGCATGACGGTGGTTACAGTGGCCGTTACTTAAGACTAAGTAAGCCTGAGTGGAAAAAGGCTGGGGCGTTTCATTATTCATCAGGTTACAGGCGTAGGACATTACTTATACATTAGAGTCGAAGCTTGTTCTTTTTCAGCTACCAGTATTCTATTATTTAAGAAGACAAGTGCAGAGCGGTGCACAGACCTATGGTAATGTTTTAAAGATCACTGGAATGGCTTCCTTTTTATCAGCTCTAAATATTAATCCCTCTCCTGTAAAGAGGCTCTGATTTGGACTTTATCACCCCTGGATACTAAATGAAAAGTATGAGGCTAATTCTGAAAACTCCCAAAGACATTTTTTTTCTTAATCCAAGGTATATTTAACCACTAGAGCTCTACAGGATGTTCAACTTAAGGGGCTTTTGCTTTAATTGATTCCGTAGAGGTGCCATTGCAAACTGTGGAATGACAATATCTTGAACTGGAGCTTGAAATTCATTGAAAATGTATGCATGTTTTTTCCCCTTAATTAAAAGGTCCATCATCCTATGTTATGGTTTATCCAACCGAAGACATGTTTACACTGCATTTCAAGTGAAACTGCATCATTTTTTTAGTTTTACTTTCAGAAAAGGCTCACATTTATACACCAGTATTTTCTAAATGATGTCCGTTTACACAGAAACTACCAAGTCCCAGGAGATTATGGACAGGGAGTCAAGACACACTCTGTGTGTGTGTGTGTGTGTGTGTGTGTGTGTGTGTGTGTGTGTGTGTGTGTGTGTGTGTGTGTGTGTGTGTGTGTGTGAGAGAGAGAGACTCTAAGGCAACAACAATGCTTTCCTCCTAACACCCCTAGAGTCAGTCCTGAGTCACCACTTTACCTTAAATAAACCTGGTTTTTGGATTGTGGGAGAACATCAGACTATCAGGAGAAAACCATGGGCCTTCTCATTGTGAGGCGACAGCACTACCCACCACACTCTCCAACAAAACCAATACACATTTAAATTTTTTTCTGTTTTTCTTGTGTTTTGCACTTTCTTGCAAGATTATTTAAGTTATCCAAACTATACGCAACAGTACTTTTTATTAACCCCAGGTGAAAATCTTTTCAGTGTTGCTCCCCACAGATTCACAACTTACAATAAATAGAATAAAATGTTAAGTAACTTTCATAATGTACACATGAATGCTAGTAGTCTCGTGTTTCCCTAATACAGACCACCTATCTGTAAAGATGAACTCCCTAGACTACCGGTGTCAACAGTGACTCGGTCTAATGATGTGAGGTGGCAGGAAGAAAGGTGCTCTCTTTTACACCAGAAGCACCAAACAATAATGCTCTTCCTTTGATTTGAAGCAGCAGCAATCATTTTTGGAAAAAGAAAAAGAAAAAAAGCTCCAATTAAATCAGAATGTTTGAGAAAGATGACGGCAAAATTACCTTTTCGACAGCAAAAAATACCCATTGGGATCCGAGAGGGGCTAAACTGAAGGTTCCTCAGAGGGCAGCACTTGGGGCAATTTGCAGAAACTGGTTCCATTCTATTTACAACAGGATCAAACAGACCAAAAGTGGAGGGCATCAACCTGAGGATCAATAGATCTTGCTTTGTTCGATAAAAGACAGAAAAGAATATTCAGAGAATCTGCTAAGAAAAGAACAAACGATTCCAATCAGCCAAGGTTCTGTCAGGAGAAGACTGTCTCGAGGTGGTCTCAGGGGATGAGGAGTGGCTGTAAACCACTTTTCAGGAGACAAAAACCGGGACTGAAGTGAGCAGGAGGCAGGAGCCTCGACATGTTTGGCAATGAGAGAAAGATAGCAAGGCTAAGAAAACAAAGAGCTCCATTAGGAGCTGGTTTAATGTTCTCCTACATCCAGATGAGAACACCGATACCAAACCCACTTGACACTGACCGAAGAGAACCACCAGTCCGCCATCTGGTTCACCTCTTGGTGTTGAAGGCTTCAGGCTCTATAGATGGTGTCTGAGAAGGTCGAAACTTTGGTGATTTGAAGACACGAAGCTCTGTAATATTATCAGATCAAGACAGAACACGTTTTATCAACTTTAATGTAAATTCCAAGAGTCCATGTGTCATCCTGCTGTCATTGAAAGAAATCATCAGTGACAGTTTGAAGAGAAATTAACAGATTAGATCAGAACATTTGAAGATTGTTGTTGGTAAAACATAGAAAAACCCAGTGACTCCAGGCTTCTGGGGCTGATAGGAAGAGCAGTACCGGGGGTCGGGTGGACGATAAGTCCTGGCAGAAGAGTTAAAACTACAGGGAGTTGCAAATATCCACAGCCAAAAGCTGGAAAAATGCACACTCCATTTCACATTCTGGCACCGGATGGCTTTCTTCACCGCTTCAGAAAGAATGATCACGTCATCTGAAAGGTTCCAGGGCATCAGAATGTGTTTGGCGATTCGCATGGAAGAGAAACTGTTGTAATGATAAAGTCAATGTTGACTGTGGGACAGAAACGAGGGATGAATCCGTCTTCAACGAATATTGAGCTGACAGTTCTGATAGAAGCCCCTGTAGCATCCCACCGGCCTCCGTCCACACCGAGGCTGGTAATCGCTCTGCGGGGGGGGGCGTTGATCTGAGCAGACATTTCCCACTAAATGCAATCTGAGCCGGGAGGCAGCAGAGAAATACCAGCGTGTGTCAGAGCCACTGGGCTGTGCCATGTACAGATTATATGTAGTCAGAAGCAGAGGAACTCAACCAGGCCATAGCTGCTTTAAGTTCAGGACACTGCTGTCTGCGAAGTCACAAATTACAGATTGCATCCTGATTGCAACTCTCAACATTGTTGCTTTTAGGCCTAACTTCTTTTAATTGGAGCTTCTCAAGAAAATTTAATTTAAAGAATGAGTACGAGTATGAGCACTCACCTGTGACTGCTCGCCGGCGTTTTTTGTAGCTTCATCCAGATATGTAGAGGTTTTTAATGAAGTCCACTCAGATCTTCCACATGAGGCTGGACTGTGCGATCAATACGTGTTGATCAGTATCGCTGCATTCACTCAGACGGGCCTCGTGCTGAAAGTGATTCAGGAGTATTACAGCTGTATCAGAGCGAGCGGCGTGTTTATTCAAACATCAGACTGACAGCTTGGATTGCCGCTAACGGCTGAGTGTCTGGAACCTGTTCAAGTGGAGACTCGATCAGCCTCGACTCTAATTATGCACCTGCCTCAGCTGATTGACGCTCACAGCTTCCTTCGTGATTAGCAACCTCACGCTCACACATGTCCAGCCATGTTCATGTAGCTGCATCGCTTCATCATCTGCCTTTCCTCACTAGTCAGCGATCAAAAAGTTCCTTGTTGTCTGTGCTAGACACTTATTTCCATTAATTTCTGATATGAAATCCTGATTGTAAACAAGCACCTGTGGGGTGGAACTACAGATATTGTCATTGAAATGCAAATGTAAGTTCTTTATTCATAGTTGGCATTAAAAAAATAATGAAATATGCTCCAAAAAGTGGAACAGGATTTAAAAGATATACCAAACTGAAAACCTTCAGATCAAAATGAGATGAGTCATGCCACATAGTGGAAAAATGTACAGTTATTTCTCAATTTGTTTTCTGATTTTATTTCTTTTATTTATTTAAATACTTTGATATTTTGATCTTGGACCCAACAGAGGAGGATAAAAACAACAGAAACCCGTGTTATTATTAAGCCTTAGGAAAGGACTCCATTCGCGGCGCGGTAGTCAACAACCTGAAAGACAACACGCTGGGTCAGTAATGTCACGGTTTGTTTTCGAGGTGAGTGACACACCTCCATGACACTTGGATAGATGATACACTGGCTACAAATCCAGCCTGCTGTGTCTCTTTGATCAAATCATAATGGAGCGCATTGCTTAAAAAAAAAAAAAAGAAAGAAAGAAAAAACTAGTCAAACAAAGCTTCTGTAACTTTGACGAAGTTGCATCTCCCTGCTGGGCATTGTGTGCCGCTCAGAACTGGAGAAATTAAAGGCTCTACCTTGATCTGCTGGGGCTCGGTGTGCCTGCATTTTTTCCTGCCAGCTTGGACCAAAGCTTTAGCCAAATTAGGCGATATCATAATGAAACAGAAAGGGTTGTGCACCAAAGTTTTGGACCATTTTTTTTGGAGGCCTGATCAGGGCACCAATGAGAAGGAACTAAAGATATGCGCGCTCCAAATTTCATTAGAGTCCCTGTAATAGTGGTGGAGAGACTTCAGGCTGGAGCTGATGGTGGACTGATGATCATCCAACAGGCAATGCCAATAAAAAACAAAACAAAACAAACAACAACAACAAAAAAAAAGCTTGGGTGAAGTCCTGGAGCAGATCAGCTTTTTCAGGTTAACACTGTTATTTCTGGCGGCTCACCGTGTTGGCCCACTCCACAAGCCTTTCCTCCTGAAATCAATACATTCTGTCACGCCTGCATGGCTGTAAACTGCTGCTGTGTTTCAGATAACTGTTTTTTTTGTCACCAGACAGTCTTTCTGTACATGTCCATTGTCAAATCCCCCCCTCCCTTTTTTTTTGTCCTTTTTTCTTTTTTCACCATTTCTGAAAGCCGTGACTCATGCGTCTTCTCGTTCTGCCCACAAACCTTCATTCTGCTTCAGCTTGAAGATTTGGTTCCTTTATTCAAAGCAAATGCCTGCAGGAATAAAGGAAGAGTAAATTCAACATGCTTATTCATAACGGGAGTCTGAATATCAGAGACGATGAGAAATGTTGAAAGTCTAGCGCACTGGCTTCAAAAATCTCTAATTTCTCCATTCAATGAGCTTTAATGAAAGAAGAATTGAATATTTTCTCTCTGCCCATGGATTACACAGATTGTTGATTAATCCCAGGTCATTACCAGTTTCCTCGTTGCTAAGCCAGGTGCATGCATGTGAGCGCGGATTTCAGAGCACGTCCTCGTGCGTTTCGCCTTGAGACAAAGGAATTGGCCACCCGATCGGCGACATTTGGAGGTGGGCTGCGTTCCTCCCCGCTGTTTGGCTCAGACACCGAACAAACAATGCAGACACGTCCGGCCAATCCGGCTCAGCAAACAGTCGCAGGGAGGAAGATGTTTTCTTAGCCTTTCCCGATCAGCACGCTGTGCTACCAGTACTTTGACAAGCCAGAGGTATTTCTTTCTGTTGGTTTGGAAGTTAAATCTCTCTTCTGATACTCGTTGATGGCGTCACATCACTGCCGCACGGCCCGGAGCCATTTTGGCTCCCTGTTGCATTGTTACTGTTTTTATTTTGAAAGAACAACGGAGCTAAAAGGGGTATTGATAGTGGCACCTGGGCTGTTTGAAATGGATTCGGTTTTATTTTTGCTTTGAAGGTGTCTGTGCGTTTCCTGACAGCCGCCCGTGATTCACCGGCTCTTCCTTTGTTTCTCTTCTCCTCCTCGACACAGATTCAGAAGTCATCTACAGGAACAGTGACGGCCACGTCATCAAGTTCAACATCCTCACCAACGAAACAGAAATCGTCCTGACAAACACCACATTTGTAAGTCAGCAACAATACCGACGAGTATTTATGATGGATTACGTCCCTGAAAGCTGCCGGGTTAAAAATACTTTGTGGAGTATTTTGGTTCCTTGATGAAAGAAGCCAGGCTGTGATGATACAACACATCGTGGACGGGTTTGATCAAGCATGTTGGGTTCTGTCAGTGGTTCTAGACCCAAGACTCGCCCTCACTTACCATGACTCCCTTTAGTTGATCAAATGAGAGTTACTTTACTTTTCTAGACATTTCTCCATTGAGATTAAGTGTACTTGACAAATTCTAATCTAGATGAACACACATAAAGGTTCTGGTGTCTATTAGCTTGAGGGTTAATTGCTGCAGTCAGATAGCCAACCTCAAGCTACGTCATTCTAGTTTTATGTCGTTATCAAGGCAGATTATGAGCATTCATGGGCCTGTTAAAGAAAGACGATTAGGAACAAGGCTGAAAGAGGACGACAGATTGTTTTTGCGAGTGCAGAGTCACAGCTCTGGCCTCAGTGAATTCCCTGGACAGAACACAGTTTGACTGACTGATAATTTCAGGTTGAACCCGTCCAGCCATTAACTGTCATTAGAGCGGCCGAGCAGTTTTGGTTCTGAATGAAATGACTGCAATCAAAAATTTGGTGACATTCTGGTGTCATTCACAACTTTGGTAATCTTCCGTCTTCATGAGAGAAAATCATTCCAAGGCCTAATTTTCAAAGGAAAATGCCAATTTACTGTTTTGGGGGTTCGTTTCCATGACAGCGGTGCTCGGAGCCACTGAAAATTCATCTTTTTGAAAAGGTTCTTCAGTACATGTGAGTAGATGGGCAAAAATGTTTTCTTCCAGAGTGGCATGACTCCCAGGCCACGTTCTAAACACGGCCTTAATATCTGCTTGAGAAAACAACACCAGAAAGGAAGCTAAGCCTGCCTTCATGACATTTAACAGTAGTTCGGCCACGATCAGGAGGGTAGCTTATGGCTTCTAGTTTTAGTAAGTCTCATTTTGAAGTCAACTGTGTGCTAAACGTCATGTGATCCTGCAACTTACAGAACAGAAATATCTCAGTTTGGAAAATTATGGCAGAACCACCTTTACAAAACCACCTTTAAAGTGTCCAGTGGGACATGAAAACCTGGTTTTCACCTTGATTGCCGACCTGTTCAAAGTGCAGCCTGTCACCGGCCCAGTGTCAGCTGGATTAAACTCCAGCTGTCTGTGGCCCAGCAGGGACGGAGTGATTATAGGAGGAGGATATATGGTCCAAGGGCCTCACCTTTTATGTCCTGTCCTCTCGGATATAAAAAATGGCAGGTGGAGCTCTGCTAATTACCCCACAGACCAGACTGCATGACTGGTGGAGACGGAGATGGAGCTTTTACTTTCTGACTTTCGGATTTGCTCAGAAGCTGCCATCATATGAAATTACATGTTCATGCAAGTAGATTAGATTTTTGGTTTGTGTCCTTTTTTATGTGAAGAATAACACCATGATGGACATCACGTGCAAACCAGGCTATTTTGCATACCGGTACTTTATACCAGGGGTGTTAAAGATAAGGTCTGTGGGCCATACTTAGCCCACAAGCGGCTCTAATCCAGCCCACGAAACAAGCAAATTGTAAAAAATTCAAGAATCCATAAACGTTTCAACATAGTTTTCTAAAGGGTAGCAGATACGACACAACACTGAGCCCTGAGCTGAGAAATCGATGATGCTGCCATGAAAGCTAACTGGTTAAATTAATGCAGTGATGGAATGAGCAGTTTCATTTTATATATTTCACTGTACTTTGCACCAGAAGGCTTCATTAAAATTGTATGTTGAAATTGTAGCAGTTTTTGTCACTAATTATTTGGTTTTGCAAAAACCACAACAAAGAAACACCTTAAAGCTTAAATTTAAAGGTTACAATAGTGGTATTTTACCCTTCTTGCACATTCAAGATGAACCTGGGCTGCTTGTGGGCCCTGAACTGAGGCATGTTTCCCAGTTACATGAGAATCATCTCTTGAAAATGGATGGAAATTTATGGATCTGCTTGCTTGAAATCACCAAGGAGTGATTGGATCGAAGCCCAAAATGAAAATCGGGGGAAAGAAGATCAACAGAAGAAAATCTGAAAAGGAATAAAAGTAGACATAAAAAGGATCTAAAACATGAAGTGTTTTATCATGGAGTCTACAGACAAAAGGAAATGACTCTCACTGCCATAACAGCAGCGTCACTATAGGCCGAGCTGATTTGCACCTCCTTTACATGGTAGAAGCAGACACAATCATCAGCAACACAAACAGATGGAAATCACATTAAAGTCTTATGAACTCACACAGGCAGTTTTCACCATCGGATGCCTGACGTTCCATTCCGATGATCACAAACAAGCTAAGTGGACGTCAGACTCAACTCTCACTGCATCCTTCTAGAAAATCAGCCCCAGACCCAGAGCCTCCACATTCTTCAGCTCCATGCAAGAAAACGTGTCTGGGTCTCTACCTTCCCTGCATCCAGGTCTTTATTTGTGTTTTATGATTCTAATTTGGTTTTTAATTTTTTTCTAAATTGCCTATTTATTATCCACATTGTGGCAACACTTGCTGAGCTAATTAAAAGGAAAACAAAAGCCAGGCCAGCCATTAATATTGTTTTCCACCTTTAATCCTGGCAAGCTGCTGCCCTGCATATTGAGATGGTCTTAATCAGATGTTTTGAGAGTGTAATGCTGCAGTGGGAGGATGGAGATGTCTAAAACATGCAGCCATTGGTAACGAAGCACTGGAAATTCTCAACTTTCTCCAAGTTGATGAAGAGTTGCAGAGAACTGTTGGGTCAAATGCACCAAAACCCTTATTTAAATACTTCTGTTTGCGGGTGGTGTCGCTCATTGTATCATTCTCAGTTGATCCCCCGCAAAATGCACAAAAAACTGCAATTTAGCCTCCTTTTCAGAGGATCTTAGTGAACTGGACTCCATACGTCTCAAAAACAGATGGCAGCTGCAAACAACAAACTAACATCTGGACTCATTAGCTCACAGAAACCAAACAGATGCACGCATGCTTTCCATCATGGAGCGTGGCGGTACGGCTGCGATCGTGACGCTGATGGAGACTCAACAAATGAATGAGCCATCCCAGCTGTAATTATCATGATCGGACTGCAGGCCCAGCTTCAACGAGCTTCTCCTCTGGGAATTCATTCATTCACTGTAATGTATGTGAAACTGCATTAAAACAAAGAAATAACCACGTGTCGCGTAGCTCCAAGAGTGGTCCTCTGGGATTAATGAAGTATTTCTGTTCTATTTTCAGCTGAGTTTAAGCTTTATAGTTACTGATGCAACAAATGCCGCAGCATTACGTGAAATGGTGAGAGAACTCATGATGTGGTTTTATGACTGGCTTCACACAACAACGTTTCGAGTCAGAAGGTTTTCGAAAAGTTCCACGTCAGAAGCTTTTTTTTTTCGTAAAGTTGCATTTTCAGTGACTCCGAGCGCTGTTGTCATGCAAATTGACACCCAAAATGAAAGGAGAGTTTGAAGTTTTCTCTTGAAAACGTCATAGAAATGAAAACACCTCAGTATTTTTACATTCCGAACCCAACTGAGGTGGTCGGAGATGACTTGGACCACAGTCTGAGGAAAAATCAGCCACTTAACATTTAAATACGATAAGAAAAGCTTCACATTCGACCTCCCAAAGGGGGTTTGGAAATCGAAGAGTGTACAAAGCTAAATTATTCAAATGTTGAATCTATAACATGAATAATACATTGACTCAAATGTTTTATTTAACAGTTTTTGATATCTTTAGCTTTGTTCTGCAGTGGATGAAATATTAAGCGAAGCCAATGGCGAGACATTCCCAGACCCGTGACGATTAAGACTGGGACAAACTCTTTAAACCAGCCGTTAACCAGCATTCTTCTCTCTGTGTTTGTGTTTCATTTCCACCAGATAAATTTCAACGTGGCCAAGTATTCTGTCTCCCCCGACCTGAAATACGTCCTGTTTGCCTACGACGTGAAGCAGGTAAGCCTCGCCTCTGGAAGTGGTGTTTTCCACGTGGCGGCCGTCTGTGAGCACAGAGAGTCTCTTCGCTGTGACGAACCGCTTCAGCTTCCTTTTGTTTAGCCGCTGCTCTGAGTTGTTGTCGAGCGTTGTGGCTCGGAGAGGAGCCATCACTTCTCCGCTGGCTGAAAGGAGTGGGATCATTTGCCGAGTCACGGTAAATCTGAATTGCGAACGTCTTTTTGATGTGTTGAACCACAGATCTCACAGAGAGCCAGAACACCTGTAATGCCAGACCGACTGATTTAAACTATCAGCTGAGACTGGACGGTGAAGTCGCGTCTCACACCGAACAATGAAACGCAAAAACATTCATGTGAACTGTTCCACCAACGATTGTTGCACTGTTTGGAGTTTAAAGAAAATGAAAACTTACGTAAGTGAATGAATGCAGTTATTTTAATTTAGTAATTAACCCTTCATGGTAACTCACACATCTAGTTTCTTTAAAACTGAAGCCGAGGAGTTCGTTACAGTCACAATACGACACAAGAGTGATGTGTTAAACACAGAGATGACATTTTGGGAATTCTGGCATTATTTCTGAGAATTCTCAGATGTGTGAGATTTCTCAAATTGATCAAAGTACAAGAATAGATGAGCATTCCATTTGTGGAAAATATAGAATTTGTAAGAGTTCTAGAATTTATAAAGTTTTATTCTTGGTTGAAGTCATAGAATGTGAATTTTAGAAGTTCTACAGTGTGTAAAAGTTCCACAGTGTGAGTTATATTTGCATGACAGTTCCACACTTGGTTAAATTCCAGAAATTGTGAGACTTTTGGAGGACTTTGAATTGATGGACTTTGTGAGAAGCTGTAGAATTGGCAAAATGAGGTGGAAATGTTTGATTTAAAATATTTAAATGAGAGTCCTGCAAAGAGTTAATAATGTGTAAAACTGACTGATTCTTAAAACATTTGGCTCAGCGAGAGACAGAAGCTCTTCAGCTCGACATCTCTTTTCACCTTCGACAAAAGTAATGAGTCCAATGAAGACCTGCCAAATGTTTTACTAGTTTCATTAGGACTGGTGTTTTAGTGATCTTTAGAATTGCTGATAAGTTCAGAGGGAAACATTACAAAGTCGTGAAACACACAGACATGAACGACACTAATGAACGAGCGTCGTTTATAAAACACTACATGAAGAGTGAGTGTTTCAGGAGCAGGTCGCCGTGTGCGCTGGCGGGCGCGTGGGTCTTTGAATGTGCTGGATGTCAGGTGCCCGGTGAACACTGCATTCCTGAGAGAAAGAAAGTGAGGAAAACGTGTTATTGATGGACTAGAAGCAGCTCTGAGGTCGGCCGCTGAGTGTTTTATCGCTACTTTAGGAGGTCGTAGTTTTCGGTGACATGGCTGGTGCACAACTCACTCACTGTTTCACACAATGGGCTGTTTTACCTTCGAGAGCTGAAGCCGGGGTGGTTGTCGCTCATGGAGAATTCTAACAGACAATACAAGGTGTTCGTGCTGTATAAGTAAAATAACTAAGGTAAAGTTTTCAAAGGACAAAATAACATACTTTTTTAGATACTTTTTTTTTATTTAACTGATTAACCCCTAAAGAATTGTGTGATTAACTCATTCAGATATTTAAGTCATTCCTTAATATTTCGGACCTGGAGAAGCACAAAGACAGAAGCACAAAAAATATGGGAAGGTACTCCACTGAAGAAAAAAAATTGAGATAAAAGACATGAGTCCGAGATTGTGTGACTGACAAAGAGAAAGACGAGATATTTGGGGAAAAGGGACAAATCAAAGCACAAAGGCATTATCTACAACTGTTAATCACAAATCATCTCGTTATCAAAATATTTTGCATCAAAATGTGAATTGCATGTTTGTTCGGAGGAAGTGGTGTGGCTGGAAATCAGTTTCTCTTGGTTGGTTGGTTGATTGAGGTGGTTGGTTACAATAAGTAATTCAAGCAGAATGAAGCTGATACTAATTCAATGTACTTCAGGTGAAAATATCAAAAAGAGAGCATATTTTGAAAAGATATTAAAAGGGATCATGCTAAAATTGCAATAAGTAATATGAGATCACGTAACGCCCTCCCCCTCCCCCTCCTCCTCCCCCTCCTCCCCCTCCTCCCCTTCTGAGAACGTCGCCCAGTTTGCCAGTTGAGGAGAGCGAGTTTAGACTGTTCAGGTGCACTAACAGCATGCGGCACACATGCATGTGGCCAGTGTCATACATGTGCGGCCGGATTCATACGCCCAGCACGCATGCACATGGGCAGCGCTGCACACGGCTGGCGGCCCTCGGTGCGCGGCTGACGGTGCAGTCGTAGAATACAGAATGTTCTGCTTGTTTGGCAACCTCGGAAACGTGCGTATGATTGGTTCTGGAACCAGGAAATTTGACCGTCCGGCCCGGAAAACTCGTATGAAAAAAGAAAACCTTGACCAAGACGTTGTTGATGGAGACGGCAGATTGTTTAATGGGAGTGTTTCTTTCATGACAGGTGACAATGGGTGTAATTGTTCGTATCTTGAAATCCTGCTGTAAATCTCTCAAGCGGACGGCAAATCTTCGCCATCATCCTTCATGAGAGGCTTCATCAAGACATTTTATTGAAGTTTCTTTTCTATGAAGCCAACTAATGATTGCTTCTCATGATCTCCTTTTGCTGGCCCATTTGTTGTTTGGATTGTCAAATGAGATAACACTGAACAGGAGAACTCCTGTTTATGAGCAGTGAATGGATACATCACATGAGCAACGTGCAGATATCTCTAATTATCTACGAGATATCTTCAATAAAAGTCTTACTACTCACAGAATAGCAGCAAATGGGATAATAATGAAACACGAGGTGACGGCACGCCGCACACGGAGGAGGTCTTGAGTTTCGTTGGGCGTCACAGTGATCGCCATGGCGATGGAGACGAGGTCTGACTGACAAAGTGGCACAAATGTAATGATGTTTAAAGAACGGCGTCAGGGGACTGATTACCGGAGGGAAGTGAGGAGAAAAAAAAAATAATAGAGAATTGCTTTTGATTGCGTTCGAACAAGAAATGATGAAGTGAGCGTTGAACAGAAGAAGTTCATATATTTATCTTTGGGGGAATATGATCAGAGCTCAAATAAGAAATCCTCCAACCTGAGAGTGTTTCTACGTGAAACTCATTCCGTCATTTTCAGAACCAAATTCGTACCGTGACTGTAGAGATACATTTTTAAGGTGGAAAATACACATTTAAATGTGATGTTTTCAGAGGATAACAGGTTTTTTTTCTCTCTCTCTCTTTCATCACTGTTGACTCAAATGCAAATTGTGAAGGTTTTCAGTATTTTTGAAGTGGAATACTTTGTTGTTTCTGTTCATTATTGTTGATTTTTCGGATTTTGTGCTTCTGATCCTGGCTTCTAGCTTTAAGGTATGAAATAATGGGGGCTCTCGGTCGATGTTTGAATTAGGTAATGGCAGAATTTGGGGGAATTAATCACTATTAATCACAAAGTTTCTTGTATACCAGTGATCATCAACTGGCGGCCCGCGGGCTGAATCCGGCCTGCCGAACCGCCCAGTCCGTCCCGCGACTGGATTCCAACGCACGCCGTTTTTTTCGTATACGCTGGATGTCCCTGAGGTCAAGTTGAAGAACTGGGCTTGGTGTGTGATCGGCTGGATTTGAAACCTGGAGACTGCACAGAGCTTCATTATGCGGGACACAATGGAAATACTCACGACTCTGGGCACTTTGGCACAGAAGCAAAAACTGATGAAGCCAATCTTTATTTAACGCCGGTGGATTCGGGATAAATGCGGCTGGTTTTCCAAAAGCACAGACTGGAGATAATCAGCAGATGATTGTGAAAAGATTTGCAAGTCGGCAGAGGTATTTAGATCGAAATAGATATAGGGAGAACTATAGAGGTAAGAGTACATATCCATATTGATACAGACATTTAGATCTAATTATAGATAAAGATCTTAATAGAGGCATACAAATGCACAGCGATGGATATATATATAGACTATTACAACCAGTGTAATTTAAGATTTACTCATTCAGATACTGAAATAACTATAGATCCATGCAAAGATACAGATGTACAGTATTCATGCAGATATATGATCTAAATAGATTTAGATTCAGATCTTCGTTCAGAGATATAAATGGCTTATAATGAGATATAGAGATAAATACGTTCCATATATAAACATAAAACATCTAGGAATAGTTATAAAGAAATGCAGCTTCAAACTAATGATAAAAAGTCATAATAATGCATTCATTTAGAGAAAACGACCAGCATCTCTACGGTAAAAATCAGTCAGATATTTCTTTGCAGTAGATGATTCACTTTCACTCGGCACTAAATTATGCAAGAATTCTCCAACTTTCACGGAGAAGAAAGGTTTAATTTCTTTGGATCGCCGCAGGAGGGAGGACCTCCCGCGGAGATCACATTCGTCTTCAGTCTCAGCCTGGATGTCTTCCTCCGGCTAACTGGTACCCTGCATCTGTTCACATCACATCCTCTGTACAAACAAACCCAAAGCGTGCGAAGGTGACTGAAAGACAATTGCTGATCCGGCCTTGTCCAATTACAGCGCTTCTTTAACTGCGTGTTGTGATTGGAGAGCTGAATTATGCATGCAAACACGAAAGTGGTTCTTGACACTCTAATAAGAGAGTGTGTGGTGTAACTGCAGCTTCTGTCCTTTTATGCCTGTAGAGTCACAAACTGTGTGCAGCTGTGACCACAGGAGTCCAGCCGCTGCAGCGCTGTGGCCAGAAACACGAGCTGAGCCAGCGACTGAAAAACCTGCTGGTCTTACAGTCCAGGAACCGCTCTGCTCGGCAGAGATCAGTCATGAAAAACATGCATGTTGATGCTTCTATTTTACCATGTCCTGCATTTGATTGGTCTTAAATTGTCTTTCATATTGATCCCTTGATTCCCTTCAACATATTACTCTACAGTGCAGAGATGCATTGTCACAAACTAGCCTGAATCAGGTTCTCTCAAGTGCTTCCATCTCACAGCACCTGTGCTGAACATCCCCGGAGGCGAAGACGGCCTTAACGTGGCACCGTAATCGATTCTGCATGTGCCTAACCAGGAAACCCAGTGACGCTCATGATTTGTAGACCCGCACAGTGAACTCACCGCCATCACGCGTGCTCTCGTTTTGTAAAAGGTCTGTTATTACTGGTACAGGTAATTTTAGCTGCTTTAAAAAAAAATCAGTTCAACAAAGGATTTAATCAGAATATGAAGTGTATCTCATGCGGCTTCTGGGCTTCATGCTTAGGAAAGGAGTTGGAGTCACTGTGACTGAAGGTAACCAAGGTGACGGACTTTTATTCCTCCTGTCAACCCTGTTTTTACTAAGTTGCCACAAAAGAACATTCTGCTATTTCAAAATCAAAGATGCCACGAGGGTTGAATAAACATCTATGCCGCAGTAGTGGAAGGCTTAATGAATTTAGACGAGGGCTGGGGGTCGGGGGGCGATTACACTTCCATGGTGCCCCCACCGTGTGAGAGTGGCAGGTCACGTTCGTTCACTAATGGAGCAGCGGGCTGAACCGGAGCCATAATTACCAGCTTTCCATCAGAAAAGAGTAGATGCAAAATGAGATTTGCAAATTGGGCCCTCCACTCGTGGAGGGACCGACTGTGAGGATTAGTGACAAGGCGATTAATCACAGCTGATTTGCATATTTTGCATGAAGGGTTCGGCTTACACTTTTGGGGCAATAAAAGAAAATCGCCAGAAGCTCAACATATTTGTAACGCAAGGTTTTACTGAAGAGAGGGTTCTCAGTAAGATGCACTGATGGGCTGCATTGAAATATTTCTGCCATATTTATTCCATAATTTTTCAGTCGTACTTTACTCATGTTGAGCATGTAGCATTTCTGGTGTGTTTGGGACGTTTTTTCCATGACAGAACCTTGGAAAGTGTTGATCGGTGCTTTTCAAGAGACAAGAACATGAATATCAGTATTCATCAGCTTTTTTCTTTTTTTTTCTTTTTCTTGCGTTATACCAAAAGTCAAGAAGCTGCTGTGGGGCAAATTCTGCATCATAACTTCTAGAACAATGCTGAATTCATGCAGCTGAACTGAAATCCTGAAAGCCGAGGCAGGAGCGGAGCCTGTGAAGCCTGGAGCATGCTGCGTTCGGCCGTTCCGAGCTCTTTGATCCGCGCCACGTCTGAGCTTCAAATAAACTTCAATCAAACTGTACCGCAGACAGAGACTCAAATAGTGTCAGTCTGCCTGTCGAGTGTGTGAATGGAAACTATTAGAGCGCACAGATGTGCCGGGGTTTGTTTAAATTGGTAAAGAGTTGTGAACACACTCCAAGAGTTTGTGAGATGCTGAAGTTATTTCAAATCTTTTTTTCCCATAATAACTGCTATGAAAACCTGTGTGGGTTTGATGAGCAGCTACCAGCAATAGTGAATGTAACACATAAGCAGTGGGAATATAAAACAGGCTAAAAGGCCAACGTTACTGCTTATTTTTCCACATGCACTAAAACCGTTTCAAAATTAGCATTTTTCTGCAGTTTCTCCACTGCTGTGAAAGCTTTGTGCATTAATGATGCTAAGTGAGGATAATTTATGCCCAAAGTATTGTACTTGTTAAAACGGCTGTTTCACTCAAAGATATTTTATTCATTTTTTTTCTAGTGTTGCACAGTGAGTGTTTCTCCATTATGTGCCATGTTTGGATTCTTCTTGGTGGTAAAACAGAAGATGAAGCCTTCATTTTTTTGGAATTTTCAAGAATAAATCTCTATATTTTCTTCTGACACGGTGATTATCCCAAACTGACAGCCTGTCAACATCGTTTTTAACTTTTCACAGAGAATGAACAGAAAATGTACTTATAGTCATATTTTGTAGTCAACATTGTTATTTTGAACTTGATCAATTTTGTAATTGATGCCATAATCTTACAAATTACAGAAAAACGTTAAAATAATATCAGTTGATTGATGTAATATCCCCACATAACTTTGTTTTTTCTTGTTTGCCGTTCAGATTTCAGACAGCTGAATTTTTTTTTTTTGTTTTGTTAACTTGGTTCAGACTGAATTTTGGACCTTTATGCAGTGATGTACAGTGAACATCGTAGTGCACCAAACATGTTTAGCTGTTTGAGTTCATATCCAGGCTGCTGGCTCTTGACGGAAGACAGGAGATTGATCCAGCTCAGCACTTTTCTCGGGCATTAGTTTTGAGTGTGAAGCCCAAAACTTGCATGATTTATTTCAGATTAAACTAGCAAACGTCCCGGATCAACGCCGCTTCTCTTGGTCGTCTGTGAAAAACATCAGGGACTTTAATGGTGAGGTCAGTCACATGACCGACCCAGATGTACAGAGACGTATGGGTTCAGGAAAAACGCTCTAAATTTGATCCGTTATACAGTGTCATATGGGCCTGTAGCTTTCTAATCAGCACACTTTTTAAGCCTGACACCTTTGGGAATAAGAGTAATAACATCAGTTGTTCAAGGAAGAAATAAATTGCTTCTGGAATAGGTTCATCTCTCGTGTGATGAATAAAATAAACCATTCATCATACTCGGTGGCCAATTTTAGCACCTTTCCAGAGATGCGACAGCTTGATTCGTGCATTTAATTGTTTGTTTTGCATCAGATATCACAATTTGCTGTGCTCTGTTTTCTTTACCAATACAGAGAAATAACAGCGTGCCATGTTCTGGATTTTTAACTGCTAAATTGTTCGTTGTCTCCACGGCTCTGCTGCTGAATTGCACTCGTTTTGGACAAACGCTTAAGAAAACAAAGTGTTACTTGTTCGTGAAGCTGAATTCCTTTGGTGTGCGGCCAAGTCCACAGGATGCATGCATATATACACATATATATATATATATATATATATATATATACATATATGATGTTACCACACAGTAGTGAGGGAAACGCTCGGCCGTGGGTTGGCAGTGACAGAGGATAGGAACAGCTCCATTCGCAATCCCCATGCAAGATGAAGACATGCGCCGCCGTTGGCAGGTCTGGGCTGATGGAGGCAGGGAATCATGTGGTAGACAGGAGGCTCGATCAGGCTCAATCAGAGCCCCAGGCGGCTGGGAGAGCGCTCATCAGTCAGGGGGAGGCAGATCAGATCCTCACCTCGTTTGTGGCTTTGTCTTGTGATGTTACATCATCCTTGTCGGCTGCGTCACGTCAGTTCCTGTCCTTATTAAAATCTCTTCTGGCATTATAAAGGCAGACGGGTCAGGATGACAGAATCAGCAGGCGCTAAGGTTGTATTTTTAGCAGAAAACTCAATGAAAACAGAAAAACTAAGAAGGGGCCAGCTGTGCTTGATGATGCTTTTGCACTGCACTGTTTCTTGTGGAGCTTTACTTGAAAATGTTGTAGACTCATTTCGCATTCCCATCACCCAAAGTGCCATCACACTAATGTACACAGTGGACAAGAAAAGTCAGCCGGAGAGCTCAGGCACCTCGGTGAGTGTATAAGCAGGGACTTTGGGACCAGTCAATTGATTCTAAATAAACTAGTGTATTTAAACACAGTAATAAATAGGGCATTAATGTAGTCTCATGGGTAGACGACAATCAAGGCCTGTAGAGCTGAGGGAATAGAAATATCTAATAACAATTTGATGGATCGTCAAGCTCTTGTCGCTTTCAGCAGATCATGTATGACCGAGAGTCCGTGCGTGTCTTCATAAGCTTGTGGTAATCTTACAACCCATTGCTTCATCCTTGTGCATGCTGGGATACCATCTACTGCTCATTGATATTAGAAAATGAAAAGACGTTGATACGAATGTCACACCAGACACCTACTCTGCTTTGTTCTTCAAAAAGATGCTCTAACAGCTATGAATAGTTACTGTTGAGTGACTCCACACAGCGGTGGTGATCTTCACGCCATCGGGATCATTTACAGTGTTTCAGTGCAGACTGTGTGCGTGTCTGTGTACGTGCACAGCTACTGACATGTCACTGATTTCTGCCTGGGCAGAAAATGTGCTTAACACGAGAGATGGATGAAAGCTAACAGGTTGTTTGATGTTTGATGAAAGCTGGTGGACAAATGAGGACAGTGTGTGCATTTACAAAGAGGCAGAAAAGAAGTATCTAAACCCTTTGAAATGTAGTTTTTTTTTTCTTTCATAAAACATGATCAAAGTCAGGAGTGTACGCCAACACAATGTGCTTAGTAATGGACAAGCCATTATGATCCTTCATGCGTTCATGGAAAAAAAAGCATCAATCATTCACGGGATCTGAATTCATATGCTGATGACTACATATTTTATAGCTGTTAACGTAACTAGTTGTGACACTAGAATTCAGGTTTTTTTTTTTTTTCTCACAATGATTCTATATGCACAAACAAGGTTGAAGATAAAACAACTCTGTTTTACCAAAAAAGAAAGTTTTTTCAGAGCCAGACTCAGACGTGGCAGTTTTCATTTGTGCTGAGGTTACAGGTTAGTCAGAAAGAACACTCTGCAGACTTGGTGTGGACTGGAGGCACTGATTACAAACGCCCAGCTCCACAGCTAGGTTTCTTTCAGGGAAGTACAGGAGAGACTTTTCTATTCACTGCAAGCTTTCAGAAGTAAAACATGACTTGCAATAAAGTGATCTGTGATGAGCATCACAGAAGAATGCAACTGAGGAAGAAAACACCTCAACATGACTTTAGTTTAACGAAAGAGAAAAAAAAAAACAACAACGCCTGATTTGATATAGAGAACTCATGTCAATATTAATGTACGGAGGAGAGAGCATCATGGAGGGAAATGAACTCCTGAGTTTATCAGTGTGCCTGAACAGGTGATATCGGTGGCGGAACAGCAGCCGGGGCTCAGTAGAAACCGGATGATGCATCACGGCTGTGAACTTGAACGTGGAGGTCGATCTACCAGAGAATGACTTTAGAAGAATGGAGCTGACAAAAAAAATCAAAGTTCAGCAAGGCTGAAGAATAAAAGAGTCTGCCTTTTTTTCGCTGTTCTGCCACCAAATGCAATTCATCTGGAGCAACAGCAAAACATGTTGAACCTTCAAAATGATGATAATGCATCCTTTAAGAGCAAAGCAGTAGGCGCTTTGGAGGATTAGATAATAAAGGCCGCTCATGTTTAGGTCCTGTATATTCAGACGTTCGGTTTTTAAATTACATATTTTCAGACAATGTGTTGACAACTTGCGGAATACAGTTATGTTTAAGCTGAAAACTCTTGAGCCATTCTTTAATTTGTCATACTTCACATCTCAAACTGTGAGGAAGAAGTCCCGATATTTGGATTAGGCCGGTGTTGTTTGTCTGTGTTTGTCGCTTGTTCATATTTAAATACAGATCCACTAAGTTTTGCTTGTCGCTGCACATAAAATCCATTTTATTGAAGGCATTAAGCTTTGTAAACACACCGTCACAGCAGCACCTCAAAGTTTAACACAATAATGTAAAACCTTTTGTCAGCAGGAGCCTGGATCGCTTCACTCTGAGCAGTAAAATGCCGTCAGCATGTGATCACAGCCACATTGCAGCGTTTTGCACATCGTCCCAACGCTGTGCGCTTCATCTTCAATTGCTTATGCAGTGCAAACTGACTTTGGTTGGCTCATCAAATCACTCGATTATTTCTCAAAATGTTTTATATGTCTTGCTCTTTTCCTTTGTCTCTTAAAGGCGGGCTCTAATGAAGGTTTTGTGTAATCCCAGGCTTTGATCTGTGTATTACGCCGTGAAGTTCGCGCTTGCAGTTAATGGTAACCTGTAATGACGGATGATGAAAAGAGTAACAAAGAGACTTGGATGTGTTGTGGAATAGGTAAAGCGCTCTCCTGTTAATCACGCGCTTTGATGCCGAGCCGCCTTTGAAGTGATAGGTTGCTCTATAGAGTTCAGGCTTTGTAGTCTCGGCCTGCGCGCTGCAGCCGGCTGTTCTACGCTGGTGTGGATGTGAGAGAAGGAGTCTGTACTTACAGGATATTGGAGAAAGCTCTCACAGCCAGCGCCGCATGTCTGCGGGATTACACGCCGTTATCTGACTACATGTGTATCTGGGGCCGATCGGGCTGGATAAAAGCTCATAATTCCCTGTTTGTCACCGCTGACAGCAGGTTACACTTGTTTTGTAGGTGTCTTAATGCTTCAGATCTGCCAGCTCAGTGGTCTGCAGCCACAAAAGTCTGTTTAAATGAATTTTTTTTTATCCCATTGTAATGTTTCTGCAAAGCAAAACAATCTTTTTTTTTTCAAAGAATCCCTTATTTTGTTTCAGGAGAGAAATGTGACATTTAAATCAGAAAATTCACTTCACGCTGCCTTTCATGCCGTAAACGTTCAATTTCCAACTGCGGCATTTGGGAAAGCTAAAGCCTGAATGAATACAAAGAAACGGGAAAATGAAGTTCCATTCATTTCCTTTTACTGCCAGCAATTTTGACTTCGCTGCATGTTTGACATATAGAGAGAATTTAACAAGTGGAAAAGAAAAGTGGTAAAACTCAATGAAACAGCTCAAATGAATGAAAATGTTTGACGAGAGTAAAACAGTTAAAAATGTTTATAATGCAAAAAAAAAAACTCAAGTAGGCTTAAAATTATAAAACTGATTAACTGAAAAAATGCCCAAACTGTTGTCTTCAGTTTGAACGTGAACCATGCTTTAGCTGGATTGTATTTGGTTAAGAGAGCAGCGTTCCTTCACATGTTGCAGTCCCTGGTTGGAGCTTCTCTCCCTCTACCTCCTCTGGTGTTCGGATGCCATCAGCTGACATCTCTGCGGAGAGACATTTGCTCGCTTTGTGTTGTTTTTTTTCCTCCAAAGAGGAAGGTAAAAGTGCTAATTAGCTTTAAGCTAGAGAGGCGCAGCGGCGCGTGGGCGTGACATTGACGGATATTTCAATGATTGCGAGTGACAGCCTCCACTGTTTGCATGTCACGGTGTAACTGGATTGAAGGTTTTGCGTTTGTTCTGTGTTGTTCAGTGCGAGAGCTCTGCCTGTTCCTTGCTGTCAGCGCCGAATGCAAAAAGCCAGCTTCTTCCATAACTTTGCCTTCAGAGGGTGAATAATGCAGATGGAGTTGTCTTCAGAAAATAATTTAGGGTTTTCATAGATCCAGCATCCCGGCTCGAGGATGAATCGCTGGTAAAAGGAACAAATGAGCTAAGTGGCGACTGGGGAGTTGCAGATGGAATGTTGGAAGGGAAAAAAAAAAAAAAAAAACATAAAAGGGAAAAGATGATGCACGGAACTATCGCTGCTGTCTCAGCTGAGCCCACCTGGTATTTTCGGGAAAACAAAAAGCAAATATCCTCCTGATGTGTAATTCTACGTTGGGAAACAGCACCTGTGTCCCGGAACCCCATGGCTGAACTCTGTTTGTCTGCAAATACATTGAAAATCATCCGGTGTGCGATCGTCAGCTGCCGTATTGAAAGGTGTCAGACATCAACATCCGTCCAATTATGCCAACACAAATACCAAGGATGCCACCGTAATTTAAAGCACTCCTTCATCCCTCATGAAAAGCTTTGCTGTGGTTCGGCCGCGAAGGAAAAGCGGAATATTCTCGGAAGCAGAGGGCAGAGGAGTCACGTCAACACGGCAGAAGAAATTGAATTTACACAGATAAATCAGACAACGACTTATGTAAGCCTCTGCAATATGATAAAACACACAGGGACATAATAGGATGATACCAGCCCTTTTCATATTTCTCTTATTTTGCGGGTATTTTTGTAGAAGGAGTCACTTTATGATTTCCATCCTATAATAAGACATTACTGTGCAGATGGAACGAGTACATAGAACTTTCTTCTTTATTAAACCATACATAATAATTTATGTAGCACATCATTTACCATTGTTATATTTCTGTGTTTGTAGGTTTATATATAAAAAAATTGCACTGGTGAAATTTGGTGATAGGGTGTTACATTAGCTCAAACAGGAAACTGTTGGAAGTGGGTATAATTGATCTGATTGACTATCAAAAAGTTAAGAAATAAAACAAAATTGGTTCAGGCTACGACATGATGAGTCACTGATAAAGACAATAGCAACAAAATTTAGAACGTTTTTACTCGTCGCTTCAGTTGACTTCATTTGGACACCGACTGACGTCCATTTCATCCATAAGTCTTCTACCTGTTTGTGTTTTGAGGAGAAGACCAGTGACAGAAACATCATGTGTTCATCAGGGTTTGGTTGTCACTGGAAGTTGAGTGGCGTGCTCCTCTTTTGAGATCTGAATGATGTGATCCAGAAAGTTTAAAACTCTAAAGACTCTACTGGTGCTGTCAGTCTGTGTTGCGTCAGAAGGGAAAACATGGCTGGAGGTCCTGCACTGACCCTGCTGACCACCATCGTTCCAACAGATGCAGTAAACAGGATGAACTTGGTGCTCTAAAGACACTTGCTTGAACCTCTGACCTGAAAACAGGAAACTCAATATAGGTCAGTAGCCGCGGCTGCTTGGTTACTGTGGGATTCTGGATCGCTGAGCTTTTTCACCTCGTTTTTGCTTTTCTGGCAGAGCAGTGCATTTTGGGTCAGTGGTGACCTCGAGGTTAGAGAAGTGGATTTGAGACTGTCAGCCTGCAGGTTCGATTCCCGCAGTGGACAGGTCAGCCCTGGGAGATTGACCTCTGGCAGCTCACTGCTCTTAGCATGTCCAGTGAATATAAGCTCACGATGAATATAAGAGGCTTAAACTCAGAGTAAAGTATATCTTCTTCTAATGTTAGTTCCAAAAATGCATCATTTTCATTTGAGAAGAGTTTTGCGTTTTTACAGCAACGTTTTGAGAGCGATGTTCCATTTCCCGTGAATTTTTCAATGATTCTGACCACCACTGTGGTTTAAACAGACTCCAAAAACTGGAGGACAGATATGTTTTTTGGCTCTAAAATATTTACTATTTATTTACTTATATATTTCTGTTAAAGTCATCGACAGAGGAACCAGTTTTGCAGCACCTCAGGTTCTTCATCTGAATCTTGTAGTCCGGTAAATGATCTCTTAGAGGTTTCTTGCAAGCAGTTTCAGGCAACAATCCTCCAAATGGGTCCAATCCAACAGGAATCAAGTGCAGAAATTCAAACATGATGGCTCAGAGCCTGAAGCTTTATCTCTCAGAGTTTGCCTCGAGGCAACAGCTCCATGGCAACCGGAGAGGTACAGCACGGCGTGGCAGCTGCACGTATCCTATACTGTACAGCTTTGTTATTCTTGGGAAGCCATTCGACTTGGATCTGCTTCTTTCACGGCGCAGATCCGTCCAGGGAGCCCAGTAAGCCATCGATTTTTCTCTTTACTTTTAAGTGGACTCGACGTGGAGCTCAGGAAGGGGAGACTTAGCCACTCTTTGTCTGTGGTGACACTCTGGAGACACTTTAAGTTTTGATGCGGCTTTTCTCTTGGATTTTTTTTTTCGTTATTTGGGTTTTCGCAACACAGAAGAAAGTCTTATTTTCACGCTCTTGTTTAAGAAGGTTGAAGTTTTTATCATTATGTGAAATGTTGCCTACAAACACAAATCACTTCTCACCAGGAGCTTTACTGGTCTGCAGTTTGAATTATTATTAATAGCAGATGAAAATTATTGTATACTGAAACTTGGGCCTTCAGTTTGTTTCCATATAGGAATACAATATTACCACTTTTTTAATGAATGAGTACAAATCTATTTTAATAATATTTTGTTATATATTACACATTCAGGGTATATTGTATTATACAGAGTGCATTTTCGGGTATTTTGTTTTTTATATTGTACATTTCTGTCATATATTTGAGCTTTTTAGCTTGTATTATAAATTCTCTTGCCTCATTCCTTTGCCTATATTCTGCATTTACAGTACAGTATTAATTGACAGTCAAGCTTACGCTGACTTTGACGTTGAGTATGAATACCAACCTTTAGCTAGACCAACCCACACTAGTTTATTAAGTCCATTAAGCCTAATTTGTACTCCACAGGTCCATGATACGTGGGAGCTATGTGTTGCCATGAATTATCTCTGCACAGCCTCTGATTCGACGCTTCACACACCTCCAATAGTCTTAAAGTCTATAGTTCCAGTGTACGACTACATCCACGTACAATACACACACAGCAGTGTGTCGCTCCGTCTACACACTGCTCTATGCGTACTGTGTGTAGATCGAGGGGCCGAGCTCGCTGCGTGCCGCCACACACTCCGGTTCACTGCTAATGAGTGTATCAGTCATACTTTAATCTTGATTAGCATGTAGCATTGCTGGTATGTGAATCCCGAAAGTGTTTATCATTTAGCACGTTGTGTGACTAATGGGAGATATTCCGCTCAGTGTCTCTGCTGATTACATTTCTGGTGTTGTAGGAAGTATCGTTTACCTCCTCTCGATATTTTGACAGATTATTTAAAATCTGTCTTACTTTTGTCGTTCTCATTAATATTAAAGAATCTCCAAGCCTCGGCCATCACTCTCTTGTCTACCTGCTGCTGATGTTGCAGATCCATGATGCAGTGACGTCGACCGGCGGGTGGAGATACGAGTGGGTCCTGAGAAATCAGTGGATCCCTAGTTGAAAAATAAATTGTTTTTTTCTACTTCTTCTATTTCTTAAATTGTAGTTTTAAAGTCCTTTGGCGGCAGAGTAATATGACATGGTTATAATTAACAGACATATCCATGTATGTATATGAAATTAATCAAATATATGCGTACACATCGACTGACATTAATTATTCACAATGTACTTTTTCGGTATCTGTAGTGAGTTTACTGAATCCTTTTTTTTTTCTTCTTTTTTTTAATTGAGCAGGAGTACTCTGTGCATCCCTATTTCCATATGTCGAAAGAGACATCGGAGCCATTTATTCCAGCATTGAAGCAACGACTGTCTCGATGTAACACCAGGGGATTTTGACTCACTCAGGCTGCTGAAGTCTCGCATTAAATTCTACTGAAATGAAGAACTTTCCCTCCACGAAAAAAAAAAAAAAAAAAAAAAAAAGAAGCTGTGCATTTAAGCACTTCCATTATTTCCCACAAGTCCGAAGAAATGTCAGCAGCCAGACAAAACGAGGCCAGCGCCCTGGTCACCAGTCTGAAAAATGACTCCATCATAAATCTTCCTACGTTCACTATACGAGCACACCTTTCTGTTCCTTTGACTTCTGCTGTGTTTTGCCTGTACTGGCAGCAGAGTGGTTAACACTCTCGCCTCATAGAGCTGTGGGTTTGAATTTAGGCCAGGCTATAGTGTCCCTGCAGTGTGTGTGTGTGTTTCTGTGGACTGGTGGTGCTGATGGTGAAGACTCATTACTGTAAAAGTTATAATCCAGAATGATCAACACTTTATTCCAGAAGGAAACAAGAAGCTTGTGCCTGAATGACAGCTGGTGTCAAGCTGCTCTGGAAAAATGTGGAAGAGAAATGCACGAGATCAAACTGATGTCTCGGCATAGTTGATTTAAAGACACACATTTCCCCAGTTTGGTGTGTTTTTTACATGAACAAATGGAAATTGCAACGACAGACTAATTCATTTATTTGCTAACAGGATAATTGATTTACCTCCTCTTGGCTAATTTCAGTCTAAAAGCCTCATAATAATAATTCAGATCACACTGACACGTTTGTGATCGAGCTCGCTAGCTTCAGCTCTGCGTGTGCTCTTTACAAAGCAAACTGTCAGTATTTTTTTTTTGGTTGAAGTTTTCCCTTCAAGCTGAGTCTATATCCTGCTACCTGTCATTTTGGGAAGAGACAAAAGCACTGTTTATGTGTGTTACATTGAGCTTATCCGAGTTTGAAGTTCTGCCAGTAGGTTTTTTAAAAAAACTGGAGCAGTTCAGCTTCGTACAAAGTAAGCGAGAAGAAACATTTTGTCGCCACATCACCTTTTCATATCTAATAGCGTTCATCCCGTTTCCAGTTGGTATCCGCAGATTGAGGTTAATTAGGCTGCCCCCTCAAACCGCACCGTTCCTGCTTTATCAGCCGGCAGAAAGTAATTACAGATAAAAATAGCACCTGGAATCGCTGATATTTTTAACTTGCAAATGTTGGAATTTGGAGCTCATTAAAGTGGATCCGGGGTTCAGCGAAGCACTGTCAGAGAGCAGTGGGGTAGTCTCGTGTTGCGCTGCTGTAGTGTAGCTTTGAATTTCTGGCCGGTCTCCACAGCACTATCGCGTTTCAGTGTTGAAAATGTCACAACCTTTTTTGTTTTATAATCCAGCCTGCTACAAAGGTCAGTCTGCACGCCGGCGCTCTACATCTTATAGAGTAATACAGCTGAAAAGTTCATTTGGAGCCCATAAATAGCTTTGCGTGTCGTGGCTGGAATTCAAGACGTTTCTGCAAATATGTTGAATGCAGTGGAGAAAAGGGGGGGGTCGGGGGGGATAGATAGATAGATTTTTGTAATTACACCTTCAAATTCCCATTGAGTGCTCTCAGCCCGGGTGTCAGCAGCAATACTGGAAGAAGTTACTCTGCATGCTGTCATTATGAGTCACTGGGAGCCTGGCGGATCCTCCCCGTCTCTCTAACAGGAGCCGTATTATTGATGTTCCACCGCATTGTTGTGGGCTGTGGATGAGCGCTTTCGGCTTGATTCCAAAGCCTTTTATAAATGTCCTCTAACTGCTGTAAGATTCATTGGCACATATATTTCCTTTATTGAAATACCTCTTGCATGGAAACGTGTGAATGCATCCTGATATCAACCTTGGGTTTTTTTTTAAAAATGTGTATCCGTGAATTGTCTCTTTTTAGTTGCACACATGCCTCTGTGACTGGTTATTGTCGTTGAGTAACACGCTATCGAATAATAGCCAGCTACTTTGCCCATGCTCCCAATTAACCCCTAAACTCCCATCCTGTTGCCAGCGAAATGGTTATATATCACATATTGTTGACTTCCATCTGCTCCTGGAAAAGCCTGAATGTGGCTGAATCTGAGGAACTGGATGGGTTAAGAGATTAGTAAAGCATGCTATCTTCTCATTATTTTCTGGAGTTTCGCTTTCTCTTGTAAAGAGTTCCTTGTTAGACATTTTCTGTTGATTTTCATTTCTCACACATCTTCATTTTTGTGACTAACCTTCTTTTCTGTAGCCAAATACATATTCATTTATAATAACACTCCCAACATTTTCTTTTTCACATTAAAGAACAAGCTTGATAGGATCCAGGAGAGCCTGTGTGGTTCCTGGCAGTAAGTAAGTCATCCAAGTCACAGAGGAAGTCATGCCACGTCGTTGCCTTTGTGTGCTGCTGGAGCGAGCGTGCCAGCAGGCAGAACACACTTCCCAGAATAAAAGGTTAGCCTCTGCTGGGCCGCGCCGCCTGAAGGGATGGGCCAAAACGAAGCCCATCCTGGACAACACCTTTCAGATTGATGCAGAGCAGCAGCAGCCTCTGGCTCGCCCCCCCGAGTCGAACCGGGGAGCACTCAAATGTCTCATTTGTGCCACTGGTGTGTGCAATGCTTCTTATTCTTAACACCGATGGCAAAAGGAGCAGATGGCGAGAAGCCTTTCTCACTGCTGCTGTCTCATTTTTTTCAGGTTATTCCTGTTTCTCCGGTCATTTCGAATGAAAGGACATGGTTCTGTGAAAGGTTCAGCCCTCTTTGAAATGTGAGCTTGCAGCTGATTAAAGTGTTGTTGGCTCCACATGTGTCAGCTCTTACTATTCTTCATGTTTATGCTATTTTTCTCCATATTATGTGACAATGCTTTGACAGAAAAACATGGAGAGGTTAGTCCTATGTGAGCAGAGTACAATGTGGACGATCACTTCATGTTGACAGGTTTACCTTGCTGTTGGGGGTTTTTACGCTCGCGGCACGCAAAGGATAATGTCAAGCACTAAATCTGTACAGTGGGCTCACGCTTCCTCTGAAGGAAACCCAGCAGATCTCACATCTCAGGGTTTACCTGTACGACAGCTCAACTCAAACTGGTTTGCACGCAGGTATATGTTGAATTTACAAACAAAACAGAAGAAACTTGGAGTTCAGTGATGTTGTTCGAGAGGATCTGGGGATCTGAGTGAGGGAAGTAAGATCGCAGGTCAGTGATACCACAAAGATGAAGCCGGTGATTAAAGCTCTGATTCTGATCCAGGAGTTTACTGGTTCTAACCGCCCAACCTGTTAAATTCAGAGAACTAATGATTTACAGTTGTTATCATCCAACGTAATCATGGGAAAGTGTCGAGCCTGTAATTTAATCTTTCAAAACATGGATCATTTATAAAAATGGTGGCACCTTTGTCCTCTTTCATCAGTGATAACACCTCTTTGAGTGCAGAGCTAACCAGCTAAATGTCAAAGGAGATCTCTTTGCTTTCCCACAAAACAGAAAATGACACTGCTTCTCTGGTGTGATATATCCAATATAAAATACCGTAGCCATCAGTATCCTTGGCACTGGTTTGTGTCGCTGTCACTGGAGGGACTTTTTTTAAGTACCCGTCATGTGCGACATGGTTTCTGGTTTTTCGGTCCTGTTCGTCTGCCTTTGTCAGGCTTTTTGGGGGATTTCAAATCGATGACTGGATGAGCGCACGGAATCTCTCTCAGGCTAATATTCATCCTTTGGAACATTTCTGAAGACGTCCCGCTCGATCTGTGAAACGCGTCCAATCACAGACTCCAGTGCAGCAGCGGCCTCGGCAGGCGCCGCTTTCCACAAAATATTTTGTGTCTCTTGCAAATGTTTTGTGTGTGTTTGTGTGTGTGTGTGTGTGTGTGTGTGTGTGTGTGTGTGTGTGTGTGTGTGTGTGTGTGTGTGTGTGTGTGCTGTGCAGCAGACTGCAGGGAACGCGAGCATTTGTCAGAGTCATCAGGGTTGGATCAGCTTCTGTCCCGCTTTGGGAGATCACTCATGTTGACTTATAGCAGCTATTTTGGACGGAGCTACAGTCATTCAACTCCCAGACATTTCATCCCCTCTCTGCATATTTCTCTGCCTTAAAGTCGCTCCAGCTTACTCATGGCTTTTCTTTGTTTCTGCAGTTTTTCCATCTTTTGAGAGAAAAAAAAAACTGACAACACCACTACAGTCTTGTGATTTCAGAGGTTTTGGTGGTGGATGGAGCAGGAGTCAATCTATATTTTTTGAAGCAGATACAATCAGACTCTGCAGCGTAGCTACAAGCTTTCACCCACAGAGATGCTTTATTTTTAGGAACGTAATGGAAATCCCGTGTAGACAGAAGATTAGATCGCTATTTTCAATTATGTGATAAAGTCATCAAAACAAGTTGAGATAAAGTGTCTAACATATAAATATGCTTTGTCTGGAAAGTGGAATTGTGATTTCTTTTCCCGTCTAACAAGAGAGCTCCATTTAAAATCTAAATAAATTTAAAAAAGAAGAAGTCCTGCGTTTATGGATGAACAATATAAGAATCAGTTAAGATGCTTTTTGGTGATAACTGATGAACATCAATCATTTTATGGGTTCTAATCATCTGGATCGACCTGTTTCTTTGAGGAGGGTTTGTTTTAAATGAATGTACTGATTCAGCATGGCAATATTTAGCATAATATGGTAGCAAAATCCAAGCAGATGGTTGATTTGTTTGATAGAAAAATGAGAAGTGAGTGAAGATATGCCAGTCTTTAAGACTTTTTTCAATTAATTCACTCACTTGGAGGAAGATGTCATAGTGTGATTTTGTACTAAATATTCTGCTTGCTCCTTTCTCTCTCGCCAGTCCATTGATCCAATGACCAGTCTCTTTATCCGTCCCTTTGTCTACCTGTTGCACACGTCTGTTTATCCATCCATCCATCCATCCATCCATCCATTCATCCATTCTCCCACCCATTACTGTGGCTATGCATCCATTCATCTTTTCCTTCATCCCTCACTGGATACGGATGTCGGCCCATCTCTCACACGTTGAGTCGCTCTGATGACGAGCATGCTCCACTATCCAGCCATCTCCTTCCACTGTCAGCTCGTGCATTAACCCGGGCTCTCGTGTCGACGGGACCTGCTGTAATTGATTTCCTCTGCTTCGTGTCGCCGCCCGGTGCTCCGCTCTGGTCTCCGTGATGGAATGCAAAAAGCCCGGCCCGTTTCTGTCTGCCTTCGCCAGCCGCGGTCAGAGGTCTATTATCATGTCGGGCACAGCGTCTCCTGGTGGGGGGAGGAGGGGGGTTCAGACAGCTTTACATGCGCCCCTCTGTCACTTTGAATGCCTCCCTCTCTCTCCCGAGCTTTCAGCGCCGAGCCACTCGGCGATGATGGCTTTCTCAGATGGAATTAAAATGCCTCGTCCCACAGCTGTCACCCATGCAAATTGCATTGTCTACAGATTCTATCAGCGGGAACAGCCAGCGGTCTGTTTTTGTTTGATGCCTTCCTCCGTTTCATAGCCCCGTCTCGATGTCATTATCCGTGGAACTGCTGCTTCTCCCCTTAATGTTTCAGACACTCATCTTTTAATCGCTCCCCCCCCCCACCTCTGTCTCCTGTCTGCTGCAGGTTTACCGTCACTCCTACATGGCCTCCTACAGCATCTACAACATCCACACGCGGTAAGTGTTCCTCCGCGGGCGCCACGGGGCAACCCGCACGCCACACTCACCTGTCACCTGTGGGAAAATAAACGTGAGCCTCGCCAGTTTGGAATGTTGTGCAACACAAGAAGCTCCGGAGAATTCAAGAGAGAGGAATAAAGCTTCGCAGCGTTCAGAAAGGCAGGCGTTTCGAGATGTACCGAGCGTGAGACTGATGCAGAACAGACCCAGACCGCAGCCGCAGGCACGTCTCAAAATCGATCTGTGTCTAATTAGGTTTTGAAATGTGTAACAAGTCTGCTAATTCCTAATAAAATTTGTAGATGTAAAAAGCTTTTTAAATTTTACACAGAGATTCACAGTTGAAAATTTTACGGATTTGAATACAAATTCTGAAATTACAGACAAATCACACGTTACGAGTCGAGCGGCTTCACAACTGACGTTTTAAACGTTAACGTTTCTTTCACTTCTGTAAAATCAAGGTTTTTGAGCCTCACGGACTCATTCACTCTGCTGCTCTGTACCTCAGTAGTTTCAGTCAATGGTTGTCTGCAGGGGGCGCTATACCTCAGGGTCTTAATGCAACCATATGTTGGTGTTGATGCTTTTAGTTTGTGTAATTAGTGAGGCACATGCTGAGCTTTCTGAAAAAATAATGTTAAAGGTTTATGAACAACTTACAGTTGCTGAGTTTATGGGTCGCTGAGCAAACACTTCCATGAAGTTTCACCAGCAAGCTAATTATTCAGAATTCTATAGGTTCGAGCAGCCCGAGCAAAGAAGCCTGTAAAGCCGATTGTGAAGCCGCTCGACTTTTAACTGGTGATTTATCTGTTTTTACACCCAAATCTGTAGACTTTTCAACCATGAATATCTTTGTCAGCATTAACAAATCATTTTACACAAACACATTTTAATACAGATTAGGAGAGTTTTCTTTTTATGCATCTAAAAACCTTTTCACAGACAGATAAATGTTGAGATGACACAATGAAAAACTTCTCCGCACATTGACAAATCTCAGTTTAGACACAGAGATTGACATACAGACAGACAACGCTCCATCAGTCCGTCAGTGTGCAGAAGGTTGGGTCTGTTGCTAAAGGGGCGTCACGCCAGGCTCACACTGGATGCGTTCCGTCTCCGGTAGCACTGTGACTCACACCGCCTCCAGTGCCGCTGCACTCTGCTGGAGGAGGTTGCCAGATCCGTCGCCCAAATAATATGAAACCCGTTTAACTCAATTGAAAGCAGTCCAAACCGCCATCTTTGTTGAAAATGCATGTTAAAACCGTAAAAACCGTAATTGTATAATAAAAAACACGTCACAAACATATAACCATTTCATCAACCCACTCAATGTGTTAAAAAAAGAAGCTGGATTCGGCACAAACTCGCCCAATCTGGCAACACAAAGACGCTCCGGTCACAGAGCTGTTTTGGGCAATTTTGATGTCGTTTGACTTTCCTGCAGTGACGAAGTACAAAACCGTTCATTCTTCCAATGCGTATAATGACTACATCTCGTTGTTTGTTCTGTATTCTACCAGAAGAATTTAAAAAATAGAATATTAAGGCAAAAACAAGGCACAGATTTTATTTTGAAATCAGTTATTTTGGAACACATATCGAGTTTCCTTCCAGCATCCGACTTGCTTCTGTCTGGATTGACGCAGTAGGCTACGGCGTCCGGAAAAATAGGATGCAAGTTTCCGGAGGTCCGCCAGGGCTTCGTAGCTGGACCGCAACCGAACCGTGGCCGGTGTGAGCCACAGCATTGATTAGAATGACTACGGACTAGCTACGGTGTCCGTTCTGCGGCCGGAACGCATCCAGTTTGAGCCCAGCTTTACAGATTTGAGCGACTCTGCAACCTTCAACTCTGGAGTCACATGTGGCTCTTTAGCTCCTCTGTTGTGGCCACTGGAAATTATATGGGCATTATTTTTCTAATTACAAAACAGGTGAAAAGTACTTGAAACTACTAGAAATTCTAAAGAAATAAACAGTTAAAGCAAGGCTTACAAAGGTAAAACAACTAAAATAACTAAAATACTGAAAGGGGATCAAACAGATCAAATAAAGACAAAAGGGGAAAAAAACAAAATGGCTAAAAAAGTCAACACAGCTAAAGTAGCTAAGCTAACTAGAAAAAAGAAAGAGAAAAAGAAAACCCATTAAAACCGCTGAAAATTAAATCTAGTTTGTCATCATTAAAGTATTAAAAAATGCAGTAATCCAGGTTTTGTATGCATAACAGAATGAGCCATGCTCATCTGGTTTTCATTATCTGACATGTTAAACATGCAGCACTAAGCTAAGAGGCATTTGCTACACATACTTGCTGATGCCTTGGAATGATGCTCGATGATGGAAGATGTTAGGATTCATCTTGACACTGCAATAAGTTCTCCAACATTATTATTATCGTATGTTTTTAATTGTCTCCAGAACTTAATGTTGCAGCGTCGCTCGGATGCGGATCAGTGGAACAGTCTGTATCTGGAGGCACACTGAACACATGCAGTCAAACCAGTTTGTGTTCAGCTGCAACGTAGTTCTCAGAACATCAAGCAGCAGTCTGTAGCTTTCTGCTGCTTTTCTTTATAGATCTGCAAAAGATCCCTTTGTTCTCATATGTATGCAAAATACTGATCCCAGCCGGGCTCGGGCACAGACATCATGGCCGTCCAGTGCGGCTCACAGATATGCAAAAGTCCCTCTATCCGTCAGAGCGAGACTAAAACTTTATACAGCTAATGGGATTAGCCTTTTCAACCGTGAGCGATGTTTCTGCAGGCTGAACGATAAATCCCTCAGATATTCTATCATTTCGAGGCGCTTTGTTTTAATCTGCCGTCATGTCCGCCGTGATAGGTCCGTGGCCAAATTTGGCTCGTGTGAGTTTGAGCCTCATTGCGAGCTGAAACGAGAGAAACTGACACCGAGCCTGTCCACAAAGAGAGAAACCAGCCTGGAATAATGAATGTTTGCATTTCTTTGTGTGTGTCCTTGTAACCGCTTTCTTAAATGGATAAGATGAACCAAGATCACCTGCATTACTTTGATTGAAACAGATCAAAATAAGAGTTACCTGACTTTTTTTTTTTTTTTTTTTTTTGTGGTACTTGGCCACTTTATCCTTGTTAAGGTCACATGGAGCTTAAGACAGTCAGACTTGATATTGCGTCAAATTCGACCTGTCCACGCTGGAGGGATCTGTAGTAAACAGTAGTGTTCTAATAGCTAACAATACAATAACTGTCTGACATTTGGATTTTTTTTCAAATTTTCATCCAATCAATCATCAGAGAAAGCTGTTTCTGCCTCTTTCATTAATGCAAGCCTAATCTTTCAAATTTAATGCTACTTACAAACCATGGATGTCTTTTCATACACGTTCTCCTGACCTGCAGGAAAATGATGTTGCTTTAAACAGTCCATGTTGCGAAAAGGTTGGGTACCACTGCTTTAATCCATTAACGGATGTATTTTCTTCTTGTAGGGAGGTTTGGGAGCTGGATCCTCCTGAAGTGGTGAACTCGGTCCTGCAGTACGCTGCCTGGGGCGTCCAAGGCCAACAGCTGGTGAGACTTTTCACACGCTGGATATTAGCTTTGCTGCATTTCATGGTTATAGGAGATTAAATCACCTCTTCTGAATGGACACAATATAAGTAGCGGTTTGCTAATAGCAGTCTATTTTGTTCTCTAACAACGCACCACAGTGTGCTTATTGCACAATGGAAACGCAAACTGAATGACAGCATTTAATGTCTGTGAATGAATGTGACTGTGCTGAATGGAGCCCTCATTTCCTTTATATGTCAGGAGAAGAATGACAAGAAAAGGAAAAGGAGAATATGGATAAGGTCAAGGCTCAGAAAGAGAATCCAACTGGAGACACCATTTGTGCTAATGGAGCTTGAAGTTAGCAACAGAGTCACGGTGATCAGTTCGTCATTTCATGCTACATCTCTGTCGGTTTGTTATTTATCGTAAATCCCTCGTTATTAACACAGTAATATAATCAGTGGCTGCTATTTGCAATGACACAAAATCGTCACTTTCTATGCAGTGGCCTTCAACTTTGGCATATTTATTGCTGAGTCCAACAGTTATTATCTGATGTCCAACAGACAATCCAGAGGAATAATAGAGACGCTCAGAAAGAGAACTAATCTGCAGCTCCAGGCATCGGGGTGATATTGTCCTGTAGATGTGTACATACAGCGTGTCGTGACACTTCTCGGCAAACTTGGAGGTTAAAAAAAATACGCACAAAGAGAAATGACAACCATGTTGCTGAGCCGCCTGCGCCGCTGTTCCTAATTTCCCACTCCGCTTACAATGTGCACACGTTCACCTTTTCAGGGGACCCTAATTAAATGCTAATTTTCTCCCCTCTTACATTTTTCTATGTATCAGGACCAGACAGATGGGGAAGCCTCTTCTTTTTTAAGCAGCTAAAAGGTCTAAAAAGCTTGTTTTGTCCATATTTGCGCATTTCGGCGTGGACTTTTTGAGCATAAATCAAGCGCGCCTCCATTAGGAAGTCATCACGACGACAAGAAGCGCTCGATGGATGCGGAGCCTCTCTGGATCTCGAGTGGCTCACGCAGCATCATTAGCCAGAAGCGCATATTTAGAAACAATGGCATGATGTGTGCGTTCGCTGCGGCAGGCTGTAAATGAGTCTCGCAGCCTTTCTGTTGGCATTTGCGTCTTCTCATTAAGGAGGTACCTCAGTGTTAGAAGCAGAATATGAATTAGCGGCGTCCGTTCATCACCACAGAGTCTGGAGGAACGTGTTGGGCACGCACCGTGACACTAAATAACTGGGTAATGGCTTTCCACAGTTTGCAAAGTTGTAATTAAACTCTGTTTGAGCTGCTTTGATCATTAGTGAATTTCAAGGGTGATGAAGCCCTTTTTCGTTCTCAGAACATCAAACAGGATTCTCAGAGATGCTTGTCTCCGCTCTTCAGTCAGTCCACGGGAAATGAGCGTTTCTTAGGTCGTGTTTTCACTGCATGGGGACTCTCAACGTGTCTCGGAATCAGCGGTCATTGGAGTCATTGGAGTCAATTCATCAACTGAGAAACTGCGGCCCACAAGGACTTGATGGGATTCTGGAAAAAATGAATAAGAGCCATGGTTTATAACAAACTACATCTGCAACTTGGATAAATGACATAATGCCAGTAGTGTCAAGGCACCGTGGTCTGAGGGAACACCTGAATCATGTTCAACGGATTTGGTCATGTATCTTGGAAAATGTTTGTCCTGGCAAAGACAGATGGGTAAAAGAATGAAATATCTTTCAAGGCACATGATCAAGTCCAGATAACCTGATTCATCTGCTCCGAAATGCTCAAAACTTCATCAACTATGTTATTCTAATAATGAACAGATTACTGTTATTACTTCTTCAAAAATCCATCCTAAATGCTAAATTATTGATTCATTTGTTTATGTCATGAACTGACGACAGTATTGTCAGGTTGATGCCCCATAAATAACATTACACTGTCGTGGTTGATTATAAGAAGGTATAACTGACAGCAGTGCATAAAGTGCTGGTATTGTGTTGCATTTATCTCTTGTATTCTCCAGTTTACATATACAGTGTAGTTATTGAGATTATTGTTGCAGAGGGACACAATAAGGGTCCTTGTACTCATCTAAAATTGTAGATCTGCGGCTTTGACCCACTAATATGACAAATTCAAACCATTTCAGCTCCACGCTGCTGATGAAGAAGGTCAGGTCATGTGCTCTGTGTGCTCTTGAGCAACTGAGTGAGTGCAATTGAAACAAAGAACTTAATTGTAAATGCCAATTTAAATAAGCTTGAGTTGGTCTGTTTAAAAGCACATAGGTCATAAGTTTGATCACAAAGACGTGCTTCGTAACCTGCAGGCCTTTGTGGACCCTGCTATGAGTAAAGCCCCATTTTCTTCATCGTCCAAGGGGAGCCGACTGGAGTGCTTCTCCACTCGTCGCTACGTCGCCAGCCAGGTACTTCGAGGACGTTCTGGACTCTATAAACAACAGACTGTCCAGCTCCGATGCCTTACCGGCCTTAGGGGAGGCTCTTCATTGCAAGTTTCATCCGTTACGGGGCTCTTGCTTTCCCAGCTGCAGGTAGCTGTGGAAACAGTGGAGAACGAGACGCTCCTGACGCCCTCAGTTCACCTGCAGACCCAAAACACCTGGACCGAAGGCTGAAGAGATGAAAGAAAAAAAGAAAAACAACTGTTTTTGTCACTTTTTGTCCTGAATGAGGAAAAATTTCACCTCCTGCGTGTCGAAATCAATGCACAGTACATATTTTTCAGCACAGAACTCTTGAAAAGAAACAAGGTCAAGGTCAAGGTCAACGATCAGGTGTTTTCTCTAATTTATTGACCTGCAGAGACCGTATCTGTTTTCACCTGGCATTAACGTGCCTTTCAGGTGATATACTGTATTATGAAAACAACATTGCTGCTATATTTCATTCGTAGCTTATTCAATGTCCACCAAACTTTTTAACGCTGCTTTCTTTTTCCGATCATTTTGAGGGAAAACAGAACAAAGCAAAAATATTTAGACCTCATCAGGACTCTGCCTCAGTTTTCTCATTTCAGAGCAAAGATTTCCATAAAGGCTCCCAGCTGTTCTATTTCCACCAAACCTGCAGCAACGAAACCTGAAATTGCTGATTAGCTTCTCTCCGCACTTGTAATAATCAGCCCTCACACTTTATCGTGTTCTTATTGAGGACGGCGCACTTGAAGCGAGTCCGCCGTTAACTTCTGTCTTCTCTAAATCATTTAGCGCCGGCACCGTGCTGCCGGAGACCGGCGTTATCTTGATGTGCTGCAGTCAGACGGCAGAAGGCTCTGCTGACTGTGAGGTTATGTCGGTGCACGGAGAGGCCTCCTCTGCTAATGAATTTTTATGTCGGATCACACGGGGAAGCAGACTCAAAGCTCATTGGACAGGCCGAGCGGGGATCGGGTTTCAGTCGGAGGTTGACTTTCCTCGGAGTTACTCTGAATGACGGACTGCTTGTTTGAGGAGATTTATTTGTGCTTACATTCAGATTTCTTACATTCCCTTCTGGGATAGCTGGGTCTCGCTCTTTCTGTGCTAAATAGTTCTGCCAATGCAAATACAACCCACAATGCAACACAGTACAACACCACAATCATGTTTTGAGAATCCCATAAATATTCAGTGAAGCTGCTGTAACTTCAGGACCGGCTGAGACTCATCAAGTTTTCTGCCTTCATACTTCCGTCCATCCATCCATCCTCTGCTCAGCTTAGTGTCAGTGGCAGCCGAGCAAAGTAGTCCAGACGTCCTTTCTTCCTCAAAGTTTACTCTTGCAATTTTTTTTTTTTTAATCTTTAATTGAAGTTGTTTTGAACCTATCCAACCAGTAAATGATTATGGATTTTGAATCAAAATTTGCTGGAGAGATAGTAAATCCTCAGCTTGTCTTGGATCATCTTGGGGCGTCTGTTTAGTTTGTCAAGCCTACAGATTCAGCTTCTGTTGATTGAGAGCATTGTTCTTCGAGGCTCACGGAGACGTGTGGGGTTCTCTGACGAGAGGATGTAATATCTGTGGTGATTTGGGACGCCTAACACCAATATGAGAAACGCACAAAGTAGACTTTTCTAAATGTATTTTTAATAGTTTCATTTTATAGTATTCATTCTCCTGTTATAATTGCCTTTTGTCTTTTAATTGCTCTTATTTTCCTAATATTTTGTCTTGTTTCTATGAATTGTATGTATTTTTTTTATTTTTTTTTTTATGTTTCTTTGCCTTTGTGAAGCACTTTGAATTGTCGTGTGTATGAACGGTACTAAACAAATAAGTCTGTCTTTGTTTGCGTACAGAACAGCAGCTGCTTTTCTCCAAGCACCCGTTTTGGTTTCTGAGTTTCTCTTTGAAAGGCCGATTCAAGGCAATTCTTCGACAAAACATTCCGGGCCCTGACTCTTCACGATTAGGGCTGCCACAAACGATTATTTTGGTAGTCGACTAATCACTGATTATTTTTTCAATTAGTCGACTAATCGCATCATATATAAATTAAATGTAGAACATAGTTTATCGCACAACCATGAAGCTGCTCTTATATAACCATAATTAGATTTCAGCTTTAAGTGTTTAAGGTATATTCTAACTAAAAATAAAGACAATTCAGATGAGAGTTCATTAAACCTTTATTTAATGGCATAAATTGCAAATACTTGAGTAAAATAAGGAAAAGGCACTTGCCTAAACAACACAAAAATAAATCCTTCACAATTTTTTTTTTCTTAAATTGTGTTTAGCATCAAGCATAGCAACAATGAGGCAGGCACCTGTAACTAAGGTATTATTGAAAGTTTTTGTCTCACTGACTCAAATAAAACAAAAGTGCATTGTGTGTTCAGTGCTCAACTGTATACAACTTTATTACACTCTGACTCTACATAATCCCAAACTACACAAGGCTCTGGTTCACAGCCAGGACAGTCAGCATTTCTACATGTTGGAGACAGGCTGCTCTCTTTTGGGAGCAGATGTTCTGCTGCGGAGAGAATCCGCTCCGATGGGGTGGAGCTCTGAAACATAACGTTAGAAAACATCAGCGCGACGTCACTTCTTATTAAAACACATCACTGTTATAACGTTAGAGAAAACATGAAATGTGTCCTAAAGGCAGCTAATGAATCAAATCGTCACCGCTAATGTTAACAGCTATGAGTAAACAGCAAGTTAGCGTTCTATGCTAATATTATTAGCTTACCGAGACGACGGGCAATCATCGTTGTCACGAGCCACGCCGTGCTTCCGTTTCGGCTGCTCATGCATCGCAGTTGTGCTGCCATGGAAGGCAGGTTCTGTCCTGCAGATACTGCATTGCACTTTTCTCTGACGTTTTCTTGTCATGCTCCCACACTTTTGAGCTCCGCTGCTGCTGGGTGGCCATGTCGTCGCAGCTGACACGACTGCGCATGTGTGTCAAACACAGAAAGGCAGACGCGGCAGTGGAAGGTACCGCAGCAGTTTCGAGACAAAACCAAACATTAAAAAAAAACAAAAAAAAAACACGACTAGTCGACTATTAAATTAGTCGTCGATTATTTTAATAGTCGACATAATCGTGATTAATCGACTAATCGTGGCAGCCCTGTTCACGATGTTCACACACCTTCCGTGTTTTGTCTGCTCTGGTGGATTAACCAAAGCTCCTTACGAGGCTAGGACGTGTCTTGCATGGCAACTGCCTCCAGTGGGCCTTTGGCCTAACCCCGCCCCCAAACACAAATGAACCAGTAGCACACTTTCGTTGTTCTGTGGGTCATTTTAGTCATTGAAGCGTCAACCTGCAGCAGTGACAGTGACACTAGGTATCCTGAAGGGATAAGCAATGGAGTTTATCCAGTTTGGGATATTGATATATTATTGATAGGGAGGACCCAACTAAATGCAAAAAAATTTCTGACATCCCGTGTCTGACCCCAAGGTGAAAGTGCTTTAGTGTGTGCTGAAGTCCAGGGTCTGCCACATGCTGTCTTTCTCTCTGCCTCTCCTCATTGCCCTCTATGTGATGTTGTTTTCACGCCAATGTGATTTGTCTCTGCAGATCTACATATTTGAAAATAACATCTACTACCAGTCGGATGTCAAGAGCAACTCCCTGCGACTCACATCTTCGGGGAAGGAAGGAGTTGTCTTTAATGGGATTGCCGACTGGCTCTATGAAGGTACGCAACTCTTTCAGTTAATTTCATCAAAGCGTGCGTTTTCCTGCTCGCAGCCTTGGCCTGCAACACGATCTCAGATAATGACTTGTTTGGAAACTGTTGTGCCACAGCGGGTTTTAAAAATATGGCAAAGTTACTGATGATAATATCAACGGTAGCTTAATTTCAAAGCGCTGACACACTGTCTCATTAAAGTGGAAATGCCTGGGTTTAGAAACGCTAGTCGTATTAACGCTAGGTGTTAAATATTCATAATGTTTGTGCCGGTGCAGAAATCCCCACCGGGTGTAAAAAGTCGTCTTGTGTGCTTTAAGCAAACAAACACTGCATACACTTTGGCCCGTCTCTCGGGAGGAAGGAAGATTATGTAAATCTGCTTTAAATCTATAAAAAGGCAAGCCGCGGTGTTAAACTGCTCAACTGTTTTGCCATTTTTATATACTTAATTACATCTGTGAAGTACAATCATACAACAATCAGTAGTTGTTGACCTCAAATTAGAACCTAATTTTATAGTTTTTTTGTTTGTTTTTCCACCTTCTCAGTATGTTTGGTTGTGTGCTTTTTATTCTGATATTATTAAAGACTTCACAAGACTGCCTTCTCTAAATCACAGAGCAATTACTGTGCTTTCATACCTTTGCATAAGTCATGAACTGGAATCTTTGTTAACTTTATTCAGGTTTGTTTACACAGTGCCTGCTAAAATACAGAATATAGAAAAACAAGTTTGCCTCAGTGTGCTTTAAATACTAACGCTAAGAGCCGAGGATGAAATTAAGACAAGCCAGACAAATGAACAATTCAAACAATTCTAATTAAAGCGGCAGGAGAGGAAAAAGACTGTGTTTAACAGGAGGAAGCTGCAGATAAAACCAGACTCAGAGGTGGACGGCCATCTGCTTCGAACAGTTGGGATGAGTTTACTGCAGCTACAGATCACTGGGTTACCTTGTTAATAAACAACTGTTAGAATATTATTGCCATTTATTTTTGTTTTTATTATTTATTTATCAGGATGTTGCATTTCAGTCACAGCTAAGTGATTCTAAGGCCCCATCCACTACATTGGCGCAGGAAATGTCTGTGTCCACAAGTCAAAACGATGATGTACATCTGCCAGGCCTGTAGGTGGCGGTGAAACTGTGCTAAAGAAATACTGCAAAAATAGAGAAGAAGACAGGGAGCATGAACATTTAATCGTGTGTGCTGTAAACAGACACAACATAAGAAGATATCGCCTTCCTGAACCAAAAAGCATCAGTAGCTTCTGAAGCACACTAAGGAGCATGTGGTTGTTGCTAAGAGTGACGTCGCAGAGAGGGTCACAAGGTCACAAAGTCGAGAGGTGGGGTGGTAACATCCATCATCTTCAGCAAATATTATCCATCCACATGTCAACACTGAAGCACTGTTTGAAAATGTCTCCATTCTAAAACCCTGTTTTTAAAGCAAAACAGCCAAAAACAATGCAGTCACATAAAATGGCTTTGCTGTGTGGACAGGGCCTGAATTTCAAATCTAACATCTTGAAAGTTCAAGTTCACTGCTGAATGGATAATCTTGTCAATGCTCCAAAACTCAGTTGCCATTTTTCCATGCAGCGCCCATGCTCCTTAAACAGAAAATAGACAGTAGACATGGTGTGATACTGCACAAAGTGCATCACTCGGACGGGCTACAGTCATTTCACTTCAGTAATGACAAGTCCAAATACAGTATATTCCCTTACAGTGCAAAGCAGCACAAATACATTCTGAAAATGTCCATATTTAGATCTTTTTTTTCAGATCTCATCTAAAAAATATCCTGAGAAAAACAAAATACTTGTGATCTGACATCTTTCGTCCTTCATTGTTGGCAAAAGTTTGGCATTTCACTGGATTTGTCCATCTTCCACTGGTTTTTACACAAACTCATCTTCATTGTACAACTGTCAAGCTAATGTTCCTTTTCTGCTAATAGGACGGCTTACTTTCACTGCGGCATTACTGGAGGCAAGATGGCACACAGAAAAGATATACAAACCAGCTCAGCTTTAACCACAGAAACTACTGTTATTGTGGATGAAGTCATTTCTTCAACTGGCCCCTCATGACATTTATTTGTGTACTTTTTTTTAATTATTTTATGTTGTACCTCTTCTTTGAACTTACAATCCTTTCAATTTCAATCAATTTATTTTTGTATAGCCCAGTATCACAACAACAGTTGCCTCAGAGGGCAGAACTTTCAGAATTCATTCTCTCCTCTTCTTTTTCCACCTGCTTTACCCATTTCAATTGATCAACACCAAATTTCCTTTGTGTGTGCATGTGTGTGTGTCTGTTTCATTTGTAATTGCCGTCATTTTTTACAATGTTTGATAACTTCCTCAGCTTGAAGACTCATGGTGTCATTTCTAATTTATCACCCATGAAACTCCTGAAAAATTAAAGTGCAGCCTATTTTTGTGAGCATCCAAATTAGCCCGATTTATAAAACATCTTAGTAATTGTTCAGGCCCTTTTTGTCTTATTTGCAATCAGTTTCACAGCCTGATTGCTCTCTGGAGCCGAAGTTTCTGACGCTCACAGCAGTTAATCATATTAATGGTTTAGAATTTGGAATTGCCCACAGCACGATCTTGTCTATTAATGTCGATCAAAACTGTGGCAGTGCGTTATTAGTCATGTCAGAATGATTACTGAGATATTGACTGCTAATTTCAAAAAGAGCGTCAAAAAATAGAATGGGAATAGACGTTATTGTGTACTCGGTTGTTGCGCAGTCACAGTTTATTTGTTTGAACGTGGCTGACTCCAGAGGTGAAACAGTTACTCTTACTAACAACCAGGACTCCAGGGACTTGGACACCAATAAATGAAAATATACCCATGCCTGCAGATAGTGTGAATGGAGCCAAGCATTCTTAACCCTTCATAGGAAAGTCAACATATTTGGCAACTTTCACATTTTCTTTGTTTCTTTCGAAATAATGACAAGAAACATGAAAAGTCATTGAAAAGAAAAAAAAAAAACATCATATGTTTTCCTTTGATGATCATGGGAGACTCAAAATCCAATTTAATGACAGTCAATGACAATGCCCAAACAGTTGTTCTCCCTGTAGTGTTTTCAGCACCAGGTCTCATTTCCATCAGACTGAATCGTCTGATTCCTGCTTTTTCATCCGTGCAATAAAGACACGTTGTTCTGTTCTCTAACAGAGGAGATCCTGCAGACCCATGTGGCTCACTGGTGGTCTCCTGACGGGGAGAGGTTGGCCTTCCTGGTTCTGAACGACACCCTGGTGCCCAACATGGCTTTACCACGCTTCACCGGTATGATGTACCCGAGAGGGAAGCAGTACCCCTACCCAAAGGTACCCTCACTTTCAAAACCTCAAAGGCTTTTCTTTATTCAAACAACTAACTTATTCAATGATTTGAATCACATTTTCTCATTCAAACGTGAGGAATTCCAGAGGTGAACACAAGGCACCCATAGGTGCGTTTAGTTGGACGTATACAATGTATTTAGAAGACCGACCAAATAAATGATCAAACAAGATATCAGACAGTCCGGCTCTGCTACCGAACACAAGCTGTCCAACACAGGAAAACCGATTACCGCTGCTAATAATTCCAGCTCTTCTCCTGACATGTTTTTCTCTTCCAAACTTTGACATCAGGCTCTGTTCACTCATTACAAATTTGAGAATCTGTAAAAATGCAAATGCTCTCATTTTCCACCTTGAAACTCGGCACATGAATCACACAGCGACGCTCAAACCTCAGGCTGCGGGAGCGAGATGAAAACGCTTCAGAGTGGAGGCGGACAGTTTTATTTTCTTTCTTCCCCTCATTATGTTGCGCTGATGACAATCTGTTGTCGCCACTTGAACATTTTCAGTGCAGTTAGAAATCAGTGAAAGCGAAGAGAAAAAGTTTTAGAAGGAAAACTCGGCTTTGTTAACAGGTTGCAGCACAGCTACAGTGATAACTCACCCCGAAGCCCAGTTTTCAGAGAGAGCCTGGACTCAGCGTCACACGCCTCTGACTGAAAGCAGCACCTCTTTATATCCTCCTGATTCACTGGACGATCATCGAATGCTTTCCCACAATCAGATGAACACAACTGCTCAGTTCAGCTTTCAGAGTAAAGATGCAGAGCTGCTGTCTCTCTCTGTTCTGTTAGCTCACAGCTAGCATTAGCCAGCGCTGTCGTCGGAACAGTTCCGACGACAGCGCTGACATTTCCTCCAGATTTTGCAGCACCTAACGACAGTGTTGGGACAGTAATATATTACTTTCAATTACAAGTTACATGATACTGAACAAATCAAGGTTGCCGTTTTCAGATCAGTGCATGCCGAGCCGTTCTAACATCTGGATTTCTCTGTCGTGCACACGCAGGCCGGCCAGCCCAACCCGGCGGTGAAGCTCTTCGTCGTCAATCTTTACGGTCCGACGCACACGCTGGAGCTCGTTCCCCCGGAGACGCTGAAGCTGAGGTGAGGCGGAGCTGCGCTCTCTCTGTCGGGACGCAGCATCAGCTGCTGTGCCGCTCGGAGAAGGACCTCTGGCATTTCAACGCTCCAGAGGATCATTTTTCCTCTCTGGACATGCGGCACCTTCATTTGGAGAAAACTGCACTGTGCTACATTCTGTTAGATTAAAAACTAGAGCAGCAAGCATCACAAACACATTTTGAACGTGCTTTTGTTTTCTATCTAATGCTCAACAGATTTTCAATAAAATGTTATTCTCCGCTAAATATAGAGACTGAAGCATTTTTAGGAATATACAACAGGAAAGGACTGTCGAGGTTTGTTTTTGGTTGTTGTTATCATGTGTGTTTTCACATTAAGGGCCCGATTTTCAAAGTGTTTGTGGAATTAAAATTGGCTGCTCAAATTGATATTGCTCACACACATGTTAAAGCTGATCTGACACGTTTTGAGGATTGAATCTGAGAGACAAGTAATAATAGGACAAACTGTCAGATTAGCACATTTCTCTTTTTCAGTGTTGAGGTGCAGGGATGTGCTCCAGATTACGCAAAGTACTGGAAGATTATACTAATAGATTAATGTCCAACATATAATGGGATTCATTGTGTTCTTCAGCAATAAGGATGCTAGATTTGACTTTAGAAATTAGAAACAGCACAGCACCGCTCACACTGTGGTCCTCAGGAGGTCCGGAGTGAACATGACCCGAGTGACGCGGCTGTTCTGACATCCGGCTGTTTGCAGGGAACACTACGTCACCATGGTGAAGTGGATCAGCAAGACCAGGGCGTCAGTGCGGTGGCTGAACCGAGCCCAGAATATCTCCATCCTGACCGTGTGCGACACCACCACCGGAGCCTGCGTCACGGTGCGTGTGTGTGTGTGTGTGTGTGTGTGTGTGTGTGTGTGTGTGTGTGTGTGTGTGTGCCTGATGCTTGTATCGGTATCAGTACCTCCCCAGTTATCTTCGTCTTCACATTTCTTCTGAGCTCATTTTGACACTTGAGTTTCTGTCTTGGAAAAAAAAAAAAGCTTGAAAAGTCCCTCTGTGGTTTCTGGTGTCGTCGTTTTGGATCGTCTTTACTGAATTCGGTACATCTGAAAGTGTTTGAAACTTTGCATTTGTGTGTCTGTTTGTATATTTTGCAGTTGGTTTGTTATCAAGTTTCAAATTCAAAGGAGTTATATTCTCTCTTCAAATCTGGATTTTACTAGTAAATGAATAAAACACTACATGAATGCTTCTCTCAAATCTTTCAGGAGAAAAATGTCAACATTCCAATATGGCTTAAAATAATTTGGATTTAAAAATATATATTTTTTTGTATTATACATTTGTATCAAATTTTCACCCCAGTTAAAGAAAACTATTCAGCCTGAATCTTCAAATCATGTGGAATGTTGATTGAATTAAACAGAATTTAGTAAGTTAGACAAATATTTGAAGGATCCGATGCTGCTTTAAACATGTGTTCAGTGAATAAGTGCTTCATCACTTAATGGGAATACCTGCTGTGTGGTGAATGTTAAAATGAAGAAGGAAAAAGCTCCTAAAAGTGTAATTTTAATGGTAATGTTTGGTAATGGCTTTGACTTTTAAAAATCCTGCTTTGAATGTGTCACTTTGTTGTTTTTGACCTCAGAAAGTTTCAAATATTGAATCTGAACCTTCAAACAAAACTGTGTGAATAACTCAAAATTATATTCATATTTTGCCTAATTTTCACATTTTATGATGGATCCAATAAAAATACCAGCCATCAAAACATTTCTTGTATGAAAAATAAAACCATTTTGGTATTAAATGTATTTTCATTGGCTGATATCTTTATTAGGATTCAACTTCTAAAGTGAATAAAAACAATTATCCCTTCATAAAAAAAAATGAAAAAAATCAGTTCTATTTTGCAACAGTTTAAAAATCACTGAGAAAGTATTTTCAAATACATTTATCCAACACAAAACTGACGATGCTTTGCAGTAAATTATATTGCACGTTTATTTGTCTGAATCCTGATATTTGATCCTTGTTTGATAGTTTGAATGGAACTGAAGTTTCAACAAAAAATGAAGAAAAAATGAGAATCTTGTTGATGTTTGAGATCGTATTAATGAATAATTTCATACGCTAGTTTGACACATCCAAGACAGCGAAAGTGAGAAATATGCGAAATAGTTTTTCTTCTCATATATTTTTGATTAAAAATGTCGGTGTTATGTAATCAAACTATTTTAAGAATTGAAATTTTGATACCTCAAAAATAATTAAAAATGTAATCTTTTGAGGTTTTTCCTTGAGTAAATTAAGGAGGTATTGAATGAAGTCAGTGTATGATGGTTCTGAAGAAGTTAAAGTCTACGGTACACTTTTTCCTGATCGGAGTGATTTTTTTAAAAAAATTTTTCCGTATTACTGAGAGGAAAAAGAGCTTTTCCTGGAGTGAAATCCTCTCGTCCTCTTCACGTTTGGAGCCACGTTAACCCCGCAGTCGACCTGCGGGAGCCGGCCGGCCGCTCTCCAGCTGCTGATTGGCTGCAGTTTGCAGGAATAAACGCTCCTCTCAGCCAATATTCGCTCCGCTATCCCCCTCGTCCTGCCAAAAGCCTGCATATTGGTTGGAAACGAGGAGGATGGGAGCGGGAGCGGCCTCCCCGGCGGGGCGTTAAAATAAACGGCTGAATGAGAGCCCCATTATGTGAGGGATGATTGTGTGTTCCAAAATAACTTCAACACAAAAAGCAGCAGTTTTAGAAAATAACAGATCAGTTAGATTAGAGAGATTAAACTCCAAAATCTGTTGTTTTCAGTCCTCAAACAGCACGCAGGTGTAAGGACGGGAGCGGGACGAGAACGTCTGACACTCTGCTCTCATGTGTTTCAGAGACATGAAGAAAGCTCGGAGCTCTGGCTTTCCAAGCAGGTAAACCTCCCGCCTCTCTACGTTCCTCCCTTCCACGCATGAAACCGATTCCGTGTCCAAACTTTCCAGTAACGTGACAGAAAGCGCAGCGAAGTGAGGCTGGATTCATGATTCATGATGCAAGCAGCAGCAAGACGGAGCGTCCAGCGACCCTCAGCTCCGTCCTCACAGGTTTCTGGGCCTCTGGGGTTTATCTCCCATTAACACGCATTATTTTGTACTTCCAGACTGTGCAGAACCCTCCGTGTTGTCCTTGGTCCATGGATCAATAAAACATTATTTCAGTTCACCGCCTCATTTAAGAGTAAAATTGTTGAATATATAATATTTAATAAGTATTTTTTTTAGCAGTGAAATCAGTGAAAAGTGTGAATTCTCCATCCTTAATGCATGTGAATGAGTCCGCTGCAACCAAAAATGAAATTCCAGCTCCTGAAGTCACAACTACAAGTTTGAAAAATGAGTTAGAGAGGAAGGCTACGCCGACGAGTTAACATAAAGTGAACTGGCTACAAGTGAAGGACCAACGAGCAGCTGTGTGAGGAAGGTTCAGGAAAGATGGAGCTCCATCATTTTGTTTCCGTCAGGGTTCGATGCCGTGCACGCTGGAGCGGAGGCTTCTTCAACCAGTTGACAGATACTGTCACTCAACTCTGTGCGTCTCTGAGCTGCTCGTGACGTTTGTGCAGAGGACCCTGCTCTTCACATGCAACATTTCTTCTTCTTCTTCTTCTTCTTCTTCTTCTTCTTCTTCTTCTTCTTCTTCTTCTTCTTCTTCTTCTTCTTCTTCTTCTTCTTTCTTCTTCTTCTTCTTCTGTTTTGGGTTTTTTGGTCTGACATTCTAAGCTTTGCTGTCACAAGCATCAATGTTTTTTTTTTTTTTTTTTTTCCCAGTAGAAGCTCAAGGGTTAACTACACATGTATTCAGTCTCTATTTACATGGGACGCAATGTTCCAGCGTTTCTGAATACACGATAATCAAAAGGTAATCCAGCCGCATTTGCTGTGACCGTTCATGGAGACACCCTGGCTTTCAGTAATGCTTTCTCTACAATCCCCACGATGCGTTTAATGGCTCCTTTTTGTCCGACTCTCGGCGCCCTTCGCGGCCTCATATCAGCAGTTCGTGATGCACGCTTTCTGCTGTTAACGTACATTTACAGCCCCGGATAACTCCGGCGGCATGAGCAGAGTGCTGGATCGCAGGAAGCTCCAACGCCGACACGCACAAGGCCTCACACACTCGCTTTCAAAGGCCGACTCGTATTTGTTGTTATGACTAATTGCTGCTTTATATCCCGACTTGCTTGAAGACTTTCAGATGGAGGTAATTGCTCCCTTTTCCTTCTCCTGCTGGCCATAATGCTGTAACGACTCGTTTCCCCTCCAGCAGCGGGAGTGCTGCAGTCACACTCCGCACATTAATTCATATGAAGTCTCTTCCGGGGTGAAAGAAGCAGGAGATCTTCCACTCGCTCATCTCGTTGAGTGTCTTTATATTGCACGCCTCTGAAAACAGGGATGAGTGGAACGCTGCACCACTGGAAACGCCGCGGTACTCGATCCAGCTGCGCGACGACTGACGCATCTTTACCTCCCACAGAACCAGGAACCGGTGTTCTCCAAAGATGGCAACAGGTTCTTCCTGACGGTGCCGGTCAAGCAAGGAGGGCGAGGAGAGTTTCATCACATCGCCATGTTCACCACACAGGTAGACTCCAGCCTTTACATGTTTCCGATCTAATGAGGGAAGTATTGTTTTTATCACATCATCAATGTGTTGCAATTTTTGGCGGCGTTCATTTAAAACAACTATTTTATGATACTCGTGGATTTTGGAGCTCCTCCACCCATCAGCCGGAGCTCAGCAGCAGGTGGAGGCTTTGAGAGCTGCAGGTTGTTTCTCTTCCTCCTCAGATTTTATTCCAATTATGGAAATACTTTGCCTCAACATAAGAATTCATGCGGTATTAGTTCCTGAATAAATGAATCGCTGGCTGAGCCTGTTTAGCCTGTCGTGGATTTGTGTGGAATTAGAGAAGTTTTCACTTGTGAATGAGACAAACGTCTGCTGATTACTTTGAAAGGAAACCCTGGCTTCCTGGCGGCGGTGGGAATAAATATGCTATTTGCTAAATAGCTAAATAAATGTGTGTGTTAATACAAACAAGAGATATTTATGTTTTTCTTTTCATATTCTGATTTTTGTTCAATATCAAGGGTGCTTTGCAAGGGAGCGGCAGTCTGTGTGAATTCTCCAGAAAAGCTGCAAACACTCAAATGAGTTAATTAGGAGCCTTGTGGTAAATTCAAACGGAGCTCAGTGTGAGGTTGTAGCCTTCTGATCGTCAAAACAAACTAATAGTTGATCAAACATGACGCACAGAGAAGCGAGTCACGGGACAAACCCTGCGGACTCAGCAGTTTTGCTTCATGAATATGGAAAGTTTTCAGTTTCGCACAAAAACCTGGAAGAGTTTGAGAAAAGGGAATCTTTTGTGATTTATAACATCTGGAAGCGTTTTAGTTCCAGATGTTATTAAACATCAGTAGCAGAGATGTTTGTTACTGTTACTGTTCTGAGTCCTCATCTGGCCCCTCGTCACTTCTATTTGTTGACTTTAAAGTTTTGTTTTTAGTGGCTCTGAACACCGAAATCAATTTTTTCCTGCAGTCTGCCTGCCGGCAGATTCATGGCCGTGGATTGCGCCACACACACCCGTCCTTTGAGGATTTTTCTCATATTTCCGAATCTCCTTGAAAAAAGTTTCTTTACATTTCTTTACATTTTGTTATGCTCTTTAAAAGTTTCAGAGCCACAAGCAAAATCACAAAAATACAACTATTATGACGCGATCATGGAAATGACTCCTACTCAGACAGAATTTAAAGGTTGTTTCTACACTAATGGATTAGGATCTCAACTTGAAAATGATTTTTCAAGTGAGATCACATTCATGATAATAGTAGATACAGAGGAAGAAATTGTTGACATTCACATAACCTGGCAGACCTTTAACTCTTGACCTCCTTTATGGTGTTAATTGGTCCAGAACAGGGTCAGTCACCTCCACTTATGGCCTTTCTGTGCTTCAGATCAGGTTTTGGACTGTTTTTATTTCATCTTGGACCGAGTTTTGACAATTTTCTGTTCTTTTGATGTCAGACTGGTACATGTATGGCCAGAGAACAAGTCAAAGGTGACTATTTTCAACAAAAAGCGGACCGTAAATGTAGCAGAAGTGCAAGTGAACTGGTGAACGCAGACCTGAGGGATGCTGATCGCTTCCTCATCCATCCTGCTTCATGTGTTTATGTGGCCTAATTCTGTCCCGCCGGTGATGATTCGAATCTGAGTCACCCGGTAAGTCTTCTCACATGTTGATGCGTCACAGATTCCACAGATTTTAGCGGTAAAATGATGTTAAAGAAGCTCAAATTGCATTTCCAATCGGAATTACAAACATTGTGAGCCAGAAAGTGTCTTTCTCCTTCTTTGGGAGTTATAATGCAAACACTTCAGTGCAGGTTAGACGAGTGTCTGCAGCAAGAGAAAGAAAATAAGACGCAGCAAACGATGATAAGAGACAATAGAACCTCCACATCCAGGATGAACTGGACTCTGCCTCTCCTTAATGTCCTCACGCTTCTCATATGTGTTGGCCTTCGTTTGGTGCTCACTGTGCTGTTTTTCTGCTATTCAGAGGATTTTTCACTCTGTTTTCCAAAGCAGGCTTCTGTCTGGTTTTAGTGTCTGCCTGCCTTCACTTTGGCTCCAATCTAGCGCTCACTCACTTTCACAGCACCAAACATCATTTTCTTTGACTTTTCGAGCTGAACTACAAGTGCTTTTGTTGGTGTGCTTTTGAATAACATGTTTGCAGGGAGGCGTGTGCAGAGCTCTTCATTTAACCACGCAGTCACCAAAGATTCCTGCTTTTATTTTGTTTTTTTTTAAGCTGAATGCATCCTGCTCACACTCGCATTGATTTGAGGAAATGCTTTCTGAGCACAGTGTGCTGCGGACTGACCGCTGGTCGCCCAGCTACCCGTCTGACCTTCTCGATGGGGGCACGTTCAGATCAAAGCACAGGTCACTTGGATGGTTTCGCTGCTGCGCTGCTCCAGTTTTCTGGAGCTTTGGCTGCAGGTAGATTTAAGCAGAGTGCTACGGCGTGTCTCCATTTGACCTACTGAGTCACAAAGTCTCCAAATAAACATACTTGAAGATTTTTGCATCCATCAGTTCACTTGATTAAAACCAACACTTTCAGGAAGAAACGCTGAGGCTTTTTCTTAATGCAATCTTTAATAATCTGATGACTAAATCACAAAATACAGGGAACAAGCAATGACACTGAGCAGGTCACATGAAAGACTGAGGCCACATTTGCACAGTATGCAGTTCATCCCACAGAGTCAGGAGTGTTTGGAGGAACCTCCTGTACTGACCTTCTTGTTCCTCCTCTGCTTCTTCCTCCTCCTCCTCCTCCTCCTCTTCCTCCTTTGATCCTTTCAGTTCAGAGCCGATCAGAACGAAGTCCGACATTTGACGTCAGGAAACTGGGAGGTGACTCGGATCATCGCCTACGACGAGAACACCGACAACCTGTGAGTCAAACCACCTGAAGACAAAGGTCGTTGTGAGCAACGCATCCAAGATGAAGATTTTCTTTTTAAAAACTGTTAGAGTTTCAACAATGCATTAACTTCAATCTAAAGAAAGACTGCAAAGAGAAGATGAGACGCATGGAGTCAATGTGGTTCAGTCGTTGGTGTTAATCCTCTTTCATGTCTCCTGTCAGCTACTTTCTGAGCACAGAGGGTTCACCGCGAAGACGGCAGCTCTTCAGGTTTGTCTCATTACGAGTAATCAGAGTATTTCAATCAATCTGGTTTGTCACTTGTCATGAATGATAATTTACCATTTCTTTAGTTCTTTATTAGACCTGTTGTAAAGCCTATGAACCATGAATCATATCACAAGAATGATGGGAAAGAATGATTGAATAATCACTTCTTTGATCAATATACGTAAATCTCACTAAACGCTCCCAAATTCTGTTTAACGTCAGAAGTTTGGCACAAACTACAAACTAATTAGCAGGTTTCAACCATTCAAAACATTACTAACAACAATAAATAGATTTTTCCAAAACTAAGTGTAAAGACAAAGCGGTTCGAGATACAACATGCATGGAAATCATCTCCTCACAGTTTGATCCGTTTTCTTTACCAGTGCGACTCTTTCTCCACAGCGTGAAGACGGTGGGTCTGTTCCCGCGCCGGTGTTTAACGTGCGAGCTGAACAAAGCCCACTGCCTGTTCTTCGACGCCGACATCAGTCCCACGAACCAGCACGTCATCCTTCACTGCAAAGGTAGCGCACCCGTCAGCATGCACACGCATTTTGGACGACAATGTTTCAAGCAAATACACGCCGTTCTTGCATTTTCATTTCAGGAAAGATTTGCATTTATCATGGTTGTTTTTAGAATGATATCCCACACGTTGGCGTCATGAAAACTGAACCTCAACCGTTGCGAACTGCAACGGTTGAGGTTCAGTTTTCATGACGCCAACGTCAAAAAAAAAAAAAAAAAGCCTTCCACAGTCTGACTTTGTCATTTGAATGTGGGTGCAATTCTGGAAAAAGCAGGGCGGTTTATTGCAGGAAACCTCCACCCGACGGCGGTCTGCTTCCCCTCACGCCGTGCTCACCTGCGGTCGTGGCAAATGATGATATGAGGCTGCAACCTTGCTCCTCTTTAAGGTTGAAAGGCTTTCTTTATTCTTTGAGCTGACGTTCACACACACACACACACACACACACACACACACACAGACTGCAGATGTTCGCGCTTGTTTCCTGCCAATATGGCAGCAGAAAGCAAGCTGGCCTCGTCGCATATGGTGCAGCTGGATAAATACGGCTCCGTGTGCAGGAGTCAAGGAAAATATTGAACAATAAACTGGAAGAGAGAGAGATTCTGCTGAAGCCTTGCCTTCCATTCACTTATCATCTGGGAAACTTTTAGTCGATTAGAAATACACAGCGGATTAAAGCCGGTTTATGCTAGTACTGCTAACTTCAAATGAAATAATCCCTCATGCTCCTATTTATAGTTACGCAGGTAAATTCGACAGGAATTGCTGTGCCGATCGAGGATGAACCTCCGCTGCAGAAAGGATTCTGCTGAGCGGGCTCACTTGCCTCAATATATATGAAAATTAAATCTTCGGGAACCGTTTTGAGCAAAGCGTGCTGCAATTTGGCCTGAATGCTGACGAAGCGGCTCTTATCGGAGGAGCGGCTCGGACGGCATCGGCGCTGCCCTCAAGTAAACACGCCGCCGAGCCGCATCCTCCCGCACGGAAATACGATTAACCACAATGCTGACGTGGAGAGTAGCAACCTGCTCTGCTCCTCAACTCGGAATTCTGGATTGGAAGTTACAATGAACGCAGCCGGGAGCGTGTTCATTTCTTTCTTTTATTCCAATTTCGTTCTCATGTTTGCATTTGAATTAAATAATAAGAAAGGAGTCCTATATTGTAGAATGTGGAAGCAGCATGATATGAGGCTTCAAGGAGAACTGGTCCGTTCTGTTTCTGATTTCTTAAGATGCTGGACTGAGTTCATGCGAATACCTCCGTGAACAGTGAGTGATGCACTTTGTGCTTTCTGAATGAAAACATTCTACTTTCATAATTCATTCGATTTATAGAGAATGTAAAAGAAAGTGGATATCAGTTTAGCCTTTAGCAAGGATGCTGCTGGTATTTTATTGAGAGGCGTCAACTGGCTCCCCACAAGTTTTATATGTCGACTTTATAGTGAGATTTTTCCTCATGTTGTACTTCAAACTTTGATTTTAGCTCTTAAAATATTAAATTTATTCAGTTGCTCTTCTTTTTCACACCAGTTTGACTTCATGACAGATCGTCTTACTGTTTTCTTTTCTTTCTAATTCATTTAGAATACTTACTGCAACATCCTGACATACTTAACAGCTTCCTCCACCCACACGTCCAACTCTTTGTTATCACGTTTCCGTTTGTAACAGAGCGCTCCGTCTTTTCACCCCGGGGAGACAAGCGAGCAAACGGACACAGAAACACGACCGTCTCCAGCTAATTATTCTTGTTGAAACAGAAAGTAATGCAAAAACCTCATCAAATCAGGAAATTCTCCTATTTAAAGTGTGCAACATTCATGTGAATTGGAAATGTAATCTGTTCCACTGATTGTTCAATTTAGCGGCCTCTATCGGGATCTTAGCTCATCAAGGTCAGAGTGTCTTTCAAGAAAGTCAATGGTGCCGCTGTAGAAGAGGCAAAGCTGGCCTGTCTGCGGTCCTCACATTTCATCAGGAAAAAAAAAGCAAACATCTGGAGCATCATAACAGTAAAAGAGTGAAGATAAAGTGTGACTGATGGCAGGAATGAGACCACATCGCTCCATCGTTTGGTTTCTTCAGTGTTGCGTTTTCAGCGGTTCCGGTCACGGTTGTCATGGAAACGGACACCCAGAACCCGCTCTCATCTGAAAGAATCGCTGTGTAAACGGGGCCAAAGTCTTTGCAGTTGTTTTCTTTCTCTCAGGAGTTTTTCCTCAACAATCTTTCAAATAAACTCTTTCAGGATGCTTTTTTTTTTTTTTTGGTCTGCTACAAATCTTCATCGAGTTTATTGGAAAAAGCTTCCAGACCCTCTTTCACTGCTCGATGTGAAGACGCGCCGCAGCCACCAAACACACACTAAACTCGCGTCTTTCATGAAACACTGTCAACATCGGATCTGTTGTGAATCACATGCGTTGTTTGTGAGGCTTATAAACAGTCCCTCATGTTTTTATCTTTATGTTACACATCATCTCAACTTTCTTGTATTTGGGGTTGTAAAACAGTCCATCCAAGGTAAATTCAGCACAGCTGCGGAGGACTGGAAGTGGAAATTTATAGCTTTTTGTGTTGTGGTGTGTTCAGTATTCATGTATTCAGCCGGCACACGCTGAGGTTTGCATGTCGTAATCTGTCACCCTCCAACTATTCAATTTGAAATGAATCTCTCATCAGTTCCAAATGAGGGTCGTAAAATGGAGCGATTAACCACTCTATTGTGTTTAATCATGTTTAGGTAGCGTTATTGGGCAACAAGTCGATTATTTAATAGGCGCGAACTGATATTGTTTTGCGTTTTTAATTTCTCCGGAGCAGACCGGCGCCCGTCACGTGCAGAAGCTTTATTGGACAATAACACAGCTCAATTTCCTAAAAGCAATGAAAGTAATGGAGGAGACTTGTTGGCCCCAGAGGGCAAAGTTCACGTAGTCCTGACACCTGTCTCTACTAGGAGCAGCGCTCAGGGCTTTATTATTATTATTATTATTATTTATTTATTTATTGTTATCTGTTCACGAAAAGTCAACGACAGCAGGGTTCACATCACTTTTCTATCAATCTCTTAGAATTCTCTTCATTTACGAAATCATATTGTCTCATTTAAATGGGGTTAAAGTGGTCAGATGCACCAAGAATATCTTCCGATTCGGTCAGTGAATCAATCCCACAATGCTTTGCATTGTAATGGTTGTGACATGATCCACAACCAGTGTTTCAAACATTTCGTTCAATTTTGAATATTTCTGGCGGAAATTGTTTTGAGGTTGAGTTTTTTTTTTTTCTTTTTCATAACAGGCATGTTTTTAGAAACTATTCCAGAAAACAAACTTGATTAAAAGAGTTTAAAATAAGGTCAAAAGAAAAAACCTTAACGGCAACAGATGACTGTGTCCCTTCACTCAGATCACTTTGAAATGCTAGATAGTCTTCTCTTCCAGACACTGTCAACAATTGTAACTTGTTAATCAAGTTTTTTTTTTTTTTTTGCTTATTCTTTTATAACGGGGGATTATTGTATGACTTTACCATGGTTTTCTCCAGTAGTTGTGATTTTACTTTTTCTTTTTTTCTTGTTCTGCAATTGGTCAGAACTGAAAACTCGCCACATCCCACATTTTACCCGGAGCTCTGCCAGAACCGATCTGAGTTTCTTTTTGAACTGAAAGAGTCTGATCATGAAGAGACGAGAGTTTCACCGTCAGATTTGATCTGATTGTAATTTCAGTCACATAAGGTCAGTGGAATCAGACAGGTGTGTTTTCGTGGCACAGTTTTCTACAGACTGGCGTTTCATTTGATTGCTTGCAGCAGCTACAGAGAGAGACACTATATTCTTCCAGCCGGTGAACAGATTTTTTTTTTTTTTTAACTGAAAACTGTTGCAAAAAATGCTGCGGAGGTTTTGCGTTTTCACTGAAAAGCGTTCTGTAAACGAGGCCTCAGCTGATCACCCTTGAAATGGCCACTTGAGAAAGGTTCTGAATAAATCACGCTCTCGTTGCCTTTGCTCACCACCTTCACAAATACGGCGAAGCTACTGAGCAAACTGTTCTCCCTTTAACCTCAGATGAATTATTCTGCGGCGTGATGAAAGGTTAGTGTGGCAGCTTGTTGGAGGCGTCATACATTTTGTACATTCAGTCCTGGAAAGGTGAAGAGCCGTTTTCCGCTGACTCGTCCTTTGTGCAGTCACCTCTGAATCAACAGAGGACAGCAGACCACAGCTGCCTTACAGTCTGATTTTATCAAGGTAGCAGCACAGTGAGTGACCGAAGTAATGGAATGAAATGTATTTTATGTGTTTTCTCTGAGATCGGAAGACTTTTACCATTTTGACCTTTCACTTTGGAAATATTTCACAATCATACAGCCGAGGTTTAAAAACCTCCACCCCTGTTTGTTGAAGGACCGGGAAGATTTGAGTCTGAGTCTTTTCAGACTTCTTCAGACACATATCTGGCTAATGAGGACGCACAACAGCTCGAGGCTTAAATCTATCATTTACAGATCTATTGTGATTCAGGATGAATATCGAACCGGGGTGTCAATCACATTGGCCCATGTGCCGAAACCGGCTCGCCAGAGGGTCCAGTCCAGCCCGGAGCAAGGCCTCGGAATGTCACAGCTACAGCTTCCAAACGGAAATAACAACTACACTTCATTTGTAAACCATGAGGGTGGTTCTATGATCAACCAAAGATGCAACCGGTGTCTGTCACCAGTCGTCTGACGAGAGTCGCTGCAGTAAAGTAAAATATCAGAATCAGGCTGAATGTGTTGGAAGGACTGAGACCTGTTTGGACTAAAATAGGAGGAAATATAGTTTAGTGATTGTTCTTTCTCAGTTCCTGTATGATCTTTTTTTGTTACGCCATCCTGATCTTGGCCACTCCAAACTCCAGAGCTTTTCAAGACATAGCTACATTGAGCGCACATCCTGTGACAAACCTTTCTTCTTTTTTCTTCCAGGTCCTGGAGCTCCGACTGTGATCCTGCACAGCCTCAACAATTCCAGTAAGTTTTCCCTGAATGACAAATCCAGTCTGTTTCTCAGAGATCTGCTTTAGAAGTGAGTGTGTATCAGATGATGAGTTCAGGACACGGATGTTTGATGTTTGAATACAGGAGCATATTCAAGATGCTTCTCATCATCAAGAAAACTCTCCTCGTCTCTCATGTATTTTCTTGCTCCTTTCTAGTTTTTATTGACTTTGTTGTTAGTTTTATACCACTGTAATGGAAAACATGCCGTAACGACTCCATCTTGTTTTGTTCGCGTTGAGATTTTGTAAGGCAACGAAAGATTGTTTTTAAATGACCAACAGACAATTTTGATGAATTCACATTTATAGAAAATTCAGTCCTTAGTTCTGAATGATCAGTGATTGATTAATAAGGTGTTGCCTGGTTTGATTAAAGTTCAGTTTCATGATGTGAACCTTTCAGAAATGTCACCATACAGGCTGAAAAAGTCACATTTCATGTTGCAGCTTTATAGGATTTACACAGAGTAGAATTATTTCTTGGAGTATAATTCAAAATCCAGCAGTGTCTTGATGATATTAAATAAAAAGCTCTAGCGCCTCTGCATATTCCAGCATCTAAAGAAGAAGTGTTGTAGACAGTGGTGTTGTAGTCAAGATAATATAACCTGAGACCGAGTGAAGAGCAGCCAGCTGACACTTTAGATCTGCTATTTCCAGAGGAACTGTATCTGAACACAAATAGTGATGGAATGAAGGTAATATCAGCTTATTGATTAGAGATTAGTGTGTTGCAGCCAACAAACCACTGAATGAAGCAACAGCTCAATGAAGCAAGATGAGAAAAGTTTTTCTGTGCTTTTATACCAGTATCAGTAAATAAAAAGAAGAAAGCTACAGAACTCGGGACTGTTGACTCTGGTGTAGTAGCCACAGCATAATCAGATATAGCTGCTAGCTGCAAAGCTTTGGATTCGATTAGATGTTTCTGATGTTCCAGGAAAAATTCTGGTTGTGGTTCTTAAATCCTGAAGGAGGCAGACGGAGCGACCGAACGTCAGCCTGCCAGGTTTACCTGATGGTGCAGCGAAGTAAAGGTTCTTCATTATTGGAAGAAGTGTGTGGGAGGAGTCTGCTCCAGGTTTAAGAACCAGTCCCTGTGCACTGTATAAAATACTTTTCCATTTTCATATTGTCTGTGATAGAAACGTGGACAAAGGCAGTGATGAAATCCTCTGTGCTGAGAAAATGTTTTTAAATCTTGTGATATTAGAAGTGGGATTCTCCTCCGGTGCGTTGGATGCGGGCTGAGGTGGAGGTCTCAGTCTGAACGCAGCGTGGCGTTTCTCTTTCTGTGGGAGCCAGCAGTGCCTGTATTGTCGGGCATTATTTGGATTGACTCCGGTCGACATGGGGGGCTGGGGGGGGGGGGGGGGGGGGGGGGGGGGGCTCATAAATCCACTCGTGCTTTTTTTTCTCCTCTGTTTTTTTCCTTTCCTGTAGGCACATTGTTACACCTCCTCTACACGAGTTTCTTCTTGTTAGCGATGGCTGTATGTCTGCCCCCCCCCCCCCCCCCCCCCCCCCCCCCCCCCCCCCCCCCCCCCCCCCCCCCCCCCCCACGATCCTGTCACCCACATTGAGGGAAAAAAGAAAAAATCAACAGCTGTACTGCAGAAAAGCAAGCAATTTGCCCGGGGTTGTTTGGACAGACCCTCCATCCACAGCTGGGAGCTCAAGGCCCCTCGTGGTTTCATAATGAGACGTCTATTGATTTTGGGTTTTCCATTAGAAATGCTGGATGAATTCCATTTCATTTAGCCGCTTCTCGGTCGGCTTGAATGGGGAAAAAAATTACCAAATGAGAGAGTTATTCTTTATCGCATGTACAGAAAGTAGCGGTGGCTGCGGTTTCTGAGGCCAGAACGAAGGATCCGCTCTGCACACAGCGGTTTGCACAAATTTAAAAAAAGTCAAAGCTTTTGACTACATTTTTTTTGTGGTAATCCTGGTTTAGCATTAGCACCGGTGAGCAAATTATTCTGCTTTGAATGAAGGTCAGAGTCAAATTACCTGCTTCTCTCCCCTGAATCACAAACACCATCAAGCTTTGAGGATTTTTTTTTTCCTTTTTCTCTTTGAGACATTTGACAAATTCTTCTTTTTTTTTAAATTTGAAGCAGAATTCACAAAAGACCAAATGAAACTCAGCGGCGAATTCAACTCAGGTTAGATTATTGGCAGCAATTTATGGACCCTTTCATCCCTGAAACACATGACCCTCATCTTCACAGATTACTACATCCTTGAGAACAACTCTTTGCTGAAGGCGGCCTTGAAGTACAAAAGGATCCAGCTCACCGAATTCAGAAGTGTACCAATGGAACATTTCGGTGAGGAGAAAGTTGCCGTTTTCTGCACTCGCACCGCGAATCACATGGATTTCAGTCCAGACTCACTTTCTTTCATTTCCCTCTTGCAGATTTGCCTTTGAAGATCTCCTACCCTCCAGACTTCTCAGAGTCTCGGCACTACGGACTCCTGCTGGTGATGTACGTCTCCCTCCTTTACCCCACCAGACCTCACTGACAGCCCTCCTCCACCGCGGTCGGCTGAACGCCGTTGTCGAAATTAAAACATGCATATTGAGTGTCTGAGGGGACCCGTTGCAATCAGGCCCCTGAGAATGGGGGGATTTGCATACAGAGTGAGTTGCGAGCGCGTTAAAGTCAATCAGAGCCAACCTTCGTGGTCTCAGTCGTTGACTCTCTTAACACCTATTTGAATAATCACGCGGCAGAAAGAAAATTCCAGGTGTTTACATGCCCGACTAGTCAACAGCTCAGCCGCCACTTGGTCCCACTCTTGTGGAGTGTGTGGACTGTATTTCCCAGACGATGAGTCGCTCCTGAGCACAAGATACCGTTGCTAAATGCTAAACTTTTGTTTTGGGTGTCAGTTTTCACTTAAGAAGAAGTAAATGGGACCTAATATGTATAATCCATGATGAAATTACAACAAAGAGCCATTAGAATAACCAATAATGCCTCTCTTTTTTTCCAGTCTACAAATCCGTCACTCATGTGGTTCTGCAGATTAAAAGCCCCCCTGTTTGTATTCAGGAGTTTGTTTTCAATTAATTGAAGGCAAATGTAATTTGTTCAATTTTGAGTCATTTAGTGATCCAGATTGTGTTTCTGTTCTGGGAGTTGATGAAGTTAAATGTAGCAGTCATATTTAAGAAAAAACTAAAAAAGATAATAATTCAGGGTTACAGTTCACACTGATGATAATGGAAAGATAATCTCATTAGTTATGTTCTTTAGAGCTTTCTTTTGTTGTTGGTTTTGTTGTCTTGAGTGTTTGTTTGTAAGCTTTACAAATTCCAGATTAATCTCAGGATCAACATAAATACCCAACAGGCCTGGTCAAAGTATTCTTATGTGTTGAACTATACAAGAAATAAACCATTCATTCATTCATGACTGGTTTTTGCATGTCAAGAGATAATTGAAGAATCTGTTCTTCATAAAAAAAAAAAAAAAACATTTTTTTTTACATGTAAAAGTCACTGAGAAAGAATCTTCAGCAGTTTTAATGGAGTTTCTTCTGTTGGAGCTCACTTCTTCACCGTCGCTCAACACTAACCTGATTAACCCGACTCGGTTCTCAGTTCAAAGGTCGAAGCAGCTCAATGTTTCATCCTGTCCATTTGTATTAATATCACATCTCAGAAGGGAAAAAAAAACACCTTTCTTCACATTCCTTAGCTGTCTTCTCTAATTAAATATGTATGAGTCCAGAGAGACATTAATGTGCCTGGTTCCACTTTAAATGAACCGTTATCGCTGTATCTTGTACCGACTAATCAATGCATTTGTCTCCAGTCGGAATGACAACTGTAAAACTCTCCTTTCTGGCTCTGCTAAAAAAATCTATTAGACATTTGAAGCTGATTTAAAACGCAAAGACAAAGAAAGAGGACATCAGCGTGATGCTCACTGACTTCCACTCACTGAAAATAGAGTTTAAATGGAGTTTTGAAAGGTTCAGGCCCAAAATATGTTTCAGATCGTCTGTTAAGTTTCGATCTACTTTCGATTTCCGAAGACAAAACCAAACATGCAAAGGTGCTTGTAGTTTTTTAAGCACCCGATTGTTGGCACAAAGTTCCTGAGAACTTCCGGACGGCTTAACTCTGAAAACCAAACTGAAGGCTCTGTGTTTGTCCACTCGGTTCGAATTCCACTGAGGCCGAGACTTCCCTGTTAATCTCACTGACTGAACTGCTCACACCCTCCTCCGAACCCAGAGTTTTAACGGTCTGCCCTTCCTCTGATCAGTGACAGCGCCCCCGGTGGTCAGGCCGTGAGCGACCGCTTCTCGCTGGACTGGGACTCGGTGCTGGTCAGCTCGGACAGCGTGATCGTGGCCCGTCTGGACGGCCGGGGCAGCGGCTTCCAGGGCCAGAGGATCCTGCACGAGGTCCACCAGAGGCTGGGGACCGTCGACGTCCAGGACCAGATCGCAGCGGTGGAGTGCGTCCTCACTTCCTTTTATCTTTTAATGCAGCGGGTTTTAATGAAATCCAGTTTAAAAGGTAGCGGTTCCCCGAACAAAGCTCTTTGAACTCTGCTGGATCTGAGAGCAGAAAACCTGCTCTTGTTCACACATCTGAATATATCTGCTCCAGTTTGTCCGGGTTCACTCGGTTGCAAGTAAAATAATAATGAAAGAGCAAAAAATCCTTTGAAGATGGAAAATCCCTCACGGTTTCAGTTTGATTTAAAAAGATTTTGTGCAGGACTGTTGAGAATTGCAGCAACTTTTAAGAACACAGAATTTAGAAAATATCCACAATTGAGTAACTTTCTGTAATGACAATATTTCATGAAACGAGCAGAGCTAAAGTTAGCAATAAAACAGCAATAAAAAGGTTTTTATTTGTGGAAAATAAAACATCCAATCTGAATGAGTCATGATGATGACATCAAATCAGCGTACAAAGGAAGTAAGCAGAGAGCGTTCAGAAATCCAAAGACCTCAACAAAGATTTTGAAATTTCTATTTGCTCTCATCAAGTCGTACCAGTACTGACATGTGAGGAAACACACTGAGAGGAGTGTGTGAAGGTTAGCACAGCACATGTAAAGAGCTTCGGACTGAGCCAAACACCAAACACTAAACCACTAAACCTCCCGGACGAAGGCTGAAGTAAGACTGAGAAAAGACCCAACATGGATAAAGTGTCCGAGATGCCCGGCGGCCTTTCTGGGATCACGTCCAGTGGACTCACGAAACACAAGCCGAGCTCTTTGGGAACTCGGTGTGTGTTTAGAACCCGTCAAATGAAGCCACCATTTCTCCTGCTAAACATGGTGGAGGCATCATCATGCTGTGGAGCTGCGCTGCTCATGGAGGCAGAGAATGAACTGAAGGAGTCTGTTCATTAATGCAGCAGTTTAGTGGTTAAACAATAAATATCACGCTTTCCTTGTTAACTGACACAAAACTCAACCTCAAACAATAAAACACACAGAAAACAACCTAAGACTTCATGTAACCAACACGTAGTGGGGAATGTAAGTCAGGAGTTTGATTGATTTGTGTGTGTTTGTGTTACAGATACATGATCAAATTTCCATATATTGATCGGATGAGGATAGCAGTGTTTGGAAAGGTGAGTAAAAACACACACGTGACAAAACTGTCACGCTAACGAGTCTCTGGCTGAGTGAATTTCTGCTGCAGGACTGCGGTGAGGGATGGATTTTTCCAGGTGAAGGTGAATAAATGTGTGTTTGCTGCTTCCTCAGGGTTACGGCGCCTACCTGGCATTGATGATGCTGAAATCGACAGACAGTCTGTTGAAATGTGCGTGCGCGATGTCGCCGGTGACAGACTGGAAACTGTACGGTGAGTGCACCGGCGCTTTCAGAAGTCCTTCAGAGCTTCACGTTTTCAGTCAGAGGAAGGTTTGTCAACCTTTTAGGAAGACCTCGTTTCTGCCTCAGGTGGAGCTGATCTGCATTTAAAACACAGATGTTTAAACTTCAGAAGCTGCTCCAAGATTTCTGCTCGTTTTGAGTCAGTCAGATTCCGTCTATGTGAATGGCACCATCAGCTCATTTGCTTCATTCGCATCAAGTTGAATTCAACCAACTTTATGCAAATGAGAGACGGGGCAGAGGTCCGACACAGAGCGAAGCTTTGGTAAAGCGTCTGAACTGGCTGTAGTGGAACCAAAACCGGGACAGATCCAGTAACCGCACAGCTGATTTCTCTCCTCAGATTCTTTCAGAAAAATGAAAAGTTTTCCTTGAAATGTTTAAAGGGGCTGTATGATGCTTTTTTAGCTAGTCCAAACCCTAGAAAAGGCATTAACATGGTAATAGTTTATTTTTGCCGCTAAGGAAAAGTCATTTTGTGTGAAATAAAAGATTTTCTGGGGCTAATTCTGAAACCCGGAAGAGAAAACGCTCTGTTTCACTGAAAATCCCGCCTCTCCCCCTGTGGACTTTGACTGACAGCGTACTTCAACCAATCAGCGCTTCAAAACAAATACGCTAGCTAGCTTTAGCTCTTTAGCTCTAGCTTCTCTACACGGAAATACACGCGAAAACATCTTTTCCTGTGAGAAACTCACCAAGCGCAGACCCTTCAGACCCTTCAGACTCTTGCTCTTGCTTGACTGTTGCTTTCAGACGATGGTTAAAGTTTATCTCTGTAATCAGAGTTAGAAAAAAGCGGCAACACTGACTGCCGAGGGCCTGCGGGGGGGGGGGGGGGGGGGGGGGGGGGGGGGGTCTCAGGGGAGCCATGTTCACAGTGTGACGTGAACGTGGGAAAACAGAACGTTTTCACGGGTGCGGGAGGGGCTGCCTCTCTGAGCAGCACAACAACAAGAAAAGCTCAAACATGCAGGCACGAAGGAAAAAAACGCTTTGGGGGTGTTTTTGGTGAGTACATAGCCATATAACAAGGTTAAAACATACAAAAAGTGAATTTTGCATGATACAGCCCCTTTAAGTAATAAAATAGAAAGTTTGTGACAGATCCGCCGTGTTGAACCCATCAGACTCGCGTCCGGTTTCACTGTTTCAGCTTGAGATTTGAGCCTCAGAGCGGACAGAATCCTGAGCTGTGAAAAGGTTGCATGACACAGAGGACTCTTCCTCCTCTTCCTCCTCTTCGTCCTCCTCCTCCTCACTGGGGTTTGGGACGAAGCTCCCCACTCTGTATTTCCTCCTCTGAAGCACTGTTCTTCTGTCTCCCTTCTCGTTTGCACAGCGTCGGCGTTCTCCGAGCGCTTCCTCGGCATGCCATTACGGGACGACAGCAGATACCAGGTGCGTGTTTTCTGCCTCCCACACTTGTTCGCCATTGATCTCGGAAGGCGTAGCATCACTGACACACCTACAGTTAAGCTCCCGCGGTTTCTCAACGCCTGCCTCCGCTATCAAAGTGGGAAGCGACGGCGCTTTGCCTTTTCTTCGGGTTTTTCTTTTTTGATGCTCTGTTGGGTTTTTGTCACTAATCTCTCTTTGGTAACTGTGCACGCCGGTGTGTCAGATCACATGCTGGAGCTTTACTATAAGCCAGTAAAGAGCTTGTCAGGCTCTCTCAGGCCTGTTGATGTGCAGATATCAGGTGCTGATGTGCTCCTTTTTTTTTTTTTTTCAAGTGGAAAGAGGGAGCGGAGGAGAACTAAACTGTTTTCCTTGTGCTTCATAAATTGTATTTTGAATGCTTTTGTTTTTTTTTCTCTTCTTAATTTAATTTTTTTGTTATAACTTTGTTATTGAAAAAACGTCAGCGTCATTTCATAAAATCATACAGATTTTTTGCTTTAATTAAACACAGGCAGTCAGGCTAAATATTAAAACCATATATTTTAAATCAAACCCCTCTAATGAGCACGGGATGATTAATTTTTAATGCGTATAACAATTAAAGAAGCCTGATTGAAACAAATGGTTCACCGTGCACATGGTTATGACCAGAAATCACTTGTATTGCAAGTTACTTCAGCAAAAGAAAAAGATTTTGATCAAATTTATTTCATTTATTTTGAGACAAGCACAATAAGCAGTTTTCCAAACTGGCATGAACTCAGTGTGTCAACTTTTCTGAGACTGTTTGGATGAACAAATATAAAAAAAAAAATAAAAGGTTTCAGATGAAATGCAACATGGAATTTAAATTCCATCATAATTTCATACTTTATTGCTGAATTGCATAAGCTAGATGTGTCAAACATAAGGCCCGTGGGGCGAAATTGGTCACAAGAGGCTTCAATCTGGCCGCCAAATCACTAATTAGCCTTGCATTATCCTTGCAGCAGCACATTAAGTTAAAATGCTGCACAGTGTCATGAATTTTTATTTTATTATATGATGGCACATTTCATAATAATCTGATGTATTTCATTATAAAGTCTGCACAATGCAACAGCTGTAGGAGAAGTTTTTTTCAGCATTCCGCTGTGTTTTGCACCACGCGGTTTCATTAAAATTGACTTCATGTTAAGTTTGTGGCCAATTTCAGTGGCAATGCTTTGATTTTCTGAGAAAAAAAAACAAAACATTTTAATCACATGTACTCAATAAGGAAACAGTTTAAAGTTCAAATCCAGTCAAGATGAAGCTGGGCTTTCTGTGTGTGCTTGACACCTCTGGCATAAGCAGTGTTAGTCCCAGGCTTAATAAGTGTGTGGAGTTAATCGCTGACCACTTAAAGCCTCTGACTGATCTGAACGGCTCCGTTTGAGTCTGCATGCCGAATGGCTTCCGCCGCCTCCCGCCTCCCTCCTCCCTCCTGAACGCTGCTTACCCTATCGCTCAGTCTCTTATCAGGCCTGGGTTTGTGATTCCCTTGCAGTTTTCCAGCGTGCTGCAGAACGTGCAGGCGCTCCGGGAGCAGACGCTGATGCTGGTGCACGGCACGGCGGACGGTAAGAGAAAATAAATGGAAAAGGTGCTATCTGCGGCGCATCGCCGCCGAGCACAAAGAAGCATGCGATCCTGGAAGGTAATGAGGCAAATGGTTTTTAATCAAAAGATAAAAGAAAGCAAAAAAAAAAAAAAAAGTGGGTTATCTAAATTGATGCTGGGATTTTCCAGTGAGAGAAAAATAATAGTTTTGTGATGAATGGTGCGTGTGGGATTTGTTGAGGCATTTCCATCCTCCACCATCTGATTGTCTCTTTTTTTTTTTTTTTTTTTTTTTTTGTTAAGTTCGGATTCAGCCTGAATCTTGCTGACTTGTTTTGTTTCTTTCTTCCAGCCAACATCCACTTTCAGCATACTGCTGAGCTCGTCAAGAACCTGGTGAAAGTCGGAGCCAACTACTCCATGCAGGTGTGCGGAAAAAAAAAGAGAGAAACACATCATGCAAATGTACATTCTGCGTCACAGCCATGGTGCAAAACGGTGCTGCAGAAACACACCGAGGTTTGTTGCCTGTGTGAAAGAACGAGCAGCGGATCGACGATCGGGGGTGAAAAACAAAAACATCGAAACGGAGCAAGGAGAGAAAAGTCTGTCTCCTTTATGACCTTTATGACCAGAAGGGTCACATCAAATTTACCGAGCGCCCAAAACTGCTTTAACCTGTAAAATGAGGCTGACAGCTTCTGACGTTCTGAAACAAAAACTGTGTCTCGTGTTGCGTTGAGGAAGTGTCCGTTACTTTTCGTGAGGGTGAACATTTCATGACATTTTCAGCGGCTCTTACCTAATTTTAGCGGATTCATCCTTCTTTTCCAGTATTTTTCAGACAGTTTGGACATTTTCAAATAATTTTTTTTTTTTTTTTTTTTTTTTTTTTTTTGCTGTTTCAGAAATTCACGAATTTTTAGCATTTTTTCCCCATTTCAGTTATTGTGCCTTTTTTAAAGCCTTTTTTCATCCAAAATATAAAAGTAGTTTTGAATATGACTCTTTGTGTTTGAATAGAGAAATGAAAAGATAGAATGTTGATTTATTTAGTGAAAGCTTCAGGGAGCCACAACAGAAGGGCCAAAGAGCCACATGTGGCCCCAGAGCCGCAGGTTGAACACTCCTGATCAGATTTCTATCAGGTTTCTGCTGCTTGAAAACTTTGGAATTGAGGGTTTAAACTCACAAGTTTAGTCTCCCAGTACGTATTTCGCAACAGTGAGTGTCAAGAATAGAAAAGACTTAGTAATTTAATAAATAGTATTATCTGAAATGTGTTTTTTTGAATTTCAAAAAGCTGGAAAAATATGATTGAAATCATTTCAATTAATAGAAAAAGCTCTCAGCTCGTCAGACGTCTCTTTAGCTCTCCGAGCCACAATGTGGATCTAATCAGTCTAATTGTGAACCCAGCAAGCTGAAGTGGATCCCACAAACAGAAACATATTTATTTCTACAATAATTGACCTTCTCTCGGTCAATGCAGCCTCTTTTTTTTGTGTTTCGAACAAAAACCCTCGTTTCAAATTAAAAACCTTTCTGTCGTATGAGTCCAAAAACAAACCTGATGAGAGTTGAAAACATCTTTATTAGAGATCCACTGATACCAACACCAGAGTCAGGTATACTCATAAAAGACCTTCGATACAGCCCAGGCAGCATTAAGTGAGAAGACGAGCGACGTGAGGGAAACAAGCAGCTGTGACTTTATTGAGCACAAAATGCCTGCAATCATTTGAAGGTGACAGTCGTTAACTTTCCTTCTCTCCACCAGATCTACCCAGACGAGGGTCACTTCCTGTCTCAGCAGAGCCGCCAGCACCTCTACGCCACGCTGACCAGCTTCTACAGGGAGTGTTTGAAGGAGGAGTTGCTACCGCTACCCGACGAGGAGGAGGAGGAGGAGGAGTAGGCGGGAGGCGCGGAGGATCAGACCTTTGGCAGAGCTTGAAGAATTTTGCTCAAATCCGTCAAGGCCTTTTGCGTTTGGACCAAGTGTTTAGCCAGATACGGACACCGGGATAGAGCTAATGCTCTTACAGTGTGTGAATGTGTGGATGTGTGTGTGTGTGTGGGTGTGTGTGTGTGTGTGTGTACAAATGTGTTGAAAAGACGTGAAGGACACGGCCGTGACACTCGCATTGCCGGGACACTGAGGCGGGAGCTGCCCTCCAGCATCCAGTCATTTCCGTTTCGGGACGTTCCGTTTTCTCGGCAAAGCACACAGCGGACCGCCTCCGTCTTTTGCAGGCACTCATCTACACGTAACCAAGTGCATGATTCTGTTTCCCCCTCCACCCCCTCCGCCCCCACCGCCCCCTCCCTCCCTCCGTCCCCCGCCGTGGCGGCGCCTGGGGAGCGGAGAACACAAGATCTCCGCCTTTTTCGGTCTCACGCCTCCTTTTGGTCGTCGTGTCGTCGCACAAGGAAACGCCGCAGTCGTCTGCGAAAAATGATTTTAGTCACGATCCGAGCGGGTCCCGAATAAGTGCAATTTCCCGCCGCGGCCCTCCACCGACCGCCACGACCCGCCCTGAAGTGGACACAGTCTCTAGAGGTCACACTTTGTTGTACAGGGGTCTTGTGTAGACATGTACAATGCCTTATGAGCTTCGACACACTGTAATATCACCTGCTGGCAGTCGTAGCCGTCCATTAGCAGCGTCATTGTTAACCGATGTCAACTCAGGTCCTCGAGACACGGCGTTGCAGTCACTTTTAGGAGCTCTCATGAAGACGTTTTGGATAACGATAAGTCAAACGGATATTGGCCATATAGTCGTTTCAGTTTCAAGCCACACTGCAAAACTTCTCCATCTTAATACGCAACCTGATTTTTGCAGCACAGGTAAAGCGAGCGAGTCTCCATGAAGGCGTGAGATCACGTTTGAGCGCGTCTCACCGAACAGCAGATGCAAGTCGGGAATAAAGAAAGCGGCTGTACTAGGATGGACAACTTTCCAGTGTCAGTAAGGTGTTTGCATGTCTACAGGGAATGTGTCAAGTGTTGCCACATTTTGTACAGTACAATACAAGCAGAGTGTGTACATAAATATATTTTTAAGATGTCAAATCTCATAGAAAGTTTAGTCTATGGGGATGGATTCATTTGACCTGGATGTCTTGTACTTTTCTTTTCCGATTTCCTTCCTTTCCAGCTGTTGATTTTCTTCTTAGGATTGGATTTTGTATTGCTTGTTCTTGTTCTTTTTTGCTGTTTAAAAAAAAAAAAAGTTGAGGGGGGGTGGGGCAGGGTTGAGGCTTCAGAATTATTGTGATTGTCCTCTAGTGATGATTATAAATAATAAAAATAAATTTTGAAAACGAAGAAGTGGACGGCGCTGATTTCTAAAGCGTGTGTAGCACTCAAGACACAAATCATCCACTTTTTGGTTGGACGGGATTGATTATTGGAGAGCTCTTCAGTCCCGTGTTTCATTTGTTTTTCTCACCTTAGGAGTCACATCAGAGAGACGAGGCAGTCCGTCAAGGCCTCGGGACGCCCAGGTGAATGATTTAGCGGGCCAGATCTGCTTATTTAGAGTCAAACACTGCCGGATCGACGCTGCATGTCCGCGCGCATTAATCACCGCCTGCACTCAGCAACCTGAATGACCAAGCAGATGTTAATTCTTAAGCGTGCCGGAGCTCAAGTGCGACGCTTCTTTCAGTGTTTTTTCAAAGCCTTTCACCCACAGTTAGATAATACTTCACTTATGCATTGTGTGTCCTGAAAAAGCTGAAAGAGTGAAGATGAATCCCAATGGATGGGAGTTTTAGAGTTTTAATCCAGTCTGTTTGAAACAGCTCGAAAAGAGACAACAAAATGCAAATAGAACAGACAACGGGCATTCCAGCAGTTCCAAACCCACTGATTTCCTCTATTTCCTTTTTACTTCAATGTAATATTTGTCCAATATGGTGGAGTGAATATTTCGCCGGAACACACTGCCATGACAAGAGGAGCAACTTTTGTTTGAGGCAAGAAGAAGGAAGTTGACGATGATGATGGTGATGAAGGAAGGAAGGAGGCAGAGCCGCTCTTTGGGAACTGCTGCCACTCTCCTCTCCTGCCAACACTGCCCCCATGGCTGAAGACACCGTGTACTACGCTGACTAAACTGTTTTTTCTGATGTGCATTTTATCATTTTTACTTTAAATGATGCTGTGTAAGTTTCCCTTTTTGTTAATTCTGTTCTACCATAACAACATTCTGCTGTCACAGAGAGACATCTAGTGGCACCCGATGGTATTTACCAGAATATTTCACACGAAAATCAAATGAACAATTGAAGAAGTTTGACTTCACAAAATGGAAAATCAACTCCAGATACCTCACGTCTTTAGTGAATACTGACTAAAATCTGCATAGATTTATTCATTTATCATTTTGCTCAAATATGAGCCCATAAACTGATCAAATACAAAACACATGAAATACAAAGATGATGAAGTTACTGAGACTTTTAGAAGTAGATTTGGTCCAGTAGGTAAAGCTGTACCGTCTGTCATGTGTGGACTGAAAAACATCCATCAGACACACAGTGTCCCTTCCATCTGGCTGCTCGGTGTGTAACATGAGCTTCAAAGAGACGCCACTCATATCGATCAGTGTCTGTGAGCGCCGGTACGGCAACCACAAGATTCCAGAAAGAGAATCCAGGTGGCCTTTTTTACCCGTTCTTCAGACGAGAAGGAACGACTTGACACGTTTCATCTGTAGATGTCTCATGATTCAGACCGGATGAAGTGAGTCTCGCCATCTTTGGAGAGATCTCAAACTCAACCTCACTCTGTGTGAGCTTAGAGGGGAGGGGAGGCAGCAGCTCAGTCGGTAGAGTGGCTCTCTCTCGGTTGCAGGTTCAATTCCCCAGCTCTCAGCAGGAGTAGGAGAATAATCACATATTTCCCACAGTTAATCAGGATTAATCGCATTTTGAATTACATTTTGACTTTCAAGAAAGTTTTAAGCCCATAATGTAAAGCATTTGTGTACCATGTGTCATGGACTTCTTTTATTTAATAGTGATTAACATATTAACATTGACAGCCCAGCCCTAATTTTTTTGCTTGTCTCAGTAAGTCAGTATTTAATTTGTTTATGTTCATCTTATTACATGTTGACATTTAAAAGCATAACATTTGAAAAAAATTTAAAGGCAATAAACACAAAGGCTGAAACTGCAAGCTGAAGAGATGAACAGTTTTTGTCATCATATTTTTTAATAATCTTTTTTTCTTTTTACTCTTTCTTAGTGATTTTTCCTACTTTAATGCTTTCAGATGTTCACAGCTGTTTCAGCTGTTATCACCATTTGAGCAGTTTTAGTCACTGTAGTTGATTTAATTGAGTCGCTTTCAGACGTGGAGCCATGTTGACCAACATTAAAAACAAAAACTAAAAAACGCTGTAGCTCTTTTAGGTTAGTTTAGCCTTTTTAGTTCTTTTAGTTGTTTCTGACTTTCAGCTCTTCCGGCTGTTGAACATCTTCATTCTCACTTTTGAGTTGTTTAATGTCATGTTGAAAAACTCCTGAACCATTCTGTTATTTAAAGGTTACACTCGTCGCCTCAAAGACAGAAGAGCGGCATCAAAACCCAGACCGAACTTGTTTATTTCCACGTGATTCTTCTTGAAAGCTGCAGGGAGCCATTAAAGAGCTGCAGGTTGCAGACTCTCGTCTTCTGGTGGAGGGAATTCAATCCAGGGATCGTTGTCAGAGGAGAAGAGGAAAACATTGATGAAAAAGGAAGAAAACGTGTTCTGTGTGGGTCTCGCTGCTCGTCTGCTCGCACCAGCAGCCTGTCAGCCTGTCACAGCCACTCAGGTTCGGCTTCGTTTGTTTTGTATGAAACGTGTGTCACTCTGGATTAAAGTTAATTTGTATGTTGTGGACCTGAAGCCACCGCTGGGCGAGATGTCCTCACATGTGCGCTTCTGCTGTCAATACTGCTGGAACTGTCGACTGAACACTAACTTCTGCATCACATGTGATTTAATCCTTTTGGTTTAATATCACATAATCACGTTACACGGCTGTCACTGTGGCTCAGCGTTACAATAACGCAAGATTCATTATCGAAGATAATCTTTCAACATTTAAACTGTCAAAGCACCATAAATGGATGGCTGGTAATTTCATATCACTTACTGCACCACTTGAGAAACTCGTATAGTCGATAATAAAAAGCCTTTATAGCTGTGCTGAGTGCATCAAATGTCCTGAGGGAACCTGAGGAACATCGAATTGTTCCTGCATTATTCCATACATGCAGCGGGACTGTTTGTCCAGTGTTTTCAGACTCTGGGTCTGTTGGAGATTCAAAGCACTCGATTCAACCGAATTTAATACTCAATCTGCAGAACCTGAATGCGATGTGTTTGAACAAGGAACCTTCTGGGGCTGTGATTACTCTCCTGCTGCAGTTCTCTCTTTCAGAACGTCCATCACTCCTTCCTCTTGGCTTCCTTTGTGAAGGTCACAGGAATCAGACCCAGCTTTTCAGACAGAATTAACACAGACATCGTCTCACTAATTTTTTACACCTACAGATGATGTTTCGTTAACAAACACTCCAGAATTCAATTACGTTTACTTTAACATGAGACTTTCAGTTTAGAACAGTTTAAAAGTTTTCGGCATCAAAGGCAGACAAGGATCATATTTACATCGTGTGCATTTCCTCCTCTCGAAGACTGAGAAGGCATGTGACCTCTTCACCTTCATCTTCATCTTCTGCACCTGTAAATTTCTCCGCTGTGAGATTAATAAAGTCTATTCTACTCTATTTTATTCTATTCCAGTCTGTCTGACCTCTTCAGCTGGACAGTGCTCTCGTTGGATAGCCTCCTTGCTTCTCATTTATTTATCATGTCTTCACGAAGCGACAAAATAAGCTGCATGACCTCAGATTTGTTGACGTTAGAGAAGTAATATTCAAAAAAGCTGTTCAACAGTCGCATTGACACAAATCCCACATATAGATAGAACTGATTTTTTTCCCCACACATGAATAAAGCCTGCACACACGTGTCTTTTTCCTTCTCACATTGTCTTAAAGTTGATCCGGTCTGTCATTGGAATCGGGTCACATTCCACTGACAGTGTAAACACTTTGGCTTCCCTCCTCATGTCTGATTGCCTTGTTGTGTGTCACCTGTGCCTGAGTGTGTGATTGTCTTCACCTGGTGGCAGGAGTGTATATATAGGACTTCAGCTTGTCTGTTTCCCTGGGTTCCTGTTTGGATTCTCCAACATCTCTTTGTGGATTCTTGTGGACTTTTCAGATTGCTGGGTATTAAGAGCGTCTGTTGCATCAACAGGGATGTCTTGGGTCCTCCTCAGAGCAGATACAGAATCAGTAAAATGGAACCATAAACACCATTACAAAAAAAAAAAAAAAAAAAACCTCCAAATGTTAAAATCTGAATTGGTTGACTTCCCTAAAGAAGAATTAGCCATCAGTAATAGTGCCTCCTTGAGTCAAATACAGTGAACTGTACAAAAACCATCTTTCCTTTTACAGTATTTATTCACCTATTGGGTCTCTGACAGGCCTCTTTAGGCCGTCGAGCCACACGTTTGACATCCTTGTTCTATATATTAACTCTACCATGTCTCCTGATGCATTTCTGTAGAGTAGCTCTGTGAAAAATGAATTGAAATGTTCATATTGTGGCCGTGCAGACTGCTAGCATCAGATCATATCTTCATTTAAAACTAAAATAATTCAATCATGCTCTTTTTCCTAAGCCCTGTGTGCATTCTAAAATCAATCAGCTCTCCACTAATTTCCCTGACGTCCTGTTCTCTGCTCGATATTGACTTCAGCTTCCCTCCTTGCTCCATCTGGAGAACAATTTAAGTGCTGGGCGCTGCGATGAGCTCTAAGTAGCAGTAGTATTGATTAGAGGAGTGGTTGAGGCGTGGCACTGCTCCCGAACAAGTTAACTTCATATATTTAACAATTCCCTCCGAGCATCATCGCAGCATCACGACTTAAATGAGTCGAGACAATACATTATGTGTGTTTAAGGAATCAGTGGAGTAAACAGAGGCAGAGGTCGGGAGTTCGAACTGTTTAATTTGGTGTAGAAAGTTCTTGAAGTACAATCGTCACTGACGTAGGACAGGATATACTGTACAGTGGTGATGAATGGATGAGATGCAGTCTGACAGGTGAGAAGGTGAGCAGCAGAGAATCTAACAGTGTTTCATCGGTTCGGGACTGAGGGACGGTTACTGAAACATAGAGCTCATTTTTATAACTGGTAGCAAACGAATGTATTGACAAATCAACCTTAAAGAGTGTTTTGTCTCCATTTAATGTCACGAATTGTGTAGAATCCAGGTTTCTTCCTGGGAGTTTCATGTCCGCCATCTCCTGTCTTTCTCTGTGGAATTTCTGCATTGACTTGACATAAACAATACGATGGTTCACTCCAGGTTATATGGTGTGTGGTTGTTATTAGAAAACATAAAGAGTTATTGATTTTGATGCTTCTTTTCTCTACATTATGGTACCGAGCATGCATGCTGCTCCGTCATAAAGCCAGTCAAATAACTGATTCATAAAGCTAACGGGTACAAGTATAATTCCGACTGTGGCTGAGGTAGTAGAGCGGCTCGTCGTTCTCCGTCTCTCACCTCGTCCTGTCCTTTTGAAAAGGACTCAGGAAAGACACTGCAGCCCCGGGTCTCTTCCAGTGGTCTCACTGGTGTGGGTGCAATGATTGACTGAACGTGTGAAGCATGTTGACCCAATTAGAAAATGTGCTACATAAATACGAGATCTATAACTTTGAATTCAGTAGTATGCCTGATTCATTTAGCCACAGCATGTTATTTTTTTCCCCAAAATCTCAACCAGAAATGATCTCTCTGCTAATTGCAAAACCAAAATGAAGCAGATTTTTCTTTGACTTGATATCAGATCAGCTTTGATGAAAACAGAATGTGTGTGATTTCCACTGCTGAACTGGAAGTCGCTGTATCAGAATGGAATGTTTTATGGGGCAAAGAGCTATCCCGGAGTCTTCGTACAAAGTGCTGTTTACCTGGAATCATGTGGACCAAAGAAGTTCTGAGAGTTATTATTCTGAGCTTCCTCCAGAAAATTCCTCAGATTGCATTTCTTTGGGATAAATCGATGTGTTTTGTGCTCTGAGGTGTTTAACGATCACCACTTCCTGCAACGCTACATCCAAATTGAGAATTTTTCTCAACATCTATATTAATAATATGTCTTCTGTCACTCCGTTCAGAGCCGCGCACTCTGTGAATTCCACGTTCATTTCAACATACTGAAGTATAAATCATTGATGTTTACAGCGTTTGAATCGTGCATGTCCGTTTTTATGCGTACGTAGAGAATAAATAAGGGTGAAACAAATAGCTGCAAACTACCGATTTCAGCTTCCTGTGTCTTGAATATGAACGTGTTGGACAACATGTAGGTCATCTGTGGAAGAATCCCTTCAAGTTTCCAGACAGTGATCAATAAAGACGATCCCCATCTGTAGACGTAAAAGCTCCCATCACTTTATGACTGACATTTATCAGTGCCGGTCATATCTGGATGTTTACTTCAGTCTCAGAACTCCTAAAGTCCCACAGCGCCCCCCAATGGGAGACATGTCCAACACTTTTAAACTTCTTGGTGAAAACTAGACAACGGCTCTTTTTCAGGTCACACTTTGGGATGATGACATTGTGTCAGGTTACTTTTCTGAGATCAGCACACTGAGCTGCTACAAACAGAGGATTGCTCTCCGTGTGCATGTGTGTGTAGATTCATTACAGAAACAACAAACAGCACCACCTCATGGCCTGGCATGCTAACTACACCAGGGAAACAGACGTCAGTTCAAAATGTTGCCGTATAAATGCGAAACTCTTCTGAAATGAAAACAAAAGGATGCGTTTTCACCTGAAACATCACGTAAATGGGTTCTAAACCAGTGTTTCCTATAATGAAGGTAACCATGAAGGCCTGACACACCTTGGATCCTAATTAAATGCATGCTAGTTTAATAAAAAAGCAAGAGAAGAAAGCATCAACAAGATATTTTTTTTTTCTCTGAAAGCGTTCACATTGATGGTTTTGTCTGCAGATGGAAGCAGACTTCAAATACAGATTCGATCATGTTATGTTCTTGCATTGCTATGAAAACTGTTTGGGTTAGTAGTGCTGAAAGATGAGGGTTATGAGGTTAAAGGCACCTGCAGGAACTGTTTAATGATGCGACCTCTCTGAAGCGACTGACATCGACCGGCGGGTTGGATCTGTTGGTGGTAAATATGGATTCACAGTAGATTATAGCTGAAGTTAGGTTCTAAAATGGAAAAATACAAGTTTCTTTGATTCCCTGACGTTTGTACTCTGTACATGGCGCAAACACTCCAAACAGTTATTCTCATCTAAAGCGTCAGATCACGGCAGCGTATCCTATCCCATCCTGTCAATGACAGCTTTGACACGGCAGTCCAGAGATCACCGCTCTGAGTCGGCTATTCACAACGCAACACCACCTATCTTACACACCGCGGTTCTGGAGGATTTTTCGCTAATGCTATAACAAGAGGGCGGCCCTTCACCTCCGACACGGCCTCTCTCCTGGTTGGCTCATGACAGCAGTTGCTACAGTACACACTTTACAAAGGAACGTCTCTCCACGGGAGCGGCGGCCGGCTATTCGTCTTCTTTAGCCGGCTTGTCAACCGGTGGCTCCTCCTCGAAGCAGCGCCTGAAGAAGGTCAGCAGCGAGGTTAACATGTAGCTGCGGCTCTTGGCGGAGGCCAGGTCGTGTCCTTCATCTGGGAAAATCTATACAGGGGAAAAAAAAAAGAAGATAGAACATACGATGTTTTATTTGTTCATCCCTCCTGTTTGAATGATAAATCTGTTTGCTGGCCGGCTGATGTAACCCGGGTTTGACTTTGGTCCTTTAACAAAGTGGTATAAATGCATCCTTAAACAGAACGGTCACCATCATGTCTGCAATATCAATAAATCATGCATATGTGCAAAGAAAAAGAGTCACCTGGAGGGTGTAGTTCACTTTGGAGGCTGACAGCAGCTTCACCAGCTCAGCCGAATGCTGGAAATGAACCGTCGCTGTGCAGGAAGTAAAAGAAAAAAAAAACAAACAACGTGTGCATTCTGGCAGCGACTTCAAAATGACACTTAAACATCGTACAAATGAAGGAAATGAGGATTCAGATCATTAAAACAGAAGCAGAGGCTGAGAGAGAGAGACAGCACCTCAACCGTACAATTCATCAACGCTCTATAGATGGTTAGCTTTCAAATTTGTTGGAAAACGTTGAATCACCGGGCACTTCAGTCATATTTGGCAGCCTCTGTTCCACACACACACACACACACACATACACACACACACCTGCTTCATCGTGAGCACTTATATCCATACTCACCATCTGCTGTGCCGTGCATGATGAGGAAGCTGAGAGGACCCGGCGCTGTGATGTTACTGAGCAGACTGGAAACCTGCCAGAGACGGAGAGCGTTCAGAGTCTTAACGGCTCCGCGTTTACGTCTAATGCACCAGGAATTACCGCTAACTCCACAGACACCTCGAAAACCTGTGATCCGACATTCAGAGCGACGCAAAAATATCAGCAGGGAGGAACAGAAGCCTGCAGCATAATTACATCCCTCTCAGTGCTTTATGTACTCACGTTCAGTTTTTGTCTTTTAAAATATGTTTTTCTCTGTTATTTTTATTTTTATCAAGTCTGAAGCAAACTGGGTCACTGAGTCAAGTCCACTGCATCGGGTTGTAGCAGTTCAGTGTCTTGGTTTTGACTTTATCGCTGCGTTTCAGAGATCTGGGTCACGTCTGCCTGTGCTCGTCTTTTGCCTGCTTTGGTTCGGTTTTCCCTCCAGATTATCGAGTTTATGCCCGTTTGGAATGATGTCTGGCCGGACCTTGCCTTCATGTATCTTCATTGAACAGTCAAAGTAAATTCTAATTCTGTGCAACAGCCTGTTGTGCTTTAGCTTTGGAGCTTTGATGAACACGTCGAGAGCTTCTACATGGACTCTCAGATCAAGTCGCTTCTTCTTTCTTCTTTCTTTTTTCCTCAACTTGTTTATTCCAGACTTGGACTATAAAGTCATCCAATTTTTCCTAAATCATTTTGTGCTCTTCATCAGCTCCTCAGTTCTGCAATGTGTGTAACAAGTACTAGTTTAGAGAGATGAAATGAAACAGTTTTTGGTTGTTTTGGATTTTTTCAGTGACGGGATCTGATAGTTAAGTGATCGATGACACACAGGCTTAGAGGCCGTCTATTGAATGTGAGCTAGCTTCAGGTTTAATTGATCTTATGGTCAGAGGTTTTAACACCTGTGTAAGATCAGGTTTGAAATCCCAGGTTTCTGGAAAGTTGTGAGAAAAAGTGCATGGACGACAGAAAAGGTTTACTAAATCGACCATACAGACTAAATTCATTGTGAAGAAACCAGAAAACAACAATAATATTAAATATACCTTTGGGATTGTTTAAACGTAGAAAACAGAGTATGTGTAACAAATATACTACTGTTCAGCTATTAAGCAAGCTTCTTCCTGTATGCTGCCACATGTTCAGATCAAATTGGGAAATCATGGCAGTGCGTCCTTGGCAGGGAACGGACAGGCAGCGACCGAACGGCACTTTCAAAGGTCCTTCAAGCTCCTTGCTGGAAGCCAATTATCACATCAGCTCTCCATAAATGAGCTTTCCTAATGGAACAGCCTGACAGAAGATCATTCTTCTTTACCCCCGATAGTGGAGCCCCGACCGCCAAACAAGGAGCAAACGACATGGAGCATCCTGAACGCGCTCCAGTCGGTCACAGGAAGACATTTATGACTGGAGTGTTCGTCTGCTGAAGAGCAGTCCCAGTCTGACCCAAACAGGATGGACGTAGGTTAACGAGGCGAGGCTGCCACTTCCAGCACCACATCAACCCGACTCGTAACACCGCACGTCTCTCAGTGTGAGAAAAGAAGGTTTTTAAATCAAATCTGTGGCAGAGAACAGGTGTGAATCCATCCTGGAGCCGCTGTGTGACAGTGATAATTGTGATCACTGTGAGGGAGAGTAGTGTGAATAGAAGCAGAAATACACACAAAAGGTCTCCCTACACACACTGAGACTTATTCATGAATGAAGTAAAGTTAATTAGAACATAAATGATCATTAAAATGCAACAAAAACAGCGGTTTGCATGTTTTTCTTGTTTCACACAAACACCCTGGAGCACATGTTGTTGTTGTTGTTTTTAATTGCAGATTAAGGTTGAAACTTTACAACAAACTTTATGAAATATAATAAAACATAAACTTACCAGAGAAGTCAAATGGCTAAACTGTTACTCATAATTAAATTATTGTATGATGAATATAACTGCTATATAATTATTCATACTATCAGTGAAGAATGAATTAAATAAGGGATGCAAAAACTGCGGTGATTTACTTAAAAGCATTGACTGAAATTCATGAAAAAATTCTCACCCTATTAAAATAGCTGTATTCCTCACATGAATACTGATTAATATGAAAGTTCATTGGAGTTTATTATTAAAAGTGCACAGAGACCTGTGAGCGTTCTGTGATCTGCACTTTAATCTGATTTATCAGAAACAACATGTTAATATTACATCAAAATGCAGCAAGTTATGGATGCTTTCAGAGATTTTAATGTCTATTTAACTGCAGTATTGATTATTTTGGCACGAATAAAGTCTGAAAAAAATCAAATTGGAAATGAAGAAACAAAGTCTGTCTTTTTAGACAGCAAACATGTGACATATAATACCTTCAATTTGTGTTTTCTTGCTATTGATGTCATCAGGAAGACAGAAACTCATCCAAACTGACATCCTTTAATTAGTTATGATTGTTATGTTAGCGTTAAACTGACAGGAAGTGGAAATAATCAACTGAGATCCAAACTGCTGTGTTCAGTAGTCACTGTGAATCCTGCAGCCAAAACATGAGCAGATCACAGAAATTCACTTCAGTTTGATGAAGACGTCCGATCAGAGGCAGGAAATCATGATCTGTAAAAAATGCATTTACAATATAAAAGTAAAACCACAATCGAAGATTTAAATACAAATGAAAAAGAAATTCAGTGATTTTTTTTTTCTCTTGGAAATATTGCCAGCACTTCTGGAGACACTTTTAAAACAGAACTAGGACTAAGTAATTTGATTTTATTTATTTATTGCTAGCATGCACAAAAAGGAAAACGAAACGAAATTATTTGTGTTTGCACCTTGTTGTGCACCTGTGGAATATTTTGACATTTCCATATTTGTGCATTTACAAACCCTGAGCAACCAAATGAAGACATTTACACATAAATCTGATAATATATTAACACTATAAAACCATTTATCAATTTGATTTGGGGGCTGAGCGCTGTGTAGCAGCTAATGACGCATCGTTTCTACACTGACAGCTGCCATGTAATCATGCAGTCAGCTGAGACGGCTTGTCCAACGTAGCAACAGTAACTAAGGATGGGCGGGGCTTAGCCAAAGGTCAGTTCCTACTTTACCTTTACTTCTATAAGTTGCCATCAAAAAGAGATGATCGATCTTATTCATTTCATTTGTTCGTGGTCTTAATGTAATGGCTGATCAGTGTATCTGGTAATAAGTTGCAGTGCAGTGACTTTTTTCATTTGAAGTTTGTTTGCTTCAAGTTATCAGAAGTCAGATGGGCAGATATGGGCTTTTTTTAAGAAAAATAAATGAACCATGGCTGACAGCACTGGCGGACTGGGACGACTGAGTCACGCTTGTTGTTTCTCAGTTTCTAACTTTTCCGGCTCCCGCTGTTTTCCCCCCCACTTCACATACAGTCTGAAAAATGAGCATTCACTGAAGTTCCACTTGAAGGGAACAATCAGAAATCTGAGAAACCTTTTTGAAAAGCCAACTGAACTCCAGTCACACCTGATATTTCTGATCCTCTTTCACAGGGAAGCCGAAGTATTTCTCCGCCAGCGCCGACCCTTTATCGGGAGAAAAGAGATGGAAAGGTTAGTGGGGAGATACCGAACAGGAGCAGCATTGTTGCTTTCTTTCACACACTGTTGATCCTCTCAGTTCTTTGTGGCTGCTCCTCTTAACGCCACTTACTCTGAACCCTCGGAAGATCACTTTCTATCACTGGAACTTGAAAAACAGTCTACTTCTGCAAAACAGACCTAATTCCTGAAGCTGGACTCATTGGTTCAACCTTGGATGGTCATGTTTGACTGCGAGCGTCGCTCGTCTCACCGTAGAGCTTCCAGTTAGTGACTGGAGCCACAGCGACGCCGCACTGGAACACGGAGTTATGGGAGAGGAGCAGAACTGTGGACAGGAAGCCTCCGTACGCCTGCAGGAAGACACCGGATGAAAACAGTGAATTAAAAAAATACGAGAAAACACTGCTTTATCTCATGAGTCCAGTAGCTCTGAGGCCTTGTTACCTTTCCATAGACTCCAACTCTCTTTCCATCGATGTAAGGCAGCCTGACCAGGTACCTGGAAGTAAAACCTCAGTCATCCATCTGCAAATGTTTCAACACGATCTGAGCAGTTTTAAGGTGCTTTAAAGCTAAAGATGCTTCAGCCAATTAGAAGTTTTCAAGCAAGAAAGTAATGAAGCTCTCATGAGTTGCATCAGTTGAGTCTCTAAGTTCTCAGATGGAGGCTGGGTGTGTTTCAACACAGAGAGTTTGAAAACCAACACATTCATGGACAGAAAACTGAAGGTCTTTCAGTTTTACAAGGTCTTGAACTGAATGGAAGACAAGAGGACAAGCTGGTTGAATTCTATAAAGAAAAAGCTCTATAGATCCCAGGTACAAGCTGAATATTGTCTGATATTATCAGCAGTCAAGGTGTCTGTCTTTGTTCTTCTTTTCTATTTTACTGAAGTTACACATGAGTACATCCTTTATCTCACACAGACTGACGTGTGGTGAACAGAGTTTCATTCTAATCACATAAATGGTTTGAAATTGTGCTTCACTGCAGGTTACAGTAGCTCGTCCTCCATAATGAAAAGTAACGGCGTGCAGAGGTTCTTTGTTGTAAAAACTTTCAGGGATGTTTTTTTCTCTTTTTCTCAGATCACAGAGTCGTATTCTTGCTGCAGGTGTCTGAAGCTACTTCATTCTCCTCCTGAGAATCCAACAATTTTAAGACTTATTTCAACATTTAAATTCCTCACTGACCACTACACTTGTGTAAACCATTTACAGAGAGAAAGTATTTACTGGACCGCGGCGATCTGGTCCTGAGCGTCGACGGTCCCCAGCCTCTGGTGGACCTCGTGCAGGATCCTCTGGCCCTGGAAGCCGCTGCCTCGGCCGTCCAGACGGGCCACGATCACGCTGTCCGAGCTGACCAGCACCGATTCCCAGCCCAGCGAGAAGCGGTCGCTCACGGCCTGACCACCGGGGGCGCTGTCACTGCAGGACGGGGAGACGGGCAGTTCAAAAATGCAAGGCTTCTAAATCTAACAGTACTAAACTAAACGGTAGACTGTTTCCTAATGTACTAAAGCACAGATAAACATTCAGAGTAAATTCAATTAAGCTTTTACTCTTATCTTACTGTTCCTGCCCACTGAAGAACAACTTGAGTTCTGTATTGAAATCATTCGACACCCCTGATCGAGTTCAAGCCACAACTTCTGAGCTTTATCTTTCAATGAATTCAACATGAACAAAGATTAAACACAAATAACTGTAAATGAAACACGATAAGAGAGTGAACTGGACTGAAGCCACATACAGAACCAGTAAGAGTGGATACTCTTTGGTTTCATCAAAGTTGATTGGGATGATTAACTCCATCCGAAGTGCTGCAAACAAGAACAAAAATGGAAAGAAAAAGACTTTAAGTTCAGTTGAGTCATGTTAGATTAGATCTAGATGAATGTCCGATGAGGAATATTCCTCTCAGTCATTGATAGATTCAGCTTCATGGTGTCTCGTTTCATTTTGTGCCTGTTGGGGCTCAGCTTTCCATCCACTCGAACGCAGAAGCATGAAATTTAGGGCTCTTTCTCCAGGATCTGCGTAGATCAGAGCCAGTGTTCCGTCCAGCTGTCCATGACTGTGACATTGTGGAATCACTGTATTTATTTATTGATCCATTATGCAGTCGGCATCATCGACTTTTGCTGAAATCATACAGTCTGAAGCTGCCTCAAGAGGTTTTTTTGATTAAATTCTAAACACACAATGACCTCCATGATGAGCAAAAAAAAAAAAAAAAAACGCTGTGATTTTGTTTCCTTTTAGCTTTTGATAGCGGTTTCACCATCTGACCGCCTAAAAGGCCTTAAATGTGATTCACATATCCTCTAATAGTGAACACAGATTAGGGAAGAGGAGCCATATGGCGAGCCGTCCCCTCAAATTGAGACAATGTACGGCTGTGCTTTTGATTCCGGGCCTGTTTGATAATCGCGAAGCAAAGCTCTGCACCTGTTCGTCCGCTGTGTGTTTATCCTGCAAACATGTCCAATCCACGCAGACGGAATCGACAACGGCCACCGCCATCGGCGCAATCAATCACAGCCCTGAAGGAGTCATGAGACCGTCGACTGACTAATCATGTGTAAGCATGACCACCTGGACTTTTAGGGACTTCTGATCGTCACACAGATCTGTTCGTCGTAGTTTTTGTTCCACTGTAGACGCGCTGGATGAATGAGTGACAGTCAGCATGAAGCTTGATGTAAATACAGTGATGGTGGTGGAGGGTTGTTCAACAACCTCTTACCAAGGTTGTTGACTTGTACGATCCTTCTGTCCCACTTGGGAACTGTCCTGTTGATCAATGCTTGTCTTAATTCCGCGTTTCTGTCCAGAGTCTTGTGCTCTGCGGGATGAAATGATGAGACGATTTAGATCGGATGAGTCCAGCATAAAGCATCAACTCTGAATACTTCAGTCTGAAATGCGTCACCACACCACATGCAGATCTACTGAAGATGACACATTAGTATATATTAATGTCCTCGGCCGTCAGTCACAATCAAAAATAGCTTCTCAAATAAAGTTTCATTCATGTTTTGGATGTCTCTGTTAAACCTTGATGACACAAATTTTCAGCACAATTTTACACACATGGTGATAGTGTAACAGAGTGTAACTGGAGGTCCTGGTGACGTTGATACCCGAGGTCAAAATTAGGTAAAAAAGGCGTCATCGTGCGTTACATTCTGTACCTTGTGGGTACCCTGCTGGGACGTCCAACAATGACCTTAAAAAGACGTTGATTCAACGTCTTTTTGCGCAGCGGGAAATGTCTTATTTAATTGAATGTTTTCTGTGCAAACGTATTTGGCTGTGCTGTTGGTTTCCTGCCAATAACACATTTCAGGGACAGTTGTGTGAAATTTCATGTTTTCCTCTCAGTTCACTTCTTGCAGGACTGTTTTTGTTTTTTCGTTGCATTGCAGCAGCCATGCAGGAATAGTGTTGTAACATTTGAAATGGTTTATGTTTCTATTGAGGAATTCCTGGCTCCTGGACTCATGGGACATGCTTAATTTTCTCAGAAGTGATGAATGGGGAAATTGCATTGGGTTGCAGCAGATGGTGGAACGGAGGTTAACTCGGACGTGATGTCTGACTTTGCCTTTTTATTTGTTTTCACTTTAAGCGCTTTTCCTCTGAAAGCCGCCGTGGCCTCTGGCGTACGACCGCCGTAAAAACAGCTGCTCCCACAGCCGCTGAGGAGAGGAAGCAATTCCGGCCTTCTGCCGCGGCTCCTTTTCCAAACTGTCGCCACCTTTTTTAATCCCCGACAGAGGTCGACTCGGTCCGAACGTCGTGAGTTCTGTCTGTGACCCGGCCGCAGGAGTCACGACACTCTGCACGCACTGCGGCTTGGCCAGATGTTCTACTGTAAATGAAAATGCTAATGCTAATGACCGCCTGTCGTGTGTGCGAGGGGGGAGGAGGAGGATCTGCTGCAGACTCTCCCAGTGCTGCTTGGAGGGACTCTGATGGACACTCAACAACTTACTAAACACTTAAAGCTCAACTTAACGGCATCTTTATGTCTTTTTATTGTGTACAGTCTATAAGGCAAACCTCTGCTTTTCACTTAGTGACTTAATCTGTGCAACTTCAAGTGCAAACAGAGGATGACTCATCCATGCCCTTTCCCACAATCCATCTGGGCCTCCACATCAGCACACGAAACCTGATGCAAGTCAGCGAAAGAGCCCAAACAGAGAACTTACCAGACATGTAATTCAGTTTGTGAAGTGTAGTTTGAGGCATTCCGGGACCTAGAGGAAAGTTTTTACAAGTTTAGATCAGAAAACTTCACTCTGTTGTTTATCCTCAGCGTTACATCTTGTAGAGTTTTACTCTGCAGTTCAACCATCTCAGACAGAAGCTGCACAGAACTGTCTTGCGTTGACAGAAATTCCTTGAGGCCTGAATCGCTTTCACTGCTCCGCTGCAGCGCCACCTACAGGTGCTCACAAACCCATCGGAACGCTGCAGAACGTCAACGGGACACCGACGCATGACAGTGTCAGTGGATGTCAGTGGACTGAAACTTTCTGCTGCAAAACACAATAAAATGCCCAAAAAACTTCTAACTCCTGCATTATGCAAGTTTTTACAAACTCACCCTGACAGCATGGCTTTGAGGCTAATGCTAGCCAGCTAGCTTTCATGGCAGCATCCCCGATACCTCAGCTCAGATCTCAGTGATGCCTTGTGTCTGCTACTCTTTAAAAATGTGTTAAATAAAATCATTTTTGTTTGAAATTTTTACATTTTGCTTGGCTGTGTGTCGGGTCAAATCGGAGCCTTTTACAGGCCAATTTTTGGCCCATGGACCTTATGTTTGACAACACTGCCATAAAAAATGAAAAATGCAAACCAGTGACTCCAAAATACAACTGTCTGAACGCCACAAGAAGAAAACCTTGCACTGGCAGACTAAACTTAAAAAGCTGGTCAACAGCCAAATAACATGTATTAACCGTTTGATAGGTTTAATGAAAACACTTGAAAGGTTTTAGCCACAACTGGATCAACAGTGAAATGAACTGTTAGAGGAGACATGTTCACGTTGAGGTCGCGGTGCTACCTCTGCAGTTGAGCAGGACGTGCTGGTAGCTGGGGCTCAGCAGCGCGTCGTAGAAGCTGCACCGGGGTTTGTAAAGGGAGCAGGTCAGACATTCTTTCTGAGATGGATCCACCGAGGACACTCTGTGTGAAGAGAAAAACAAAAGAAAATCCACTTATTCGGTCAGTTGTCCAGTGTGTTAAACAGCAGGGAAGGAGAAAGCCTGTCATAAACGAGGAGTTATGATGGAAATACGTTAGAACCAGGTTGCACATTTAAAAAGAGGAAAACCTCGGATAGAGAGACCAAACCTCCATCACCTAGAGCTGCAGTGAAAGCTTGAAATAAAGACTGAAAAACTTGGATCAGTGGTGTGAATTTAGTCTCATCTTTGACTTTCTCTGACATTCGCAAATTCAATTCTGACAACCTGAGAATAGGCGATACCTCAGATAACCTCTGGGATGGATCGCACCAGGCAGATCCATCTGACAGCTTCAGGACTGGTTACTATATTCTGGGACTTGGATGAAAAACTCAACCATACTCCTTTCAGCTTTGTTTTGTGAAAATATCGACATTTTCATGATGTAAACCACACTTATTTGTACATTAGTGTGGCGTTTGAAAAATATATTTCTCTGTTGGTATAATAGGTTTTTTGAAGAAATGTAAATGTCAAAATGAGGATTATCTCATCTGAAGGCGACCCAGAGCGGTTCGTCACTGAAACAGTTTGGCTTCATAACACGGTGACGTGGTCAGACATTCATTGGTATTTAACCGTGATTTTTCTTTACAGACGTGAAGGAATCCAGGAACAGCATTCCCCACAGCGCTTGGCGGCGGCAGCAGCCTGGGCTGTTGACACCGGGCAGACTGGGTGCATGGATTCCTTACGTTGATGCCAATTTCTGAGTCTCCCATCTGCGGCCTCAGCAGAAATGAAGATTGATCAGCCCGAGTTGCGCTTTCCCAGCATGCAGCTCTCAGGTTCTGGAGCGCCAGTGTCCACTGCACCCCCGTATGGCTGTTCTTGGCTGACAGGAGTCGACGTGACATGATGGGCTGCTGCTGCAGCTCAATAATCCGGTGCTCAGACATGGCGTGGAGCTGACATGCTTTTCTGTTTGGCACCTTCATAAAGACAGACTACACCGCTTACCATCGCAGCGCTGTCAGCTCCAACCAGGTCTGGTGTTTTCCTCAGGCGATCCTCGCATCCAAACACAGTTTGCATTTGCAGAACTTCTGCCTACTCAAAGGTTTTTCAGCTGAATTCCTTCCTGACAATCAGAAATATTCCAACCCAGCAGCAGATTCAATGAGAATATATATTTTCACGAGTTCTGGGATTATTTCTGACCGGACGGAAGCTCCTGCCAAGCAGAGAATTCATCTTCTGTTGGTGTGAAAGTACAGAAACACTCAGATCTGATAGTTGATTGATTTGCCAGCATCACGCGAGCACGGTCAAACACAAATCAATTCTTCCAGCCCGGTTGTTATAGAGCGTTGGTTCTCAAACTTTTTCCATTTTGTACCACCTGAGAAAACTAGTACTCTTCAAGTCCCACCGTCATGGCTGTCTGAAGGCTTACCCTATTAGCCATGGATTTATTACTTATATATTTATTTTAAACATGATTTTCACATTTTCTTTTTTTTTAATTCAAAGTTTCGTATTATTTATATTAAACGGCAGCAAATCTGTAAAATGGGATTAAAAAAAAAAAGTGTTAAAGATCTTTGAAACACTGCTGCTATTGTGAGGAACAATTTTAATCAGTCCAGAGGTTGAATTGAATTCAGACTATTGTCACTTGAAGAGCCGTTTATATTGAGATCGTCAAAAATGCATGATGTTGGTCGGCTGTTATTTTAAACATGGTGTTTCTGAAATTCCACCGATCTGGATGGTCATGATAACCCCGCCCCCGACCCCTCGGGGCTGTGCTCTGGCCCAGCAAACTGTTGTTTTTCTCTAAGATCTAGTTTTGAGAGCCTGGAGCAAACAAAGAACCAACAATGGCGGAAAAAAAAAAAAAGATCTAAATTCCTCCAACATCTTCATAATGATGACCATGCCAAACTGTTCTTTCATGTTTGAAAGTGACTGAAGGGGAAAGCGGGACGTTACCTGTACAGGTGGCGCTGCATCGCACCTTCCTCTGAACTCAGGAAATAACTGAAAAACAAAGTCAGACTGTTCACATGGCGCTCACTTCACGGCGTCGGAGCCGAGCGGAGTCAGCGCTTACACAGAGTTTGTGCTCTCGTCGTAGCCGAGGATTTGAGAGACCTCCCAGCTTCCCGAGGTCAGGTGGCGGATGTTGACCTCTTGACCGTCTGACTGAGAAGCAGGAGACGGAAGAACGGCGTTAAAGTGCATGGAAATGACCTCAGATGCCCGAAAGAGCCTGAAAGAGCCTGAAAGAGCCTGAAAGAGCCCAACTCCTGTTGACTTTTTCACACTATCGCACTGAATTTCAATCTCCAAACTTTCTCGGCTTATTATCTCCGCAGGAACTGGAATTAATGTGACTGACTTTCCAGAGCATCTACTGTACGACGCGCTCTGTAATGTCTTCAAGTAAATGCCTTCTTAATTCTCTGCTGTTCCAGGAAATGCAGTTGGGATGTAATTTAAAATGATGAGACTTCAAAATGGAGCCATGTGAGCCGTGTGAATAATTGGAAGGCCTTCTATTTTCTTTCTTTCTTTCTTTCTTCGAGGCAGGTCAGATAGGAGAAGCAAATGAAAGAAAAGTACACAGAAATGAGGAGTTACATTAAAGCAATGTAAACTTTCTTCTTATTAAAAGTCTGGGGTGGTTTTACCTGGTTGGAGATCATTGTGATGTGGTTGAACGTCCCCTGGCCGCCGTGCTTCAGGGGCATGGTGATGAAGAAAGTCGAGCAGTCCTTGGAAAACACCGGCTCCTCATTCTGGGAAAGCAAAAAGAAAAACACACACTGCAAGAGCCAACCGGGAACAAACACAAATAGTGATTTAAACACAGGAATCAGCTGAAATGAGTGTTGCAGCTCTTTCCTTCAAGCTTTAGAAAAGAAAGCATTCTAAAAAAGGTCAAACCTAAATATCTGAATTATTGCTCTATACATGTACATAGCTGTAAAAGTTGTGACCACTGCAGATTGGTATATGCCAATTATTTAATATTAAAGTTTTCTAACTCACAGGAGAACGGTTGTGATTTTCATTGTTGTAGATTCTAATAAGAAAAGACATCAGGAAGTCTGGCATGCTATTGAAATTCATCACGAAGCAAATGTGTCTTGACAGTTGGGAGTGGGGCACAAGGTGATCGTCAAGTTTTCTTCCACATTTTCAAACTTTTACAAATTTTCAGCTTTTTCGATCAGAAAACCTGAAACTGTTGAAACCCACTTTTGTTTATTTCCATACATTGTGTGCAAGTGCTGCTCCTGGAACCACAAAGATTGTCTTTTTGAAGTAAGATTTTCCTTTTAAAAAATGCATCAGATGCAAATGAGATAGTGGCAGCAGCACAAGGGTATTGTAATTGTACACCTGGATCATTGTCTTTTGAGTTAAGGGTCCAAATCGAGCCTCTTCCAGATTGAGATTTCCTTATTACACACTTCAATATTTGCACCAACTCATCTCTTTCAGCTGTGATGCTTGTATTATTTATTATGAATTTTTTTTTCTTTTTGCCTTTTTTTGAGGATTTTGCTGCACATGCTATTGAACTGTTGCAGGATTTTTGGCTTCTTTGCATTTCATTTTGGTGTTTTCTAATGGTTCAAGCTGTTTTGACTATTTTATTGACTGGTATTTTTATGTTTTTATCTTTTATTTCCACTTCTAATAGATTTGGTCATTGTTGTCCCATTTTCTAGTTTCTAGTTTCATCGTTATTTTAGGTTGTTTTTCCTTTAAGTTCCATTTTAAGTCAAGAGTTTTTTTTTTTTTTTTTTAATGACAAACAGCTGAATGTGCAAACAAAGACACCTTGAAGTAGTTGTTAACTAACTCCTAACCATGTACGTATATTAAAAATAACTGACCATATTGTGTCTCTGGCATTGATTCCATGTGTGAAAATGGATATTATCCAGAAATGTTCTGTTTCACTCCTGTAATTGGTTTGAAAGGTCTTAAACTTGAGAGACAAGATGAAAAGTGAAGAACGCACCTGTCGATCCAGCCACTTCTCCGACGTCAACACATGTTTCTGTATTAGAAAGACTGAGTCAGGGTCATCGCTCCACGCGTTCACAGTGAATCCTTGAGGAGGAAATCATCCTCTCACCTTCACGCAGGAGCCGAGCGTCACGTCGCACAGCGACAGAATTGACACGTTCTGGGCTCGGTTTACCCAACGCACGCTCAGCTTGTCGTGCGTCACCCATTTCACCATGGTGATGTAGAACGGACTGGGGAGGGCAGAGACAGCCGCTAATGAGCAGATGTGAGGGGGGGGCTGACTCGGTGAAGAGCCGCCTCCTCTTCTTACCTCCTCTCGAAGCTGTCTGGAGGTCGGAGCTCCGTCGTGAGGGAGCTGCCGTCCAGGGTGACCACGTAGAGTCGGGCGGCGGGATTGGTTTGGCCCATCTGCATTGAAGACAGCACAAATCCACGACTGCATTCACAGGCCTAATCAAATCTATCCAGGATGCAATGCATGTCGTCCCGGAATAACAATGAGCACGGCGCAACACAGACATTCTTTTTTTTTTTTTTCCATTTTTATATGCTTTTATTGTGAACGCTGCCAGGATGACTAGAGCAGAGAATATAATGAGAATGTGAAAGAGGCAGACAACGAACTCGGTTTCTATACAGCGTGCAAGCCCTTGGGCAAATCGGTTTTCTTTTGCTGAAGCTCCGATCAAAAATAGAACTCATTAGTCTACATGGCAAGAAAAATTTCTTCCCGAGTCTGAGCATACGTTTCCTTTTTATTACCAATTGTTCACAACTTCTCCAGTGCTTCACTATTTGCTCATATATGGCAGAATAACCGATTCTTTCAATATTGGTTATGAGTTTCTGCCGTTTCTAACCCGAGGACACGTTCTGCCTGGTGGAGCAGCAAAGATGAGAGAAAGAAGAATAAAATAGCTTAAAGAGCTGGCATTTATGGGGGAGGCTCCTGCTTTCATGTGTTACCGCACGCAGGGTTAATACCGGCTCCGACAGTTAGATGACATGAATACTACAGTCAAATGTTAGCTCAGAGACAAATAAAAAAGATATGCAGCTATTATGTAGAGGATGAACTAAGGTGATGGTGTTTAGGTTAACTCAGTGGTTCCCAGTCTATTTCTCAGAGTTTCCCCTCGATTGAATATTAGAAAAGCTGCAGATTCCTTCTCAAATATCTCATTCAAGAAAACATTTCAATGAAGTCGAATGCTTGTAGACACACCAACTCTACTGGAAATCCTTCTAAATATAAGCAGCTCCTCTGCTCTACATTCAATGTTGTATAGTTTTTCTTTGAGATATTAGAAGATATACGGCGACACTTCCCTCAATGTGCTCTGGAAGAGACGTGATGAGGCTTCGGGCATCATTATAGGGATATTGACAATATTTACTGTGGATGGCTTTATGTTGCTGTGGTTCGGGCGTCTCTTTGGGCAGCAGCCTGGGCTCCTTTAGGTGGAGGTTTTCCCTGCATGGCTAACTGGGACGAGGCCCAGTGGTCTGTCCAGGACTCACTTTGAAGCTGTTTTATGACTCACAGGGAGGCAACAGAGTTCCCTCAGAAATCCTCAGAGAAGTCGCATTCAGCAGCCTCGGTTGACCATGATTGGTTCACAGAAGTAAAACACATGCTCAGACAGGCTCCGACTGAGATTGAAACAGGTGGGTGTTTTCAGGACCGGTGGTTGATTTCTCAGCAGAAAGCTCTCAGGGAGCAGCTATGTGTCACCAGGGTTGTGTTTTAGGAATCCAGCCTGAGAGAAAACCTGTCAAATTCTGCTCTGCACATCTTCAGCTCTGATGCTGCTATTCTCAAATGTCTATGTTAGTGTTGGCCAGAACGAGCTTGTCCGAGTGGGCTGCAGTGGAAACAGTGTCACGGTCAAAAGGAATGAGGAGGTAATTACCTCCCTCCTTCATTTACTCCCACAGTATTACATCCCTGACCCTACTCAAGGATGTGAGACACACACTGTGTGTCTGGGCGTGCAGTTTTTATGCAGTGTATGGCTAAAGCCAGGATCAAATGCAGTGCCTCATTAATTAGATCTCTTGCGATGAATCACCATCCACCGCCGGGCTTGGACCAACAAATGAGGCTGCCTTTCACCTCTTGACCCCCATTCCAGCAGGTTTTCACAGCTTGCCTTTTTCCGTCGAGACGGCATTCGATACGCTAAACAGCCACATCAAAGAATGAGAGGTGCATTACGTTGCCTTACTGGAGCGTATCGCAGCCCCTCCCCGCGCCACGGATCCCTACAACCACTCCTCTTGAAAGGAAACATGCCAGCGTTTACATGAATTAAACAATATAAGGATTCGCTAACCTTCACGGTTGGGCCTCAGCAGAGAGCAGCAGTTGTATAATTCATAATAGTTTGATACATGAAACGGCTACACAAGGTGTGCTTCTTGTGGTACGCTGGGAAATAAATGGCTGCAGGGACACGAAACGATGTGGCAATTAAAGTGCAATTTGGCCACTCTTTATTTTTGATGGATATCTTTTTGAAACGGACAGAGGAAATAAAGCTGTTTTTTAATAACTGAATCGACACGCTGAATTGTGACTCACACTGCATGAGCCAAGCAGTGGATCAAAATACTAATCAGTTCACTACACGCTTGGTGTTGTCTTTTCTTATCATGGCGTTTGACCGAAAAACAAGTGAACAGGGTGAAGCAGCTGTTCCATCAGGGCAGCGGACCACCTGAAAGTTGTATGTGTATCATGTGTCGGGGGCGGCTGACCTTTGGGTAGGAGTACTCCCTGCCCCTGGGGTACAGAGAGCCCGTGAAGCGGGGCAGAAGCATGGTGGGGACCAGCGAGTCGTTGATGGTGAGGTAGGCCAGCCGAGAGCCGTCGGGTGACCACCAGTGAGCTGCTTGAGTGTGCAACACCTCCTCTGCAAAACCGGAGAAACAAGAGAACTGAGAACATCTGATCTGCAGCCGCTCCAGCTGATTGATACTCAACAAATGTCGACTGAACTGATATATGTTACAGTGAAAAAGACCATTTACGGGATTCAGGAATGTTTATCGTTCCAAAAACAAATTCAAATCCATAAAGTAGCTATATAAGAAAGTGGTGTGTTGTTGTGAAGCCTGCACAGGTCAGTAGATAACACAGACGGGGTTATGAGACACTCCGGGTGTTTGGAGACTTGAGAAAATACTTTTTCTTTCGCTTTCACAGAAGCTTCCTTTTACGTCCGGAGTATTAGCAGACCTATTTTTGCTGTTTTCAACAACAAAGAGGCTCCTTTATCTAATCGCTGTTTACTGCACAGTATGAGGGAGCACATGTCCTTCTTCAAATAATTATATTTAGTACGATTGGATAAAGGAACAGTGGACAGAAAAATGGCTTATTGTCATTTGAATGAAAAGTGCTCTCCTTGAGTTTCTGGCTCAGCCTTCAGTAAGATGAAGAAACAGGGTTACATTCCCAGGTGCCCAAGAGGCATTGCATTATCTATGGTTTAAAGAAATGATAAAGATTTTTCTTTAGGTTGTGCATGTCTTTTACAGCAGTACTTTTCTGAGGAACGCTGTGACCCTAACGGAGTCTCTTGATGGATTTCTGCATTGCTCAGACAGACGCAAGGCTTTTAAACCTTTAAAAGTGTGATGGCACTTACAGTTTGACTTCCAGTTTTACAAGAACATTTAATGGAAATTTGAGAGCAACAGTTAGTGGATTTTATGAAAGCTGTCCGTACTTTCGTCATTACTTGAGGGCACAGCAAAGACTCGTGTATCATGTCCACAGGGAAAAAGAAAAAAAAAGACATTTTTGAATAAAAAGGAAGTCAAACAAAGGGAAGGGGGCCCAGTCGTTAGCCTTGCGGCACTCCAAAGCAAAGACCTGTCACATTTGAGTTCTTTAAATCAGACGCATTGATCAACCCAGAAGCTCCTCTCTCTTACCCTCGTAGAGCCAATCTGCAATGCCATTGAAGACGAGGCCCTCCTGTCCCGAGGACGTGAGCCTCCAGGAGCTGCTCTGAACGTCTGTCTGGTAGTAGATGTTGTTCTCAAAGATGTACAGCTGTGGATTGGGAAACAAAAAGACCGTGGAAGCTGTTTTTACTGTCAAACACTGAGGAGACAATTCAACAGAAGGAACATGTCGACCGAAGGGGGCAAATTGTTCAGTTTTACACTGGAAATCACAAATTAGGTATAAATGAAAAACTTGGATGCTATTTGGTGAAGCTGTTTGGGTCATTTTTTTTATAGTTATGAAGCTTTAGCTGGACAGGTAGCACTACTATTGGCTCATCTCCAGTTGTACCACACAGAAGCTGCGAGAGCTCAAGAGTAATCAAAACTACTTTGACCCCAACAGGTTCCTCCAGGTTCAGGTAGAAACACCCAGGAGGACCAGATAAAAAATGCTTTATTGCTTTCCTGTTCTGCACTGGGGAGCATAATGACATGATTATTCAGTGCGTAACGCTCTGCGTGACATTACTCACTCGTAGAACTTCAGCTGCCCGACAACACGTCTTCGAGCAACAGCTTGATTAGCAAAGCTGCTGCTGTTGCTCTTTAAATGAATGGTTTAGTTTCAGGGCGCGTCGGCCTTATTCACTTCTCCTTTGATCAGCGCTCAGCTCGGAGCAGAAAGGCCTCTGTGAGCAGCATGAATTATACATAAACAATATTGCGTAAGACGCTGAGTTAAACATTGATTTGCACCTTTGTGAATGCAGCGAGGCTCCTCCACTGAAAATGGAGCTCGCTGTGGTTGAAGCTGCATTTCCATTTCTTATTATGAGCAGTTCTTTTTGGTGATTATGTTTCTCATTGATTGCTTCATTGTTTGCTTGATGAAATGGCAGGAAATGGTGAAAACAGGGTTCAGTGTAATTTCCAGAGCCTCCCGGTTACGTGTGGGTTCATTCAACACACGAACATTAATACAGAAACAGAACAAACAGCCGAGCGCCAATGCAGAAACTGATAATGTCTTCCATTTTTGTTTGGGAAAATCTCGGTCATTTATCAGAATTACAGCTTTTTCCATTTTTCTTGCATGTGTCATACTGTAGAGCCATGTTTTAAAATGCATGATTGTATGAAATATCCTCCATCTTCATTCATGAGATCAGAACAATCTAACTTCGATCTATTTATCATTTTGCGCGTCATGTAATCTGTGAATCCTGACACTCCGTGGCTGCATCCGGATTATTATGCATTGACTTTCATATCCAGAGGCAGGTGGCTGTCGCGAATACTTCGTCTGTTTTTTGGGAGGGAGAGTAACGGTGATATTTATAAGACAGGAAGAGGTATGAGCTGAAGTTATTGCATCTTGATGAAAAGAAGCATAATTGCAAGATTGGTTTCTGTCACAGGCAGAGTGAGTCAAGCCTGAAAGAGTAATAAACTGTGGTGCGTTACATTCGAGCAGCACGTCTGCTTGAGTAAAAAATAATACTCCAGAGTTAATTGCTTTGAACAATAGATTCATGTCCAACTTTGTTTTATGACGTTTTATTGAAGTCTGTGAACTACTCACCAGCTGCTGACCTCGAACGCCCCACGAGGCAAACTGGAGGACGGAGTCGGACACTTCTGGAGGGTTGAGCTCCCGCACCTCCCTGGAAAACACAGCATTCGCACAGTGTTCGTCCTAGAACCCAGAACTAGAACCTGCAATGAGCTGTCGTGTAAAAGCAGGAGAGTGTTTTTTTTCTTTTAAACTTGAGCTGAAGAAGCAGGAGAATTCGGTGATTCAGAGCTGAAGATTAGCAGCTACACCTTTCTCACTTCACAGCGGATACAGAATGAGGAAGGAGGTGATCATCTGCTGCCAGTTCTATGTCAGTACAACATTATGAAGCACAATTTAAACTCATTTACTCACCTTGTGTACAAGTTGTAGATCAAATATGATGCCAAATAGGAATGCTTGTAGACCTACACACACACAAAAAAAAGGAACAATGCTTTTTAGAGGAATACATCAGGATTTTGATTTTAGATGCAAATTTCAGTTTATGCAAACAAATTGAGCATATTTCTAAAGTTTGGGTTTGTCTTTTCCTTACATTTTCTGCAAAATATGGATGGATCACTTTTTTTTTTTGACTAAACTGATCCCTGAAACTAAGGTATGTGTCATATTTTATATTCAACATATGTTCTTATCTAGCTGACCCTCGCGGGCCCTGAGGTCCTCTGGCAGCGGCCTATTGTGTGTTCCTAAAGCTAGAACCAAAACCCATGGTGAAGCGGCTTTTAGCCACTACGGCCCCCGCCTGTGGAACAGCCTGCCAGAGAACCTCAGGACCGCAGAGACTGTTGATAGTTTTAAAGGGAGGTTGAAAACACACCTTTTTAATCTGGCTTTTAATTGACCTTTTATACTTCTTATCTCCATCATTTTTATTTTTGGTCATTTTAATTTTTAATATATTTATCCTATTTATTCATTCTATTTTTACTATGTACTTTTAATTTATTTTATTTTCTATTTTATAATCTTATCTTACTTTTTAATTTTTTTTTGTTTTTTGTTTTTTAGCTTTGTATCATGTCTTTTTAACATCTGTTTAACTCCAGTGTTTCCTCAGGGGGGTCCTTCACACCGGGAGTTGGTCCCGGTCCTCTGCTGGGGTCGCTGCGCTCGAGTCCTCTGGTCCTGGCTGGCCTGGGGTCTCCACACCTTGGTGTGCGGGATCCCGTTGGTCTGACGGGGTCGGGGGTTGAGCGCTGGTGCCCCAGTACTAATGACCTTCGCCTTCTCCTGGTGTGAACGGCCCCACTGGTAGTGTTTTCCCATGATGCTTAGTGCCATGCCATGTCTCCTCTGCCTTGCTATGGGCATAAATTGAGCGTGTGTGTGTGTGTGTGTGTGTGTGTGTGTGTATGTTTGTGTGTTTGTGTGTATGTGCGTGTACGTGTGCGTGTGGTGTACACTTATTGATGGTGCGGCTTTTATTCTTTTTTTTTTTTTTTTTTTTACTGTTAAGCACTTTGCGTTGTTTTTATTATCATGAAAAGTGCTGTACAAATAAATAAAGTTTGAAGTTTGAAGTTCAAATAAACTAGCTCAAATAAGCAGTGTGAAAACGCTTCGGTCAACCTACAGCAAAGATCTCAAGACTGAAGAAACATTTTCCAGCCATCGATTCCTACCAGGCTTTTGTTGGAGAAATTATTGACACTGCTTTGACTTTGTCTCTGCATCACTTAGTGGAGTAAATATCTTGTACGATGCCAATTCTAATATCAATGAAGCTTTTGTGTGTGTGTGTGTGTGTGTGTGTGTGTGTGTGTGTGTGTGTGTGTGTGTGTGTGTGTGTGTGTGTGCGTGTGCATGTGTGTGTTTTCTGTTTTGGGTGATTTGCACGGTCTTTGTCACTTGTGATCATTCACACTTTTCTTATTTTAGATTCTACTTTTTGAATTTGCAGAGCACGAATGCACAGTGCACAGAAACATAGTCTACCTCAGTGCAGTCTGTTTTTTTTCCACATACATTATTCATTTTAATATTAAGATAATGATGATTTTGTGACATATCACACAGCCTGCATTCAATCCCGGGTCACTGAGGTTAGCGGCGGATGACGGGGAGCCAGTCCACCACAGGGCAAATGCAGACTCATACTATACACTCACATTCACACATATTCATATAGTTAGAAATAAGCCTGGTGTGCATGTTTTTGAACTGTACAAGGAAACTCAGAGGGAGAACACGCAAACTACACAGTGAAAAGCTGTTGTTATTGTCCATGTGTTGAGCATGTGCAGAAGGACTGTTTGCTGTGGCTGTGGTTGTCGTGTAAACGGACCCCAAAGTTTAATTTTTTCGCTTGATAATGTTGTTGTGTGATTGCGGCTTTAATTTATTGATGCTGGGAAAGCGAAACGATCGCAGAGTGGGGGATGAGAGGGTCCACCTGCTTCACCGCCGAGCAACAGCTCTGCAGCCACGTGCTGCGTTTCCCAGCTGTGGGTCCAGCGAGGAGCGGCCCGAAGCGTTCGAGGCGCCGACGAGACGTCTGAGAGCGCCGTGACGGCAGCAGCTGGAGAACCACTTGGAGCGACAGTCAGCGGACCCTGAGCTCACCCTGCCGACCGCTGCCAGGCGGCCCCCGTGGGACGGCGTGGAGGAGTGAGGGTGGTGAAGTGCTGCAGCGGCGCATGCTGGAAATAATTCAATTCACCATCTGGTTCCCTGTGGTTTCAGCAGAGCACAAATGGGAGCCTGCACCATCGACCCGGATTGCTGATCTAAAAATAGCCCTGGTGAGGATTTTATCTCATAAATAAATGAAGCTTAGGACTGTGGGTGGACCAAAATGCCACAAGTGGTCAGTGAGGGATTCTAATACCACCACAAACAGCCCACATGCGCCGTTCACCCAGCACACAGGATCTCATCTCTGGCCAATTAAAAGAAACCTCATTAAAGCCTCTGACCAGCTCCAGTCCGAAATGTTGTCATCTCTCTTCTCACTGTTATTTTTAACATTAGATGTATAAATGGAATTAAACTGGAGCAGGAATTCCTTCACTGTGAACATTAGCTGATGTTTTTTTTAAAGCTTTGGTTGCATAATTTTCCTTGTAAATAATTTTTGGCGGGTTTTTCCTGTGTGTTTTGAGACGAGCAGTGAGGACCCGCTCAGCGCTCTGTGTCTCAGCACCGTAATGATCTGCAGCATTAGGATAACAATGTTACAGTAAGCACGCCCCAGAGCTGGAAGATAAATGCCGCCGCGCTGCCTCATTCCCTTCAGTAAAAGCTCAGCAGTGCAAAGTCTGCGTGACTGATCAACTCAACGTGCTGCCTCCGCTCGCTGTACTCCCCTCTTCTCGGTGGAAAACACTCCAATAAGGCGAAAATTGAAAGCGTATTGCAACTTGACTCCTTGAAAACAGCGCATCATTCAGCGAGCGGCCTTCATAATTGACAGCTCGGTGATGACGCTTGATCAGGCTGTCAGCCGCTGGTGACGCGCGAGACAGGAGGAGGTTTGGAGAGGCTGCAGAAGAATGTGTTTGATAGTGATGTGCGGTGGTGAAGCAGGCAGGGCAAAATTACATGTTTTTATTTTTATTATGGAACACTTTGCTCCGTACATTTGCTCCAACTATAAAGTAGATTCCGGTGCTTCTCTCCTGGTGGATATTCAGATGTTGTAATGGCAGTGTGGGCCTGAAAAGGCTTGAGAGGGGAGGTTTGAAACATGCCTCCACCTCTATGTAGCATGGTGGTGGCAGCATCATGCTGCCTGACTTCTCAACATCCTTTTAGCATCCTGGCAGTGTGTATTCAAGCTCCGCATTAAGCCTTTATACCTTTAACTATGTTGACGTCATATATTTTGTACTGTAAAGCACTTTGGCTGGCAATCGACATTTTCAAATGAGCTGTATAAATAAAATTGCCATTGACAACTAAGTAATAGGGCAAAATAGCTCTGCTTTTCTTTTTTTAAAATTTAACTACTTTTGCTGAAGTGACACTGTTTTCTCCAGTAATGCTGGAGAAGAATTTAATTCAGGAAACATTCAGGTGAGAGCTGAGGAGAAACTTGAATTTTAAGCCTCCTTTCTGACTCAATCACCCAAATGGACGACGATCAGGTGTTTGAATAGATTATTAAGACACACTGGTCCCAAATGTGATTTAGCAGGATCCCTTCTTTATTTGTCTTCTTGTGGGTAAGTCTAAGGACAGATGGTCAAGACAGATTCAGGGAGTTCTGTCATTGCTTCATTACACGGTTGGTGGTTAAATTTCCCTTTCCATCAGAGTAAAACTCTTTGTGACTCATGCAATTACTGTCCACAAAAAAAAACGAAATGCATTCAGCGCATTCAGTCACGTCTTCACACTGAATTGTTGCTTCTTGTGAATTTCTGGTTCCGCTAATAAACAGAAGATGAAGAAATGCTCAGAAGAGGATTTCAGAGTGCTTTTGCTGATATAATGGGCACTTCTATAAATTCCACTCAAACCTTGAGCACAGAAAAAAAAAACACTTTATACACTGATGTTGTGAGTGCCTGTTAGTTTCAGGAAATGGGGCCACTGCAGTTTGTGAAACAAAATAAGATTAAAGATTAGGATGTGCTGGAATGATAATTGTGTGACTATGTAATTGGTAAAATCATGTGAGGACTCACGTATGGATGAATAGAACTGATTTACAATAATGGCACCATGAAACAAGTATGAGGACATTTGTGACATTGGATAAAGACTCATTAATTATCGAAAAAAAATGTATTGGTTCGATAATGAATACATATTTAATACATATTTTAAGATAATTTCGATAATTAATACATATTTTTGCCATTATTCGTTGTTTTCAGCTCTATTTTAACATTTTTTTTCAGTGGTTGAATGGATAGGAAGACACTTCAGTCCTTTTAGTTTATGATTGAAGGGTATATCTAAGATCCACTCTGTGGAATCAGATGACTGATTCTATTTTTTGAAACCATTGTGTGATTAATATGACTGCAAATGAAAGCATCAGTATGTAACCAGAGATGGTGAAAAGCTGTTTATGTGTTTATTATGTGTAATAAATGTCAATGCAGACGCGCAGGTTTCTGACTTGTTGTGATGTAATGTGCGTAATTTTAACAGGCGTTTCTCTTTCTTAGCCTCAGGACTAATCCTCAATGTTTTTCTGGTTCAGCTGTAAAACGTTCCATCCAGGATAAAGTTCAAATAAAGGTCAATTTGCCCTTTTGTCATCAGGAAACAAGGGAATGTACCGCTGTGTGTCATCTGTTGAAGTGTGACAGTTGATGACAGATGAAACTTCCAAATGGGATATAAAATAACTGATATTCTATACATGCCAACAGGCTAAAAAAATGTTTTTCATTGAAAAACTCATTCAACTGAAGCAAATTACTAAATTGAGCATAATGTGGCAATGGAGCGTGTCTAACCTATAGGGATGAAAACAGTTGTTGTTGTGAGCTGTTTTAATAAGTTTTTATGTGATTGTATTTTTAAGATAAAAAACACAATGACATGAAAACTTCATATTGATATCTTGCATTGCCAGTGTTCTGGGACTTTAAATACCTTCAAAAAGTTGCCATTGTTGTTGTTGCAAAGAAAAGAAACTACGTACTTGGCAAAATACCTTTTGATTGACTTTGATTGGTCTGTTTTTGTATTGCGTTGCTGTATAGTAGACGTGTTCTGACACAAAACTGGGATTAAGGCGAAGTCAACAGAAGAGAAATCACCAACCGCCACCAGCCGGGGAGAGAGCGGCACACGATAACAAAGAGGCATTGACGTATGGAGAGGTTTGACGCAGCAGTATGGACAGACAGCGTGATGATGATAAATTCATGAGACAACTGGAGACAGCGGTGCAGAGGCACGCCATCACTCTCCATATCTCATCTGTCACTCTGATGATGAACACATCGACTCGGTCCATCTCAGGGGGAGATCGCACCTCTGAAGCGCTGCTGTGTCAATCCTATCAAGAACACAGAGCTCATTATCAAGCCCACTTAGTTCTCCGAATCGCTGAAACGAAAAGTGGGAAAAGACCCAGAGTGGCATTTTCAACGAGCAGCTTCCTCACGGCTGGACGCTGGAACATCGTGAGTTTTCTGGCACGACAAATGGACACAATTTCATTTTTAATGAAATCTAAAACTTCAATATTACAGCATCGCATCCATCTACTTATGAGGAAGCATGAGGGATTGTGGGTAGAAAATCAGGTGGCATGGGGGGGCTCAGGTGCAAAACACTGAGCTCTGCTCTAATATATTCCTCAGTATTGTTTCAGCTGGCGTCGCTATGAGCTGCTCTCCAGAGCTCGAGTGAGCAAACCTTGAATTATGGATTAGCTTGTGAAGATCAACCTGTCAGTGGAAATTTTCCACATTAATGATCATTTCAAACCAGGATAATCTCCTTAACAAACATATCAAAACATTCATCTGCATTGATTTCAGGATTAATCTAGAGAATGAGAAAATAGCGGATATTTGAGCGTGTAATTAATGCAGTAAATGATTGCTGTGTGATCACTTGGAATGTGCTAAGTGGTTGGTAAACTGAGGAGTGAAGCGCAGTCTGTGTGTTTGTATAAGCAGGAGAAGACAATGCAAGTGGAGATGAAGCGGTGAAATTATGCCAAATGAAATTGGTTGTTATTGTGGAGTCATTAATTACTGAATGGGTGGTTTTCTTTCTGTGGTTTGGTGAATTATCTGTGGCAATGCAGCATAAAGGGAAGAAGGTTCTGTTTATGTTTTCAAATAAAAACAGAAAACTTTTGAACGACGGCGGTGCTGAGATCCAAGATGTTAATGATGATGATGATGATGATGATGATGATGATGGAGAAGATGAGGATTATGCATTGTGCGGCCTACTCTCAGGAGGAATGGTTGGTGCTGACAGTGAAAGACACGAGGGGGTCTCATGCTGGTTTCCTCACCTTGAAGTGATCTCCTCGCCGTACCGACTCTCTGCCTTCGACGGCTCTGACAGTTTGGCACATCGTGCTGAGGCCGCATATTGTATATTCAGTTTCTGTGTGACTGTAGAAATGTTTGCCTTTTCAAACTGAGCTGTCTCTGCTGACTCACTGGAACATCTCTGAATGGGTGAATATTTCCCGCATCTGACTGACTGATAAAAACAAGAGACATGAACTTTTAAATCAGTGATCCAATTTGGAGGTCATTAAATGCTCTCTACCACCTCGTCTTGTTCAGCTGTGCTTCCAAGGTCTAGCTTGTATTTCCTCAGGCAAATAAATCCTGACCAAAGGTAGCAGATGGTGGTCACCAGGAGTAATGGATGCCTCCCCAGAGCAAATGCAAGACGGCTCAGGCTTTGTTCTGCACTCATGCCAAAATGAGGAGTAGTGTTGCATTAGAAAGGAACCTTCAACCACAATCCTGTGGTGTAGCAGCTACACAGTGTCCACAGCCTGGAAAAGCAAGGTCAAAAGTCATCGTTGTGTACTAGCTGCTGGTAGGAAACTGATCACATCGGTTTCTCTGACATCATGAATTTGTTTGAACTGCATTAAGATGAGGACATCACTGAAGTTGTTGAAAAAAAAAAGTCCATCAGCTGCATTGGTAGTAAACTGGTATGATCAGGCAGCAAATCCAAACATGCTACTGATGAACGCAATGTTGTTGCAGTTTACACAACAACAAAGTGAAAACAGGAAACTTCTGTTGTGTTTGGTTTGTCCGTTAGCACAACAATGGTACTCTGAGTCACTGAAAATGCAACTTTATGAAAATGCTGCTTCTGTGCAGCCGCACCGTGGCCGTAGTGAGTAGTTCTTCTGCACACGCTCAGTATATCGACAACAACATTTTCCAAAACAGTGCCATGACTCCCAGTCCATATTCCCCTGGTCCAACATACCAATGTCTGTTTACTCACCGACATTTGTCATTTTATGTTTGTAGCACATTGGGTCTGCATGCCTGCGTTTGTGGTTTCATTACAAAAACAAACAATAGCGCCAACTAGTGGCCAGACTTAAATTTGACATCATTTTCAACATTTCGGCCATTGCCGTGTAAACACTCATCATTTTCAAAACATTTCTGTGTCAATGTGAAACTTTCCTGAGATGAAAGGATGCCTTTTCACTTGAAACCTAAACGTGGCCTGAAGGTTCATTGGTTCACCGTGAACCCTCGGTTTGAACTAATCACTCTCTAAGTTACAGCTCCATTCAGTTCTCCTCATCTGTTCTATCAATAAGACATTTTGGCCCAGAGAAATACTGCTCTGGGGATATTTTCACTTTTTTATTCCATTCTCTCCAAACCCAACAGTTTATTGTGTATAAAAATCCCAGAAGATCCTTCTCCTCTCCACAGCCCTGCTAGCACCTTCATCCAACATGTGATACTGCTCTGATTGGTATAACAGTGCATGTGTGCATTCATCTGAATACCACAGCAAGCACAAGCTTTAACACCGTTCTCTGAAATGAGGAGTCACTTGATGCTAATAGGACTAATAGGCATTGTGTCAGCTCATTCTGCTTCTATATAACGCCATAGCTTTGAGTCATATTCATGCAAAGCAGTCCTCCATTAGCGCTGCATGATAACAGTCAGGAAGGGAATCTCGCTCTGGAACTGTGAACATGTTGCTTTTACAATCGGCTCCAGGCTCCATTCAAATGTTTAAAATATTGAAGAGACGAAGTACAAAAAGAATATCGGCTCTTTCTGTGGAATCACAATAACTCTGCCCCTTCCTGATCTTTCAACATGCTGCTCTCTCACAGACGGTTGCAAACAAATGGCCTTTTTATGCTGCAATGTTAATGAGTTTTCCAGGATTGTGTGCACAGCCTGTTTCTATCTTTAGATTCTCACCTTGAGGGTAACACTCCCTTATCTCCGCTCTGCGGTAGGATCACATTTCTCAACTGCGATGAGATTAACACAAAGGACAAAGAGAACTTCTGATAAGCTCGATGCAGGGTCTGCGAATGGCGATTAGTTTGTGTGCAAGACCACAATCCCAGCGCTACAATAAGGAATCTAGCTAATATAAGTAGCTGCAAACAATAAAACCAATAGAATTCTGTAAGCTTCTGCTCTCAAAGCCAAGCGGATTATGTACGTATTTAATTCAGATATTCCGTATTTAAATACCCCATCCAAGTCATGAGTGTACAGGCTTTATTTTGACACAGTTAGGTTCATTTTTGTGAGTCAAAGACTTCAATCTCTATGAAATGGCTGCTGGGAGAATTGGAGATGGAAAATGGGAAACTTAATAACTACGTCTAATCAAAAATGGTATCACCTGGTGGTCCACTGGTCATAGGACATATCATTCACCAGGTCAAGCCCTGCTGTGGTGACAACGTTTTCCCAGTTGAATCTCTAGTCTCTGCCAGGCCATGATAGATAGATAGATAGATAGATAGATAGATAGATAGATAGATAGATAGATAGATAAGATACTTTATTAATCTCCAAGGACTCTCCATGAACTGGGAGTCATGACATTCTGGAGGAAAACACTGTTGTTATAAAGGCTGTCTGCGCAGGAGGCCAACATGGAAGACTGCCTCATTAAACTGGAAAGCATTCTGGAAACTCCCATCAGTTTTAAACAACCCGGGCAGGTCAGTTGGCTTTTCGAGGACCTGCCAGTCAGCGCTCACTGCTATGCTGAATGAAAAGTCAGTGAAACGGCACACCGAAATAACAATTAATGGAGCGGGCAACAGAAACTGGAGTCAGGTGGTATCATGAGAGGCTCAATGGACAGACCGTCATGAGACAGATTAGTTTCATCCTAGTGATGATGTGCTGTTGCAATGTTAATCTCCCAAAGGCAAGATACAATGAAAAAACATGAAAAGTTCAAGGACTGGATCCACATGAGCATTCAGAGTGGTCAGAGAGAATCAGCCTGTTCCCAAACGTTGAGCACCTGTACATTTTTGATGTGATTTTCTGATGATATACTGCTGTTAACATCTGCTCACCGCACACCTTTCTCTCTGCACGTTGTCAGAATTCCACACCTGACATTCTTCGTAAGGACAAAAACATTATGCATGATGGTTGATCTCCTTGTTGCTACTACCTGTGCCATCTGTCGCCTCGTTGTGACCTCTGAAACGTGGCTGGAGCTGTTTTTCATCACACTGGAACACGACAGAAGCCCATTCCCCTGCTTCTCCCGTGGCGACTGTGACAACGGTCATTTCAGTTGACAATGTAGCAAGTTGACAGCATTTTGTAGCTCGGAAGTCTGAACTCCAATTTTCTTCTTTTGATTGGATTCAATCTAATCAGACTGCGTGTGGTCAGCGAGTTCCCACAATGCTTTGCATTCATGACGGGGAAATACGTCATCGACGACAACACATGCGCTATTGCTTACGTCTGTCTCATGACCATGTTTAAAAGAACCGTGGCGTGCACGTGCAGCAGCAGCGTTTCAGTGTTTCATCCTGTTTGTTTCCACGGAGATTGAGCTGGATCTTTTTCAACAAGTGGCCTTTTCTCTCGTTTCCACTGTTGGGACATTTTCAAAAAAGTGCATTTTCAGTGACTCTGAGCTCCGTCGTCGTATCAATGTCCACCCAAAAGTCAAGGAAAGTTTGACATTTTCACTCGAAAACACTGTGGTGGAAATAAGTCCTCGGCAGCGGCTGTCCTCGATCAAACTTTGGTTTCAGACTTTCACAAAAAGTCAGCAGTTCAATCAGACGGGGAAAAATAACATCTGTATTTCTATTTTCCAAAGCAACTGACACCTGAGAGTGTCATCGTTAGTCATCAGAGGATCACAGTTACCCTCTTCTTTTCCTCTGGCAGTTTTGTTTGATCTGTCCTAATTCACCACAGCTGCTAAAGCCTCTGCTCTATTCACTGACCAAGGACTGAACTGTGAGCCATTGTGAAGGTAATTAAGTCCTCATCATGACCAAACCTAACAATGTTAGTAGCAGAATTGCATTTCCCTTACCCCCTTTCCTCCAAATGAGACACTAATAAAAGTTTCTTCCTCCACTCACACACAGATCTAACAGTCTGTCAACGCTGCATTTATGAATATTTTAATTGTTTTCTTGTAAACTCTGTTCAACAGTCACCAGAGGCTGCCTGGGATTCATTTTTTGATACAGTAAGAAAAATACTATCCAGGTTAGACTGAGAAAACAATGAAGACAAGTGTATTATATTAATGATGACTTATTGTTATGCATGGGAGCTAGGTGTAGGGAGTTGTGTGGTTTCATTTCCACAAGCCCTCCTATTGAATGAGTAGTGCTATAATAAAACCATTGTAAACATTGAAGAACATTATTAGAAGTCAGCTTCTGTACTAAAAGCCGTTATCTGGTCCTGACCTGAGCCAATGGGTTAAGGACCTTGTTCACAGAACTGTCAGCAGGATTCAGTCAAGTATTGGTCACAAGTTTGCTGCTCTGGCATATGGATTAATGTTTGCTGAAGAAGAGACTGTCTAAAGACTTTTAGCATCTTAGAATTTACTTCATGCTTATTTGGCGAGTACTACACGGCTTTCTTTATAGTCTGAATCAAATAATCTTGTGTTTTTGCCATATTCATTTTCATCCTCTGTGTGGAGGAATATATGCTGGAAGTATATTTTCAGAAATACCATCCTCCTTCCATATTTTGGGGAGAGATTTAGTTGAACTCCAGGGGATGTTCAGGGAATTGGAAATTGTATTTGTGTCCCATGACTTCTGCTTCACGTACTATTTGGAGAGTGTTTTTGTCTTCATGGTGTCTTTGCAGCAGAAATAACATCTACCTGAACCATCCACACATCTTTCATCTTTCCTGCTACAATCACTCGGACACATTCAACAACCATCAGAGTCCTCGTACCACGGCTTAGCTTAAAATTTGTGTAATTCATTATGAAAGGACTGATTTTATGCAATTGTGTGTTTCATCAACCCTTTTCCAACTCCACCAAGTACAGACACTCCTCCAGCTCCTTCCTTCATATTGTTTTTGAATAAAAATCAAAGATAAAAATCTCCTGCCATATCTTCTTCTATCTTCTTCCATATGTGTAGAGTTGGAGCTCAAAGATTGAGAAGCTTGTTGATAGCAGCTAAACAAAGGAGTTACAAACGGTACATACGTCTTCTGTTCAATGTGTTTCTGTACTGGTTCATTGTGACACACCGATGTCAAGCAGCTAAACACAATTTCAAATCTACTGCAGGGAGTGAAGCAATCAGCTGAGAAACAAATGTTGCAGAATGCACTGGGATTGAATTTTATTGGAAGCTAACAAAAGCTGCCTTTTCTTTATTCTCTAAGCATCGTCCTTGAAAGTGTCTCTGTGCTTAAAGAGGCCTGAATGACTCACAGAAAGAGAAAAACTACTTTTTCAATGTCTTGTGGCGCAATACAGACTAATGGAGCCTAATAAATGCAGGAAGACACAAGATTCATTGTTTTGGGAAGTGTGGATGTGGATATTAACAACGACTGTCAGAATCACCTGCTTAATATTGTATTGACCTCTATTTTACTGCCATAACGGTCTTGAACTGTGGACACATGGACTCCAGAGGACTTTAGGAGGTGGATTGTGATATTTGGCACCAAGACAGCAGCAGATCCTCGAGGTCCTGAGAGTTATGTGGTGAATCAGGCTTGGTTGTCCTGTTGATCCCTCAGTGTGACTGACAAGTCTGTCACTGAAACTCATGTTCCTCAAATCATGACTGAGTCATTTCTGCTTTGAGGCAGAACGCTTTGATCTGCTGAATGTGGCTACTTCAATCAGATAATGAATTCCAAGGTGGAACCTTTTGAAGATGTCCGACTCCTTGGAAACAGGGGGAAATGGTCTGAAATGCTGTGACGCAAGTCCATGTACTCGTCATTGTCAGTGTTGAGAGCTTTTTGTCCCCACGGATCAAAATAACATTGTCACATCGCCACAGTCGCCCATTGCTTACTGGTCCAGTTCTGCTGATCACATTTTCAGTGAAAAACAGGAGTCAGCAGGCATGTTTACCTTCATTGGGCATCTTTTGATAGATACTGACGCCTGCGGACGGAGAATGCTCCACAAGAGCTGCAGTTTTGGAGAAGCTTTGAATCAGTAGCATAAACAAGCTCTTGTTGAAATAGCTCAGTTTATTTGAGGGAAAACCTTCAGTTGGCTGCGTGACATGAGGGGAACATGAGGTGACCATGAGTTCATGATCTGATTGGCAAAAACAAGCTTTGAGTTCACTGATATTATTGTTGATCTGCTTTGACATTTGTTCTTCAAAACAGTGCTCTTTCTCTTGGCCTTAATTCACATCACTTTGAGTTTTTCAACCATGTTTCTTGAGTTGTTTGTCATAAATGTCACTTTTCCTCCACACTTTGAATCTAAATTATAGAGCCGATGCACAGAGCAGTGAAACATAATCCCTCACGGCTCAGTCGGTGTTTGATGATATGTGTATTGTGCACGTTGACATTGTGGAACCCTCGTTGCCGTCTAATATATTCCACCCACTAACAGGTGCCATGATAAAGAGATAATCAGTGTTATTTACTTCATCTGCATGCGTCCATGATGTTATGCTTGATGATAATTATAGTCAGTTGGTGAAAAATAGAACTTCATTTGAAACAAGTAACCAGGCATTTTATTGATTTAAAGTGATGAAACCTTAGTGTATAGTGTTCTTATGGAGCAAAGCTGGGTAAATAAATATCATCCTAACTGCGGACGTTCAAGTTTAATTAAATGGCAGTACCACAGAAGCAATTGCAGTTTGACAACGTTGTTTTGTAGCCCATTTGTTTTTTTGAAAATCTAAATTGCATCTCTGGTCTCTAAATCGAAAATCAAAAGCGCTATATATGCATGATCACTATCACCATCATATTTGCACGATCACGCTGATCTTTAATCACTTTTCACATACTCGGTTACCTTGTCTTCTTGTGGTGGTTAGAATAATGGTGATCTGTAGTAGCCCTCTCTTGATGCACGCCCTGAGTTTACTACTAGTTACTAGTCTGTTCACTACTATGGTTCATCAGGGGAAAAAAAAAAAAAAAAAAAAATTATATAAATGTATGGTTCTGTCAGTTTTTGTGTTGGTTGTCGGCTCTGTTTTGGTGTTGTCTAGATTGGGGTTTGGGATGGTTCTTGGTTGCGTGTGGTGCGTTGACAACACTGTTTTGCATTTGTTGTGAATTTGTACATAGGTTGTGCCCCCGCCCCCCCCCCCCCCCCCCCTTTCTCCCTCTCTTTATCTCTCTCTCTTTTCTGTCTCTCGCTCTCTGAGCGTTTCCGTCCCGGTCCTGTCCGGCAGCCATGCTGGACGCCAGCTTTAAATAAAGGCAGCAGCAGGAGGAGATTCGTTCTCGTCCTGCTGCTAATATTAAAATCTGTTTAGATAGTAAAAGGCTACAATCATACAATATTGCACGCCCCAGCTGCTGAACAGGACAAGAAAAAAAAAGAAAATCAAAAGCGGTTTGGGTTCTGCTGTAGCAGTGTAAGTGTTTTCCATTTACCATGTGTTTTGAAAGTCTTGTCAAATGCATGGATTCATATTTAAAGGTAATGGGTGGAGAGTTTAAAACACGCCTACAATTTAAAAACAACAGTGAATGTAAGATAAATCTGTTTGAACTGAGATATTAAAAAAAATACAGAATGTGCCCAGAACAATAAACCATGGTACATGATTAATTTTGCAAAATGAATAATATTTCAAACACACACACACACACACACACACACACACACACACACACACACACACACACACACACAATTTCCAGTCCAAATCAATGTGTGGATTAAACATATATAGAAAGTGCAGCCTCACTGAGTTGTGAACTTCAGTGTGAATCTCTGCAAGCAATCATGAATAAGATGAGGCATTAAATGCAAAATGATTCCTTCTCCAATAAAAGAAGATTAGAATACTGGCAACACCTCTCGGCACATAAATAGGTGCACCATAAAAGCATCAATACAATTGGAGACTCAGAAAAACAACTTGAAGTTGAATTTGTTCAATAAAGAAGAAAATCTCCATCAGTAAAGGTTCATCAAAAAGTGACCTTGGGGCAGCAGTCCTGTCTCTAAACCGGTTCTCAGGAGGGCAGATGGGGGTCGAGTGGTCAGGTTATGCCAACTCACACGGCAACCTTTCAGAGTGCATGATGGGAAAAAGAAAAATCAACTGCTGATGAATCCCAGTTAGAGATTAGTGGCAGTAGCAAAAGCCACAGAGAAGAAGGAATCCTTCCACAGCAGATTAAATCACCTTGATTGAGACTCTTTAGCTTTTCAAGACAGCAGGCTTTGTTTCTGTGCTTTTGTTTCAGAAAAGTTTCTTGCTTCGGGAGTTTTCATAACTAACCGCACCAGCTTTTCAAAGTTAAGGACCTTTCCAGTTACCTAACGTGTTTTTAACCGTGTCTCATAACTCCTCTGTTTATCGTTACTGAATCATGTTTTTTACTGTACTTCATGTCAGTTATTTCCCTGAAACCAAGCTCCTCTTTCTTTCTTTTTTTAATCCATCTTTACTTCGTTGCTTTAATCATACAATAACTTAGCAATGCACAAGCTCTTTGAAATTTGACATTTCTATCTCAGACCAACACTGTACTTACCTCAAATGATTTAGTTTAAAGTACTTACAACACAATGAGGCATTCATGTTATTATTCACATATATGCAGAACAGCACATCTCTCCTCTCGGGGTCTTAGCATTTGCAAGCAGAGACAGCAGATGTATGCCGTTCACTGTGAAAACGCAAACTCTTACTAAATTTATGTCTAATTTTTAATCAAAATGTCTCATCCCACTTGATTTAAGATAATGTCATCAAGTAACAAGTAATATTTCATCAAGATAGAAAGACTTGCAGGATTTTGCAAGACTATTTTCACTTATTCCTTCTGCAGACTTCTTCACTTATTTCAAGATGCTTTTACCTTGAAATAAGTGTTTTTTATCTCGTGTTGAGAAGGGCTTTTTTCCCTTTTTTTTCCAGTGCTATAGGTGGAAGGAGTCATAAGACCCTCATGCAATCACACAGAAGTGAGAAGTGAAACCCTTGGAGTGGTCGTAAACTCCCCACCGAACTTTGACTTTATTCCTCCTCTAGTTACAGCACAGTCAGAAAATGTCTTCAAAACCCTCATCTTATTCCTACCATCTACTCTCAAGCTCCACCTTGGGAGCCGTTTTCAAAAAAGCTCCATTTTCAGTGGCTCCAAGCACCGCTGGCATGCAAAAGTTTTCCATTTTCACCTGAAAATGTTGTTTTGTTAACAGGCTGTGAGCGGCACACCATCCGCGAGAGACACGCAGCCAACCCTCTGTTACGCTTTCCTGTCAAAGAGTATTCATGTTGCAGCTGCATAATGAACCCAAACACACCTCCGAAAGATGTTCTTGATGGCTATGCCGACCCGGACGGTCATTTCTAGACACTGAAAGCTGACAATGACAGAACGTTTTCAACTGCAGGTCTGAGCAATCCTTCCATGCAGCTGGATGTTTACAACCAACATGAGAGTAAACAAAAAACTCCTTTCTGGGAAATGATGCACATCATTCATCTCCAGTCTAATGAAAGTCTTCCTGTTTGAGGTGGAAATGTTGGTGTTCAATTCTAAACAAATAAAACATAAAAGCCTCTTCTGTTAGGAGTTCAGACAGCTGAGCTTGGGAACGAAATGATGGTAAACCGAACACCGGTTTCTGCGACTTTCTCCACAGATTAGATTGTATTTACTTTAATAAAAACAGTACACACACACATACACGCCCAAATGAAAGAGGGTTTCAAAATGAATGATGCATCACAACAAGTCCACTGTGGCGTCTCTGCAGCGTTTCATTGTGGACTAAAGACTACTCGCTCTGGGAATACAATCACCGCGCAAACACCGAGCCATACGGAATAAAAGCATCCTCGCTCATGTGGAACCGTCACGCTCGATTAAAATATGTTATCTGAATGACAAAAAAACATTTGAACAATAGCTCCATTTAGCTCTCATGAAGAGTGTTCGGCGGCAAAAATGTGCCCGTGTCGCACAAACACAACATCCCTGGCAACCTCCTGACATGCCACTCAAGATTACACTCCTGTTAAACAATACGAACAAACAAATCACAGAAACACACAAACCCTCCAAAAACAGTTTTTATCTCATGACAGATCTCAACAGTACAACCAAGAACTCAGCCTGGACACCGATCACATCCATATCAGAGTACTCTGAGTAGCTTTGATGGAAAAACTGCAAAACTCGACTGCATTTGAAAGACGCATAAAAATTAACTGGAAACAATAACTATAATTTGCTGATGTCGGATATAATTATAAATATAATTTGGCAAAAATATATTTTGGACTGTTTGAGGAAGTCTCAATAAAACAAAACAAAAAAAAAACAACAGCAGGGAGTTGACAGAGGCAGACTCAGTCCAGTCTGAGCAGCCCGAAATGAGCAAAGCAGCAGCATTCTCCCCAGAGTGTGATAACAGGAGTTGTGCCCCCGCAATTCAAACTACCGGCCCAGCCTAAAAAGCCAATGGTTCAGAGGCACCACATCAACCAACTAGCATCAGTTTTCCTGGAAGGTCGTTTGGAAAAGAAACATTTTGCAGTTCATTGAGTGCAAGCTGGCTCAACAAATGGAGATCTCTGCATCACATTGTGAATTCTCCTTTGACAAAACCTCTGTCCAACTGAATATTTTCTTCACTAATTAGACCTTTCTCCACTACTTTGACACAGCTGAAACAAACAGCATCATCACCCGCCTCAATCTGCTGGAAAACAACAAAACAATTCAAGGAGTTTGACACGTCTGAGCTTTAAACTGATGCCATTCTCTGCCAATCTTTGCTCTCAAAAACACTCCAGTTAATGCTGTTTAATCTGATGCTGCCCGCCAAGCTCAGAATACCACAAGACAAGCCCCCACTATTCAGGGAGATGTTTTAAATGAGCTTATGGTGGAACATTTCTACAACCTCCTAAAAGAGAGAGAAAGGATTCTTCGGAGAAATAACGGACTCTTGGACACATTTCAGAATGAAGTCATTCAACAGTACACCTGTGCTATTCAGTGAGATTGTATTCAGTCCAAACAGTCTGTACTATGAACTCACTGCTGATGGTATCATGGATACCAGTATGAGAAAACGATTTTCACTGATGCTTGCCACCTGTGAGGTGACTCTAATGCTGACTCCATGGACTCTGTCCAGGTCATAGCTGTGGTAATCTGTGAGTCACCCAAACACAACTCGATCTAAGAGTCAATGTGTGGCTCTGGTGCAGTCGTTACCATCCTGGCTGCATGTCTGTATGCGAGAAGAACAAAAGAGGAGATTCAGCCAATACAGTGTGAAAACAGCAGCTCTCAGAGAGAAGGTTGATATTACAGCAGCCAACAAGGAACAAACGGTGAATGTAGCTTTCCTGCACCATCTGAAGACGGGTTAGAAACAACTATGATACAAAAAAAAACACTGATGCACATTGCTGTCATGAATGTTTATGGTGACATTTTGGACAGTCGGGATATTTAAAGTCTAATGAGAAGTGCCATCAGCATCAACCCAGAGAGGAAGGCCGCATTTGGAATTGTGTGATGCAGGCGGTGAGACAGTTTTCTTGTTTAAACGCTGCCACTGTGCATCACACATTTTCCTTCAGCTTAAACACGGCTTTCAGCACCAAGGACAGTTACTCTGTGACGCATTCTTTGCGAATGCCAAGTTCAGCACCACGGACAGTTATACTGACACTGTGACACCTTTATAAGTGTGTTTGTGAATGTTATGTGTTACATTCTTGCCAACTGAGGTAATAAAATGTGTCCAATCCATCTCCACATCCTTCTTTCCTGGTTGGTAATTTCTCATAGATCTTTATTACAGATTACCAAAGGCCATCAAATCCTAAGGACGGAACTCAGGCACTGGTTAACAAACACCTGGATCCTGTCGCCAAAGAGTAGAGCTACTCAGCACACTGGCCCTTGTGGGCGACAGTCCTGCATGTTTTAGGTCTCTCCCTGCTTCAGCACAGTGGCCCATGAGGACCCGGATTGAGTATCCCTGCTGTAGAGTAAAGCAGCTTTCATTAGAATTACTATATTTGAAAACAATATGTTCAATATGTTTGAACAATTAAAATAGAAGAGAGAATGCTGCATATGCCAGGCCGTGGGTCGGTGCTGTTTGGTTTTTGTAATGAAACCACAGACACTATGAACAATACACTATAAACATTAACAATGAGAGAACAAAGACTTTCATATGAAAAGATGACCAAGTTAGGAGCCATTACACTCTGGAGGTCACCATTGTTATTATTGCTTACTGACTGAACATGTGATGCACTCCTCCTCCAGTAATAATGATAGCCTGCAGTATATCTACTGAAATATCTGTAGTTTCCACAAAGACAGAAATATCAACTCTGCAACTCAACAACTGAGTTCTTGCACAAGTACAGTAATGAGAAAACAAAAACTTGAGCAAGAGTTGCGTTAAAGTCAGAAAAATATTCTGTTACCAGACATTTACTGTTAAAAGTTGTCTTGCACTGACAGATTACTTGACAATATGTGATTTCAAAGCGGTCACTGACCATGCTGCACAGTTTCAGTAAATCCAAATATTAGATGTCAAAAGAACAGCCAATACTCTATTATCTATTTTCTGCCCTAAGATGACATGACAGCCTTTTCTCTTCATTTCCTTCTGAAACAAAGCCATTATAAGTTCAGAGGAAAGTTTTGCTGTCAATCCTCACAACCCCCCCATCAACACATGATTCTTTTCATTTCATTTGATTTCTTAACCTTCAACTACAAAATAAACTTTTTGATTGTGTGTGTGTGTGTGTGTGTGTGTGTGTGTGTGTGTGTGTGTGTGTGTGTGTGTGTGTGTTTGTGTGCGCGCTTGTTTGTTTCAAACCTAGATCTGTTTAGAGGCCCAAATAGCAAATTGCATGTTTTGATAATTGTGCCCCGTGTGTTACCACTTAATGAACAATAGACTCAATCACACATCATTTTCCTGTGTACTCATTCACTTAGCCTCGTGCGTCATCAGCACAGTGTTTTGAACCGTGAACGTCACTCAAGCTCTATTCAGGATTATGCTTGATGGCAAAGGTGGGAGGGCTGATTAAAATCCAAAACTGATCCATTCCTGTTGCAGTCTCAGACACACACTGTACCTTGTAAAGTAAGTTAAAGCTATAGTGCGTAACTTTAAAATGTCTATGAATGTCCGTTTTAGCCAAGCCGGCAGCGTTACCAGCGTTACCAGTGTTAGCAGCGTTAGCAGCGTAGCAGTGTTAGCAGCGACACCACACAGGTAGTACTAGAAAACACAACGGAAATGGGAAAACAACTTTTCTGGAATGCTGCTACTCTTCAGGAGTTCCACAGCCATAGTGAGTAGTTCTTATGCAACTGAATAACACATGCCTGTGTACTCCCATTGGTAATGTTTAAAGCGTGTGTGTGATTTCATTACAAAAACAAACAACGCCTACTCGTGGCCCATCGTGAAAACTACAAAATGTTCAGCCTTTCTGCCACTAAATTCAATTCTCTCACTGTCAAAATGTTGCCATGTCAAAACCTTTCTGAAAAGAAAAAAAAAAAAAGATGTGTTTTCACTTGAAACGTGTTGTAAACAGGGGTTTCGCCTGGGAGCTGCAGCTGGTTTCCTCTGTCCAAGTCTGATGATGATGAGATCAAATAACTTGTACAAGCCTTTGAGTTGTGATAAGGGCTTCAGTTTTACTCTTCACTAAGAACAAAAACAAAATCTCCACAACTTTGAAATTAAATTTAATGTATGCAGCTCTTCAACAAGCTTTTAAGAGAAACAAACTGACAGAAGGATTGTTTTTTTTTTTCAATTTATAATAATTGCATATTTTTTCCAGACAAAGGTATTAGTGCATGTCTGTTCCACTGGAGTCAAGATGGTTTAATGGATGTATTTTTTAAACATCACGCACATACTCTCTGACAACACTAGCGATCAACTGAAAAGAAGAAAAAGGCCTGATTGTTGTTTGTTTTATTCAAAGTAGTGAATCAAAGCAGATCAGGCTGAACGTAGTTGTGCACTGAAACGTTTGCACTAAAGGCAAATTTACAACCTGTTGCAGGGTGACCCGTCGTGACAGACCATGAAAGTGGACGGAACGGGACGATGGCTGAACAACCACAGCAGACAGGACTGAGATTATCTAACAGGTAAGCTGACAGGAGCGTCCATCAATCACGGAGACGTCAAGCGTTGCTCGGAGTTTGTGTGTTGAGACGTGTCAGGTTTGCATGTGTCAGAGCCGAGGTTGTTAGCTTCTGTGAAACAGAAGTGTATCTGTTGGGATGACTGACAGACGTCAACAATACTGTCTGTCTGGAGCGCCCTCTTGGCAACCTCCCCCCTCCTTGTTTTTAAAACCAAGTTACAATTTCAAAAAATAAGTGTTCTGAAAATGACTTTGCAGGAGCTTGTGCTCGTGTGCCTCCAGCATCATGATGTCTTCACAGTTACTATTCAGACGAACAGCGTCGCTCCTCAGAGAATAAATCTTAAACTGTGTCTTGGACAAAGCTATTAAAGCCCTTTCAACATGTTCCACTTATTAATAATGTATAAAAGTTGCTATTTTTACCTCCCAGAAGGTTTTGTTTTTCTGTTTTTGTGGTGACTCACACAAATGAAATGTGGCTATTTTCTCTTGAATCAGTGATTCACTGATCCTCACAGAAAACCATCCTCCTTTTGGTCAAATCTCTGCTTCATCCGATGGACAATGAAGCGCCAGCATAAGCAGCCTCAAGCCAAACAACGAGAATCTTTGGAGGTCCTCACCTGCTTGACATCGTATCCCAGAAGAACAAAATTTAGGTCTGGAGAAACTGCAAACTTTGAAGCCTTGAAAGTTGCCTGTGGGCAGAGAAACAGACGTAGGAGAATTTTCATGCATCCAAAGCCAAGTTTTTTTTTTTGTTCCTTTCAGTTTTTACCATATAAACATGATAAACCAGAAAATCTCTCTCAACACTTGTGTTAAGAGTCAAAGTGGAATCTCAATACAACTGAATCAGGTCAACTGGACTGGGTCATACGTCTAAAGATATTTCACTCTTTATACCATGAGCTGATGAAGACACTTGAATGAGGAGGGAAATGTTGCACAAGCCCGATAACCAAGTCCAGCTGATGTGATTAAGGACCTGTTTTCATTTTAAAATGAAAATGCAAAACCTTCATTGCGTTTTGATGGTCTTTTAATTCAACACTGCTGCTCAGATCTGTATGAATGTATGATGCATGTTCGCCATTGTTATTGTTGATAGCGTGTTGTTCTCTGCGTGCATGCATGCAAGGATTCCCATCATCACTTACAAACGTGGTGTTTTTCAGCAGCAGGTCTGTCTCGTTTCCTTCTGTCTTGACTTTGAAGACATTGCCGTCCCAACTCCGAAAGATGATGTCCTCCACTAGGACACAAACAAGCAGTCAGTGTGAAGTATTTCAGCCAAACAGATCAACGTATCGGGGTGCAACGAATTAAATCATCGAAACTGGCTATAAACAGACCATAAAATGAGAAATATTAGAAAACAACCCAATTTTAAGAATGACCTTTAACTCGAAAGGTTAGAGCTGTTCAGACCACTCTGAAAAACTGTTGAAAAAGAAATTAAATATTCAGCTTCTATTGGATATTACAGTTTATTCCAACAGTTTCCTTCTGGGCCGTTCCCTATAAGCCTGTATTCAAAAACAAACTGGTAAACTGGTAGCTTCAGCTGAGTGTTGAGCATCAGACAAGCAGCCTGTTCATGAAGCCTAGTAGTGACTTAATCAAGTCAACTGTAACAAGCTTGGATAAAATAGACACAGCATTGTGAACATTAAATATTGTACACTAAAATCAAAAGCTGGCACGGAGTGACCTTTATCTTTAAAGGATTTCTGTCCTCATATTGGACTGTTTTCTCGGTTTATATGCACCAAGAATGTAATTCATGTGAAAGATATGTTCAAGTAGACAAATTACCCTTGTTGTTCTGTTGAAGCTGCAAAACCGAAGAAACTAACATGTTCATGTTTCGATTAAGATCTATACCCATAATAGTTTTATGTTTGGTTTGACAAACATATCAACGGATTCAGAGAGATCGACCTTCAAGTCACAAAGCCAGGTTTCCCTCGAGCCCTCGAGCTGAACATTCACAGTTTGCACCAGTCTCTCCAGCATCTAAAGCCACCCGCCCGCCCACTGACCCCTGCGAGGCGCTGTCTCCCTACACCTTCGGGCACTGCCGATGTGTAAACTGACACCCAAAATGCAACAAAAATTCAAATGAGGACTTATTTTTCTCTTGATAAAAGATGAGAATCGACTCCATCGCCAGTAAGTTTGACTATTCAGATCATCCAGAGTGTTTAGTCACAGCTGAGGAGGAAAAAACATGCTCCTCATTTAGTTTCCCTGTTCGTTGCCGTCATGACAAAGAGCTGCAGCCTCACAGGGATCTATCAGTAATCAGCCTTCCTCTCCGTTTGTAAACCTGATGTGCTCTAATCAGTTGTTTCCAGCCTGGACTGCTGATTCTGAGACGTACACAGCCGTGTTAGCATTGCCACTGCAACCTCAGCTGCACAGATTTTTAATGCAGCCTCACATGTATTATTCATGTGATTTGAATTACACATTTTAGTAAAGCGCCTTCCCTTGCAGCTCCAGGCCAGACACACATTGGACGCACTTTTATTTCAATATGCAGCCTTATAATCCAGATGTATTGATTTGTGTGCATCTTGTAGATAAAAAAAAAATAAAAATACTCAAAGCTGTTTGGTTAGAATGACTGGAGGTGGTTTGAAAAAGTTTGGTGTGGAAGTTTGCGTCATTTTATCTCCAAGTGCAGTTTCCAACAGTTTCCAGCTCACAGGGTTGAACTGGCCTCATCCCGGCTGCATGCTGAGTCCTGAAGCTGTTTTCCACATGAACTACTGAGTGAAAGAGGATGAAGTGGTGAATCTAATCAGAAGTGAAGTGGAATCCAGTGTTCATATGCAAACTAGACATCCTGAGTATCTCTATTCAATGGTCTTATCTGTCTGCAGCTCCCCAATAACAATGGTCTCTACTTAAGACAAGTAGAGCGTGAAAGTGTATTTTTATTTACGTGTTTTTGTCAGCTGTACTTATGAATTAAAATTCATTAGATTTTTCAATAAAGACCTCAGTCTTGCCAGCAGGCAACAAAGAGAAGACTGAATGCAGTTTGTTTGTGTGTCCTTGATCTTCTCGTCTTGGAGTAACAAGGTGAACCTGTGAATCTCCTGTTTTCACCACTGAATGGAGGAATAGATGCACCTGAAGAAAACTCAGTGTTTCTGCCTTCGCTCGCAGAAAGGATGAGTATCCGTTGTGTAAATACCTCCACTCCTGTTCATTTACGCCCACAGGTGCTCAGACAATTAAACGACATTTACTGCGTCCTTTACATGCCATGAAACTCTGAGTGTTTTCTCACTCAGCAGGCTATGTCTGATTAATACGGCGCCTCGTGCAGCCGTGAGGTTCATTAGTGGCAGAGTGAATTCCACCGGTGTGCTTCTAACAAGCGACGGCTGGAACGGCTGGGCAGAGCTTCTCTCAACTCGCTCCGGTGTGATTCAGTCGCAGTGTGAAAGTATCGCCTACCAAACAAAGTAAACAACACAACAGGGTCCTCTAGCAGCAGATGATGGTGGTGGTGGTGTGTGCGAAAGAGAAAATCCTAACAACCTTTTAAAGCAATTTTTCAAAATTGTAGTGTGTTGCCGGCTTGTAAAACGCCACTTCAAAAACCTCAGATGTATTTAGTTGAACGAAGCATTGCTCTGGCTCGCCAACAACTATGACTTCATAAAAATGGAAGTGGATTTATGGATAATTGGGTTTTTTTTTTTCAAACAAATCTGACACGTACATAACAGCACAGTTTGTGCATAACCTTTAAAGTGTGATATTTACAGAACAGAAAGCCTCTTTCGCTTCCTTCTTCGGGGATTTCTAGTAAAGAGCTTGCGACCTTGAGAAAATAAATGCAGAATCCAAAACCTTATCGGTGAGGATATTTAGAAAAAAGATCCCATGTCATGACTTGTGCTTTATTTAGACAGGCAGCACTACTAAATCGGATGGGAAACGTTCGCCTGGAAGGCAGGAGAATGGAGGAAAAGCTTGCAGAACTGCCAACCTGTACGCATTTTGCGTAGCAGGTACGCAATCTGACATCAAACTACGCAAAAAGCTGCAGACGTCTGTCAGCGCTGTTATAAATGTGGACCGTGGACACGATGCAGCAGCAGGGCTCTGAAGCGTCACGCATTTCGGTGTGTTGTCACGCAGTCACGGCACACATTGTATTTGTCACACTGAAAAAAATACCGGTAAATTAGTCTGGTGCGCCGCAGCTCTGGAACCCGGAGGAAACACGTGTAGTGCTGCGACGTTCAATGAACGAGCCGTTCGTTTGAACGGCTCTTTTAAGTGAACGACGAGAGCCGGTGTTCCGACGGAAAACCATGCATTGCGGAATTCGCATACACCGTATGTTGGTTTGACCGCTATGTCTGACGGATCTGACTCTGATTCTGCAATAAAATACCGAATTTTTAATTTACTAGCACCGACTGGTTTCTTTCACAAGGATCCTGTCGTGTCGATGCAGCACAGAGCAGAATGAAAGTGCATACGTAGTGGAACTTAACCGCGAGAAAAAAAAAAAAAAAACGAGCGTGTACAGTCGCGCGACGTTAGACCCGACCGTGCACAATCGCGCGACGTTAGACCCGACCGTGCACAATCGCGCGCCGTTTGGACCGTAAAAAGATCTTCCTCAGGCACAATTCACGCAAATAAACACAATGCACGCTACAAAGAAATAAAATGCCGAATTTTTAATTTACCAGCACCGACTGGCTTCTCTCACAAGGATCCTATCGTCTTGGTGGAGCACGGAGCAGAATGAAAGTGCGTAGTGGAACTTACTATCCGAAAAAAAAATAATACTCCCACTCAAAAGTTAATAAAAAAAAACAACAACACATAGTTCCTTTTGGTTATGATCTTACCTATCTCAAAGGACGTGTATTCAATAAAACGTAGTGTGAAATCATCAGTAATACCATCATTTTGCTTACTTCTCCTCTCCTGTATGTTTAGTCGACGTTTGTTTGGAATCTCCGGAATTTCCCTCTGCGCATGCGTGTTTCGTGCTGCGCATGCGCAGAACTGTGGTGTATGAAGATCTGACCTGTATGGTGATTTGTCGGAACACCGGTTCACAGCTGTCTTTGAGCCGTTCCTTTGTGCAAATTGTCCACGCTTCCTTCACGTGTCTCCTGAGTGTCTCCTGAGTCCAGCTGTCACCGCTGCTTTCGTGTTAACGACCGAGTTTCACTTTACCGCAGCAGCTAACTAGCGGAGGAGGAGTGTCGCAAAACCGGAGAGGAGCCGGTGTTTTGGAATAACTGATTCCCTATTAGCTGGCAACTGGGGTTCTGTCACGTCCCTTGTTGCTGATAGATATTAAAAACAAGACAAAAAGCCGTGTCAGACCTTTTATGAGTCTGATTTCAACATCTGCGGCTGCTAGCAGCAGCAGCAGCAGGAAGTGCTAAAGGAAGTCAGTCACCAGTTAACAGGGAAACCAGTTCATTTGAAGCACTGTATTGACCGCTTTATCAAAGGTTTTAGCAATGAAACACACACATACACACACACACACACACACACACACACACACACACACACACACACACACACACACCATAAAATGGTCAGTTGGAGGACACGTAGCAGCATTTTGAAGCTCTTTTCTGGGGATAACGTGCAAGGTAAGCGACAATGTAATGTGTCTCAGAAAAACATCTCTTAAAGGTGCTGTAGGCAGGATTCGGCATCTCCGCCATCTTGCTTAGGGTTACCTAAGCAAGATGGCGATTTGACCCATCTAAGATGGCGATTTGAAACCCAGCACAGCCAATCCTGTCCTGTTTTCTCTGACATCACGCCCTTACGCAAGTTAAGCCCCTCCCACAAGAACGTGTGATGAACGCCCCTCGACCAATCACGGTTAGAGCCTCATGGGCTCTTCTGATTGGTCAAAGATACCTGGAGCTGTCAAGATTCCTTTTCAGCTCAGACCAGAGACAGATGGAAACGCTGCGCCCTCGCGGTAGTGCAATTATGCTACACTCCTAAAGGATTATCAATGGATACTCTAACATTTAATCCAAAGAAAACACAGAAAAATTAGCATTGACTAGCAAAATCCTGCCTACAGCACCTTTAAATCTGTGTCAATAACCAAATTAAAGAATCACATGGAAACTTTTAACTGACGGTCGGCATGATGTGAACGTCAGAAGCGATCAGCACAGACAGATGAGGCGATCGGCTGGCGGCGAGCACCTGAACCACGGAGCGTAAGCCTGTCGTCAGCTGTGCACTCGATTTTTAAAACTGAACCCTGGCTGTTCAAACGCCTTGTCCTTAATGTGCTGCAAAAACTAGACTCTCTTACAAAAAACATTGTTATGAATACATAAAATATGCATGATGGTCAATGGAAACACTACTTGTTGCATCATGGTTATCACCACCAATCACTATAAAAAACATTCCTCAGTAGTCTACAATGCTGCACTGATCTGGATTTAACTTTACAGTCAGAAGATCAGTGGTTTCAGTGTCCACAGCTTTTTCAGAGATTTCTTGAGCAGTAACTGTTCTGCTTTGCAGTCATATAACATTTGAGTTTCAGCGAATGGGAGCAGAAAAAAATGTGCTGAAAGAGAAGAACTGCTGCAGGTCACCAGATGGGATGAAGTTGCTGCAGAATAATGACTGGAAGGCTGAAATGTGGTTGAGAGATGTATAACTTTGACCATCTCTTTGGGGAAAAAAAGGATTTTAATTTTCCAGAGCATTGCATTACAGCACAGTCTGCCCCAGATCCAGACCGATAGACTGATTTGATGCATTACAGCCCCATTTGGACTGTCTTCACTACTGCGGTGGAGTGTTGCTCTAATAATACGAGTCAACACTTTTCACTAGCAAACGAGTGATTTGAAAGTTTGTTGTGTTTCGGTTTGCCCGGTGAGCTCAGCCAGGAGGAGAGATCAGTTTGATGTTGCCCTGCAGAGCATGAATGTATGTTGCAGCAAAACACAACATATTGAATATAAGCTGGTACGGTTTCTTATCTTTAGGGTAACAGTAATTTAATAAACATTAAAAGGTAATTGTAATACCCTACGAAGGTACAGTATGTAGCACATAGCTTCATCTAAAGCTGGGTATATTGTAAAGAAGGTGCAGCAAACTGCCTTGCAGAAGGATATAACCCCCCCTCGCCTTTTATTCTGACGTAAATTGATATATGCACGATCGTCACCCATGGAAGGTTTTTTTATGGCCACATTGAGCCTCACTGGTCCTAACAAATAAAGACTTGACAAAAAGCGGTTCTGCTGCCTGGTCATGTGCAAACAGCATACATTTTAATATTCTTGGGAGATGTTAAATAGGCCCCCGCTATCCAGTGCACAACAAATGATTAGGCGAGGGATATTGGAGGGTAATGCCCCCAAAGAGACGGAGGATTTACAGGAGGGGAAAACAACAAAGGCTTATTTAGTGGGCTCTGTCCAGGCAAATCCACACTTAGATTATACTGCAGCAGAAACAATAACAGGAGTTCCTGCAATAACTCCAATCTAATCCCAAACCAACGGCACACTCCGCAGAGTCTCCAGTTCCATTAATGCTTCTGACAGGTCTGAATCATTTCAAGGTCCCCGTCTGGTGTAAATGTCAATGAATGAGCTCTGAGGCATCAATCTCACACAAGAGCGCTATACACCAGCAAACACTCAAAAACACTTTGGAGCATAATGACAGGGAAATAAATATGAAAAAGACAGATGGATTGCCTGAGAAAATCCTCCAAAGGGCTCTTGTCATTTAAAATCTCCCGCCCCCGCTAAAAGGAAGCAGCGCTCCTCTCTTATTTCTGATGCAGTGCTTGAATCAGATCAATAGATTTTATAAGAAAAATAAATTGGAAAAAGGGACGCCGTCCTTATGAGTTGACGACAGTTTATCAGAAAATGCTCGGCCGACACGTAATCTCATCTGGGATTAAAAGTGTCCCAACTATCAGAAGATGTGGAACTGTTTAATCCTGGCGCTTATCAAAGGAAACAAACGGTAAAGCCACAGCGACTTCTGAGGATCAATTAAAATCAAAACCTCCAAGTGTCTGTAACTGATGACTGAATATTGTTGTGTAGAACTGAAGTATCCATCCATTTTTTCCACTGCTTATCCGGGACCGGGTCGCGGGGGAACTGAAGTAAAAATGACTAAATGTATTTGAATCAACAGAAAAGGGTTTAATTTAATTCAGTTTATCATTATTAAAAGCACCACAAAACAAAACACTACAGATGACTTTTTCTGTGATCAAAATGACTTTGGTTTTTCAGTTTGTGTTAAATTATAGTATTAATTGAAAGCAAAGTTAAAGTAAGACTCAAATATAGAAATATTTCAATAAGGATATAAAACTTTAATTTGTAATTTGATTTATGAAAGAGAATAAACTGATCTATTTTACTTATATGTTCTGCAATTTTACACAAAATACTAATATGAAAACTATAGATGTTGCAACACAATTTTTTTTTTATCTTTAGCTATTTGCTTATCTCGATCTCTTGTCTACCCGCTGCTGACGGACTCGTCTGATTGTATCAGGAGCTTTTTCATACTGTACTGGTGTCGGTATCGGCATCGGGACATCCCGACTATAAATGTCTCACACAGATGACAAGGGTAAAAAGGGTATTTTGTTTCAGGTGGAAGTGAAGGACAGTAATATTTTGATAACTAACGTAAAACAAAGGTATCAATAAGAGTGTACTTTCACATGAACTTTCAGTGGTCGCCTAATAATATTCTCTATTGGAAACATGCTGGTTGTCATGGAGATGGTAATGCTTCTTGAAAGACTTAGCTAAAAATGACCGATTAGCATTTTAGGAGACATAAAGTCTCAAAAGTAAGACGAGAAACTTTTTTTTATTGATATTGGAAATGATGCAGCTAAAATTCTGAATTTTGTGTCTTGTCCTAAAGTTACTCATATTTGAAACTACAGTAGACTGTCTGGGCACAACAAATAGAATATGTGACCTTTAATGGGTTTTATATTGCATTTGGAAACACTGTCTGTCCCAGATAAGGTTTGCTGGTCGGAGGTATGCTTGAGGAAGAGAGTTCACCGAGAGGTTCGCCGCCCAAAAGTCTCCGCTCCCAACCAAGCGGTGCAAAGTCATTAGTATTGAACAATGGCCCTGTCAGCGCCCTTCAGATACAATATGATCATTCTGTGCTTCGGGGCAATAAAAGTTTGTCTTTGTTGCACCTTTGTGATGGAAAGAGGCCTCGGAGTGAGTGAGCTGAGGCCTGAAGAGCTGCTGCTGAGCGTTTCTCATCGGTCTCAACGACACTGAAGCAGCCGATAAGAGGAGCTCAACTCTGAAACTAAGAGAGAAAAAAAATCTATATTATAATCAGATCTTGCCTGGAATGCATTCGGGGCTTAGATTTCTCTGGGTTGAATGCAGTTTGGAGTTTTTTGTGATGACAGAGGAGGTTATTAGAATTGTTTCTCATGATATTATAATTAGTCTGAATTTGTTTAAAAAAGGGTAAAAATGCACAGATTTCACTCCAGAAATGCTAAATGTTGGACTTGTGGCTCATCTCATTTGGCATTAATAGTAATAAAAATGAAGTTGCAACTTGGATTTGTAGAGATGGGAATTGATAAGGAAATCATTTGCAACAATGGCAATTCCAAAGAACTGAACACAGAGAACTGGTTCTAGATTCTCATCCCTTTACTGCTATGATTCCAGTCATTAGTGTTACGATCGCCCTCCTCCTGAATGTGTGTGTGATCGGTTGATTGGCTGGTTGATGCAGGGCAGGTGGGGAAGGCAGCAGACAGCTGACTGGCTGTTCACTGGAAGACGGAGGATTTAAAGCTGCCAGGTGTCAGGGCTCAGTTCATCTTTTCACCTAAATAATGCCAGTGTGTGTGTGCATTTCATGTGTGAGTGTTTGTAGCTTTATGTGGGGAACATTTAATGTGAGGCCTGTGTTAATGAGAGCAGTCATTCAGTTAGTATTGATCAGCACTGTTTTGTGCGGCGCTGTATTTAGAGAATCAGCCATCACCAAGAAAATCCAACATCCCATTCACTAAAAACCTCTGTGGTTTAATCATTTTCACTAACATCCTGTTAACCCTGGCAGCTTGTTCAGTACGAGGCGGCCGTACGCCGCTGCTCTGGACACAAACTCATCCTTGTTAAACAAGTGACTGTTCCGTTTGAGGTGTTAGAAGTCCGAGATCCTGCGTCTGGTTCATGTTTTCTTCAGAGTGGAACAAGCATCATGTGGTTGGAGAGCAGAAGACAGAACACACACAGCAGCCTCTTCACCGGCTGCTCATAAAAACACAGCGCTGGTGGAGTCATTGTTTTTATGAACCTGGGGGCTGAAAAATAGCTCTGAGTATCACCTTTAAAAAAAAAAAAAAATACTTTGAGGGATTTTAAAGCTCAGGTTCACCCGGGGGTCTTTATTACTCATGGAAGTTGACAGACCCTGGTTAGCTAATGGTTATCTGGATTTGCTGAGCTGAGTTTGAGAGTGAAACTACCTCCAGCTACATTAGTTAAGTCTGGGTTTTACAACTACAATGTTCTTTATATGGATGCATGCTCTGCTTCTATTGCTGTTGTTCGGTGGGTCGGATCACTGTTTAACGGAAACGCCGGTGTAAATAGATGTTTTACATTTGATTAATTTCACATCCTGTTCTGTAATTATGTTTTCAGTTCATGAAGCTCAAGAAAAAAAACTGCAGACTTTCACTCATCACTTAACTCAAACATATCGTTGTTTTTAACTGGCTCTGGCCTCCCATCTTCCAGCCTTCCATGACCCCTTTAAATTACAGCCTCCTTTCTTTAGAGATGAATAGAAAGAGGTTTAGGTGTAAATTACACACAGAGTAATGTTGTGAATGAACAAAGACCCCCTGCTGAGGTGAGAGAAACAGTCAAGCTTTAAGGCTAATTCTGGACTGGTAAAGAGGAGAAATGAAAAAAACACGTCAGAATTAACAAGACTCTTGTCAGGGGAGGATAATAATAGAGGCAGGCAAAGAAATTACACAAGTACTGTATGTTGATTATTCTTCAGAAAAACTTCCAACGAGCACGAAACCTTTTAAAAAGCTTCAGCAGAGATGCTGCTGTTTGTGTGGAGAGACGGATTTCCTCACTTGTCTCTCCTCCATTTTTATCTGTGGACTTTTGTTGTACCTCAAACTTCAGCTTTGAGCAAAACGTCTCCCATATAGCTTTATTTATTTTAACCAAATACAGATTAATTTTCTCGATCTCTCTGATGTATTCCTGTAAACACAGTGATGGTTTTTAGCAGATTATTCTTGTGGGGAAAAAAATGGTTGAAAGAAGTCAAATGCCTTTTATTATTACTCCTGTTTTCCCATGATTCTCTTCATGATCCCTTCGAGTTATTCTTAGTAAAGGCCTCACAAAATGCATGGAAAATAAATGTCAATAAATACAATGTATCAGCCTGAGCTTGCACAGGGCTCAGTAATGCAGGCCCATGGAGTCATGATGCAATCCCATTTGTGGTGTTTGTAGCTGAACATGAAAAGAGTGAACTCGGCTTTGACCGAATTTGTTGTGTACAGTGGAATAACCGCAGCGGTATCAGGAAGTAAGGGAAACCGGAACAGCAAAATGTTCTCACCATTTTCTTTTGTGCTCCGTGCTGTTTTCAGTTTTCACTGCCATTGTCTTCTTTTTTCAAAATAACTTGGCAAAAAAAGGAAAGATGTGTTTGATAAAAGCCTTCATGAGAGGGGGAACAATGGAGGAGGTGTGTGTTTCAGGAAGAGACGGAAAGGCGCACGATTGGGACCAGTTAGGGTTCAAGTGAAAACAGAAAACTTTGGTTGTGTTTTGGGACTCCATTTACATGACACCGGTGCTCAGAGCCACGGAAAACTTGACTTCTTCAGAACAGCTCCTACGGTGGAAATTTTCGAAAATGCTTGAATCCCATCTCCATGGAAACGGGGGTGATGCAGTTTTTTTCTGAAATAGTGCTACAGCTCATGTTCTCCACGGCCGTAGTAAGTAGTTCTTCTGCACATGCTCAGGAGATGAACAATAAGAACAATGTTTGTCTTCACGTTGTCATCACTGCCAGTTGATAGTCTTCAGGACTTGGTAGTTTTGAAGTTGAGATTCGCCAGCAGTAGCAATGACATCGTTTTTAAAACGGTGCCATTCAAACGTGAAAATGATGCTTTTTCACTTGAACCATTGTGGAAACGGAGTTGGAGTCAACCTCGGCTTCCCTGTCAGACGGTCGAATCAGGAGACTTGACAGCTCCGACGCCAACATCCTGACTTCAGCCATTCATCAGAGCCTCAGTCGAACCGGCCCGTGTAATTATGACAAGTTCAGTGCTCTGAAAACACATTTGGATTTACTTTGCACGCATCATGAATACGAAGCATCTCGCATCATAAAGCGAACTGCAGCTGAAAGGCTGCTTTAAATGGAGCACCTGCAACATTAAATTTCACATTCCAATTCCTAATATTCTGTTGGTGGAGAGGCTCGTTTGTTAGAAAAACATCTCAATCTACTGCAGAGCGCCTCCGAAAGAGCCTGAGAATGACCGTAATACTTCAATTAAAGCCTCTCTGGTGTGAAACACATTTGAGTTTTATTGCCTCCGTGAAGGCAGAACTCCAGCCAGAGCTGTTGGATTCATTAAAACCGAACGTGCGCGCCCGATGCAGCGGTCAGTGAGTTAAGTGTCTGATCATGTCCGGATGTCAAAATTAACAGAATAAATTGAATCGGCTTGAGTTCTGAAGCTATCTTCTCGCCCAGGTTTTCATTATACTTGAAAGTACAAACTTGCACACAGAGCTCGGAATTCAAAAAACACTCCAGCAGGTTTTCATCAAAGACTTCAAAGTGCAGCCGTGGGGGGACGCTCTGGGAGAAATGCTGATTCGGTTTGTTCGACCCATCAGTGTCCTTTTGGTTTGGTTTTATAACACCTTTTTATTAGCGGGGCTTGTCTTTCTTCTGATGAATATTTTTTTGCAGTAACTGCTGAACGACTATTCCAGTTTCATAGAGAAGAATTAAGATGATGAATTTCATGAACAAATGAACCGTTCCAAAAATAACATTTCATCAAATTGAATGTACGTCAGAGGGACCAGCTTGGGTCCAGATTACAGCCTGTAACAGTTAACAGATATTGAAATTTTTCCTCTGTTGGACCCGAAACAACCTCAAACTATGAAACAAACACTTCTGTTCTTTATAGTTCCCTCTGCTCAATCATTCTTTTTTTTTCCTGAGTTTGCAACTATTGAGAACTAATTTCTTTGAGCTGAACAAGTCCACGTTTCATTTAGTTTTTCAGAGAAAGTGTGTGTAGCTTTACTGTCCGGGTCTGCTGGTTTCCTGACTCATTCAGACCTCATTCAGTCAGGACAGGAGCTCCTGTCTGCCTGCACGGACTGAGGACCAGAGTTTTCTATGAGTTATGATGAGATTGTAGAAACCGTCAAGTATCCGTTCGTTAGGATCATCAAGCAGGTGAATTTATTCTTTAAATGATGTTTTTAAAGGGCTGCAGCTGTTTGATGCAAAGGTGAACATTTTATCTCTTTTTCCACAAAGATGCTCCAGTTTTCAACTAATTGAGGAAAGCGGTTCAAATCTGGTGACGCTGCAAAAAAAAAAAAGCACTCCAGCTGACTGTTCGGACTGCAAGCAATTAATAAACAACAATACTGCACCTGCAGTAATTTTCTGCATGAGTTGAACACAAAATGTGATTGAATATCGTAGTTAGTGTTTTCACTGACACCAAGCTGCTGCAGAGCAGCACGCCTCTGAAAGTTTGACGCCAGCCTCTCTGCTGAGGAGCTGAAAAGCGAAGCCGCGTTACGGGCGTCAGAAGACAAACGGCTCCGAACGGAAAGCCGACTGCAAACGATGCGCCAGCAAATGAAGGGATGAACACTGATTGTTTCTCCTCTCGGCGGTGCTGAGAGCGGGGAACGCTAAGTGGCTCCAAATGGACGTTAAGTGGCAATAGCTGTGACCGGCGCACAGTTTGACCAATGAATTCCACAGGATGCAGCGGAAACCCAGAGCGCCGCGCCGTACGCTGCACGTCGGTTCAGGAAATGACTTTCAACACAATAAAAACGACAAGATGAAGCTGGTGTATTATATGTGCAGCTTTTAAACATTCTGTATTTTTTCAATTTTGTGATGTAGGTTACAGGACAATGATAAAATTTCAGCACATGATGTAGTCTGATCTCATGTCTTCCCACCCAGGAAGTCAGTGCAGAGTGTGGTGTAGCACACATGGAAAACGTGTGCTACACCACCAAGTACGATAGCAGGTGTGTGTGATGTGTGTGTGTGTTAGTTTTCACATATTATATATACTAAATCTTTCTTCCTCATTCACTATGGCGCGTCAGGTTTTACGGTTATGACAGAAGTTGGTGTGTGTTATCTATGTCCATATACATATAAAATGTGTGTGTGTGTGTGTGTATGTGTGTGTGTGTGTGTGTGTAGACAGGTACAGCTTCTCTGGTGATGAGTCTGAATAAGTATAGAACTGTGACCTTAGATTTTCCTGAATATTTCACCTTGAGAAGGACTTCAGCTCCAGATTTTCTGTCGGGCTTTAAACCTGGCGACAGTCAGTCATCCTGGTGTTATTTGCACGGGGGGCCGGTTCTCCCCGTCCTCATCAGCTGTGGCTGGGAGACGAGGCAGATTATACCCCCTCATCTTCATCTCATCCTTCTGCTTTTCACTCAAACCAAGATAGCAGTAAAACAATGATTCTTTCCAGCGGGGGATCCACGGATCCAGCTCGGACAGCTTAGTTTTTTTTTTTTTTTTTTTTTTCCTGATAGAAACACACTTGATTTCTTTCTCCAGGTTTTTATTACTTTTTAACTCCCGATTCAAAGACATTCATTCACTCCGTGGATTTGTTGAGCTGTAACAAAAGCTGGGCCGCTAAGAAGGAGGCTTATTCGGCCTCACACTTGAACAAGGGCATACAGAGGAGAAGGGGAAGTGAAATAAAAAGAAAATAGTCTGAGAAGAATCTTTGAGAAACCTTCAGAGTTCAGTTCATAGAAATCACTTTTAACACTTGAAAAATGCAAAAACATGCAACAACAGAGTTTCTTTAGGCTCAAATAAAGTGAATCATTCATCCAGTCTTTGCAGGCTATTAGAAAGCCAAGTTCACTTTATTCATCTAACACTGAGGTTGACCAAAGCACAATCTGTGAGGATATATACAAAGGTAAAAGGTGTTAAGGCTCCAGTAGAAGTGAACAGGGTGTGAGACTTTGGAGAAGTTTGTAGAAGAACAGACTTGTCTGCAGAGTGGAGCCAGTCAACACTTTGATGCTGATATTATTGGTTTGTGGTTAAAAGTCCCAGAATGATTCTGTTTCTCTGTTGGGATGGAAAAATGCTTTCTGCTTTTGACTGAACTTCAGTTAAAAAATGTTGATTTCTTCCCATTTTTGTAAAATCTGTAGTTATTACACCTTCCATTGTGATTTTATTTTATTTTATTTTTTTTTTTTTTGTGGAGTGGTGATGGTATTCAGATTAATGACATGAATGCGCTTCAAATGTCACATGACAAATGAAGTCTTTATGAAACTAAACATGAGGTTTTGCTCTCAAATGTGATCATTTCTTAAGTCGTGAAATTTATGATGGGACCAATACGATAAGTTACTGCCGGTGAAAGTTTCAGTAACTTGCAAATGCCATCAGGAGGACATTTTCATCGTTCTCTGGGGTCTGCCAGTCACCATGGACTCATTTGGAAAAAGAATCAAGAATTCAATAAATACCCACAATATTCTGAGGGAACTGGAGGTTTTTTTTTTTTTCTAAATATTGCTGCTTTTCATCTGAGAAGTGTGTGAATGTGTCTATCATCAGAGGGAGTACCGTGTTGAAACAGAAGAGGGGTTTAAAATTTCGTTTTTTCGTTGAATATTCTTCACTTTTTCTTCCAAAATATTATGAAAAAGAAACAAAACCTTTAGCTTGAGTAAAGTTAAACACTCCGTCCACCTCTGATGTGGACTAAAATGAGTTTGAGACATCTGTACTGGACAGCATTACAGTGCAGATGAATGCTATCCTCAAAAATAGCCATGACAGAAGGCACAAAGGACAATTCTGTCATGTTTTACATAAATGAAAAAAAAACAAAAAACTGTTATCTGTGAAACAGACTTTCTCTCTGCACTGGAGCTCAGAATGAAGATATGAAGACATAACAATTATGGCTCCACTGTCCTGGATTCATTTATAGTTTCATATTGTCATCAAAAAGTCTATTTCAGCATTGAAATATTGTGATCGGTCACCATGGTGATCATTTTTTAATTAACACTTCTTTGATGGAATAACCTGTGGGACCCTGTGCACCACAGACACACAGTTAAAACTGATGCTAGCGATAGGGAACACTAAAGAAATACTTTAATTTCACTGAAAAATATGATATATAAAGTCAACAGCTTGACATCCTTGTTTATTGAACACGTGCAAGATTTCCAATCATTTCAGTGATTTGCTGAGTTTGTCGCCGTGATCTTTAAGATACTCACCATTGATCCACTTTGCGTCTGGATCATGTATTTGGAAGCTTCTTTCAAAGAGGTCGTCCAGTGTCAGCTGTGAGCCGAAACCTTTCCCGCTATCATCTGCAAAGAGACGGACGGAGAGGATCTTTCATAATCAACGTCGACTCCTCAGTTTTTTTTAGATGTCTTCAGTTTGCTGTGAAGGACTGATGACCTGTCGCTGTCCTCTCATGTCAACACTCCACTCACATCGCAGAAAAATAAAGAATGAACGCAGTGTGCTGTGGCTGAAGCTGACAGTAAATTCTCCATCCAGACTTTTTTTTTTTTCTCACTCCCATGTCACTTTTTCTGGGTAAACAATTATAACCGGGTGGGAGTCACCCTTGACTGTGTCTTACAAGATGGGGACATTCAGTATTGTAACAAATGAATAAAAATGCTAATGAAGGGAAGGTGGGGAGTTGGAGAGTTTGACGTACATATGCAAATTATGAGGACACAAAAGTGAAGCTTAAAATCCAATTTATATTCACTTTTTCATTTATTTTTTAAAAGAGGCTGTCAATGCAGTTTTGATTTTCGTCTGCAGATGCAAACATCAAACTTTGGAGTTGATTGTGCAGCTTTGTGCCTGTGTGACACACCCAGCTAATGCAGCAGACTGTTCAATAGTGTCCAGATGAAGCTTTACAAAAGGTTGTTCTTCCATTTACTTTACCTCTGTGTCCTGTGTGAAAGGCAATGCACAGGTCAGCAGTCCATTACAGAGCTAACACAATGACACAACCACACACAAGCATCAATTAAGACACACTGAACCTGCATGTCCTCAGAATGGGATGAAGCCGTGTGTGTCCATCTCACCCCATTCACCTCCGGTACCGTTACACCAACCACCTCTATGTCCTCCTTTACTACACCCAGGAATCTCACTTCATTTCAGAAAAGTTCCACATTTTCAAGGCAGCGTCTTCATAGAGATGTCAGTTTAAACGGAAATGGCAGAAACGCTGAAAGACAGTTGTTTTTGTAAAGAAACCACTCACACACACACGCACGCACACAGTAATACACTTTAAACAGTAACACAGTAACAATGGAAGAACACGGACATCTGTATGGACAGATGACCAAGTTGGATCAGTTATAAAACCACCAGTTCCAGCAGAATATGGACTGGGAGTCATGACATGCTGGACGAAGGTGTTTTTAATAACTAACTGCTGTTCACTATGACAGTGCACAGCATGGTGCCATCACACCATGGTGTGCATGCACAGTAGCAGCATTTCTACCATCTACATGGAAGAGGCCAAGCATTTTCAAAAAGCTCCACCTCGGGAGCAGTTTTTAAAGAGTTCAATTTTCATTGGCTCAAAGCACTACTGTCGTTTAAACGGACGCCATGACGGAAAAACGTTTTTCCATTTTCACTAAAAATCATTGTTGCGTGAACGGGGCCTGAGCCAGGCTCTTCTTAGCTGTTTTGGTGTTCATGCAACTTACATAAAGAAGAAACTTGTATTGATTCATAAAATATACACCACCAGATATAACAGTCTCACAGAATCCTGCTTACAAGGCCATTGAAAACACAGTGCATCAATTCATTTTGTGACTAATCTTAAAAAAGAAAAAAACCCAGAGAGATTTCCACATTAAGAATAATGCACGACACCAGGTTCTTCTTCAGTCCTCAATGCTCCTCCATCGCGTTATTTTCAGGCACTTTCATGAACTAAAGTCTTAATATTTACTCTCACCTGTGTTACAGCAGTATTTGTACAGTGTGCCTCCAGTTTTGTTAATTTTCAGAAATGACTGTTCCCACTCTCTCACGCACACACAGAAAGCTCTCCCTCTGGAGTTTGCATGTTCCAGCTTTCTTCCTCCTTCTGCAGACATGCTGGATGAGTAATTGGAGCCTGGAGAGCATGAGTCACAGTTTGACATGTCAGAGACGTGGAAGCTTTTCCAAAGCTTTAACTCTGCTCAGTCAAGTCAAACTCTCCATTCAGATGCTGCTCAGAGAATAACCTGAACGACCACGAAGGCGCTTCATCTTGTGAAGAAGCTTTCAGGCAGGAGGGTTGATATGATCTTTATGCATGTTTATTGTGACTTCTTGGGATTAATCAAACAAAAGAATTTTACAAGGAAGACTCAACTTTCTTTAATGTCTCGTGATACATTTGTGCTTTTGTAAGACATTGAAAATAGAAATTAAACGTACTTTTGTTGCCAGAACCTGTTGAATATTTGAAGCGTATACGTGGGAACTGCTTACACGGCATTTTCTAGCGAAAACTGAGAAGTTTTGTTGCATTTTTGTTCTGTTTATGTTTTTCAGTTGACAGTCACTATGTGTAGCCACGTTGTCCATGTACTCTTATTGTTAATGTTTATAGCGTAATTTTGTCGTTGCACACGTGTGGTTTCATTACCAAAATGAAAAGCGCCAACTTATGACCTGGCATGCCAACTACACTGTTTATTTTACACATTTCATCTGTCTCCATAGGACATGGTTTTCAAAACACTGCTGTCCAAACATGAAACTTTCTTCAAACAAAAATGCAAAAATGATGCTTTCACTTGAAAGGTCTTGCAAATGGGGCCTTAGTTATGGACTCGTGCTCCTCTTATAGCTTCCATTGTCATGTCTGTGACCTGCAGTGACCTTGACAGTAGCATGAACTTCTTGGGTTCGTTTTAAATGCAACTTGGGATTCAGTTTCATCGGGAAAAAACAGTGATAGGAGAAGTGAGATAGTGTGTTAGCATCCTTAAAGTGTTGCTGGTTTACACTATCAGGGGAAACTTGGTGTGCTGTTTGAACCTGACCCACAGCCTCATTTCCAGCAACATGTCGTGATTCCAGAACTCATCTTTTGAATCCTCACCCTTAGACAGCAGAATGATGGACAGCCCGATGAGCGAGAGCACCAGCACGATAACCAGCAGAGAGATGCCGATGCCCTTCCAGTTTCTGTCTGCCCCGATGGGTCCGATGTCCTGCAAGAGAACAAGGGAAACAAAGCACATGAAAAACAAGTAAATAAAGTAAAATAACCAAATGAAAACAGCGGCACAAAAGAAGGACTTCCTTCAGTGCAGCAAGCTGAAGAGTCCAGCCACTCAGGCTTAAGAGGCTCAGCAGTGGTTGACTGAGCAGCTGCATCAATTGGAGGGCATGAGAAGGCCACCGCGTTCCCCAGAGGGCGGGAAAGCTCTGACAGCAGACAAGACTGTCCTCCGCGGAGTTTAGGTTGCTTAAGCAAAACAGAGTCTGTCCCTGACACCACCAAACTTTTACACAGTCACAAAGAGAAAAAAACAAAACCAAACCAAACACCAGCGGGTATTGCCATTGCTGAACTGTGACAGAGGGTTCAGAAAGTAGTGTCTCCACACCTGAAGTTGTTTATCTGTTTGACTTGCTGAGGATGTTCGTGTTCAATGGTAAATCCTCAGGCTTAGCTGATCGACTCAGTTTTCTTTCAATCACATGGTTTTGAGTTCAATCCCCTCCCTCATAAATATGTACATATGTCCATGTGTGCTTGAGCAAGACACTGAATCTGCCACTGGCGCTTTGCACGACGGCCTTTGCCACTGTGTGACTCTGACTCACAACGTGCTGCACTTTGGAACTGATGAAGCGGTGAAAAGGCAAAATCCGATTTCCGATTGATGATTTAACACTGAAACATATGGTGTTTCGCACAATTAAAGGAAATCCATCATCACATAGAGACTTTATGGTAATTGCAATCTGCAGCGCGGGGTGGAGGGATTCGGATACACCCAGGACAGGTTCCCACTCCATCCCAGGGCCAACACAGAGACTCACACAGTCACACTCACCAGTTAATCTGAACTGCTTTTTCTGGACTGTGGGAAGAAACAGAGAGAAAACCCACACAGGCATGACAAGAACAGACTCAAACCCAGGACCTTTCGCTGCTCACAACACCAGAGGGAATCCTTTCTTTCTTTCTTTCTTTCTTTTTTTGATTAGTGACAGAAGTAGGACACAATGTACAACATAACCGATAAAGACTTAACACACAGACTGGCTCTTACAGTTATAATGGTTCAGGGTCAAGATGACAGAAAAACATTAAATTGATTGTGTGATTCTCTGTTATCCTGTGATCTGTCTAAAGTGTGTCTTCTCTTGCACATATAGGCTGCAGCCTTGGTGAAATTCATTTGAACGAACTGGTGCAGTTGAATACAGTAAAGCAGGCTATAGAAAAGCTTTAGAAAAACAATATATATTCAAGCTGAGGGACAACGTTTGCATTATTTTGTCTTCATTTTGTTGCTGTTAGACTGCTTTGTTCCTGCCTTTATTGATGGATTTCCAGCCTGAATCGTCGCCGTTCTCACTGTGCCGAGTTTGATGAAAGCTTCAGAGCGGGAAGAAAAAAAAGAAAAGAAGAAAAAGGGACAGATCGACTCTCTGAAGACCGGACCCATTTTTGGACGTGTCTCAGACTCTTTATCTTCTTGACATCAATTATGCAGCGCCTTATTTCATTTGCACTGACAGAGCCGTGTTATAAATAAAGCTGTCTCGCATACAGAGCCTCGAGCTACAGGAACCCCGTCTGTGTATTTATGGTTCTATTTGCTTTGTGAGTCTTTTAATTGGAAGGATGATTGTAAGATAAACACCCTGGAGCCTCGCCAGCTTCACAACCCCCTTCCCCCCGATCCTTGTAGTTCTACTCCACAACTTGAGCGTTTTACCCATCATCCCTGTGGCTCCTTCTGATTCATATTCTCACAAGGCAACTCCTCCTCTGCTGTGGGTTCAACATCGCTTTCGTGTGCTCTGCCTGTGTTTTCCCCCGTTTTGTTTGGCGTCATTAACTGGAGCAGCCCTCGCAACACATCAGGGGAACATTATCCACCATTCCCCATCAGATCATTACTCAGAATTCCACCGACACATCCAGGCCGTCGTGGCCCTCGTAGGGTTCGAGTTCATTTTCATAGAGTTGTGTTTTATGGAATCGTATCCCTCCCCCCTGCTGCGAAAATGTTCAAAATGCGACGAATCCATCTTAGAAACTGTTGAAAGCTCCATTAAAAACACAGAAAAGGAAAACTTCCCAGATGAAACCAGTTTAAATGAAACTCCAAAAGGGAACATGCAGCTCAATGAAGTCAGTGTGCAATAAATGAATTGCATCTATTGAATAAACACCACAACACGCTATTACTGTTACAGACTATTGATATCCCATTTCCTCAGCTTCATTTTCCACTTTCAGTTTGACTGTAGAAATGCAAGAAAAAGCAAACATTACCATGATAATTGAATATCGACATCATTTCTATCCATAGCTCTCGACCTTTTCTCCTTAGAGGATCTCCAGGTTCCCCCTGAAAAAATCTGCAGGGCTCTGCAGAGTGAACAACATATGAAAGCTCGAGCCATCAATAGATTCTATGAAGGGTTTTATTCTGCTTTTCTAAGCCGTATCCAAAGGTATCAGGTGAAGAGTAACCCAGTCCCCCCCAGGAATAACTGACCCATTACCCCTTTTATCTACGAGGGGGGACCCAAAAGTTTCCGGACTGATTCTATTAATAAAAAAATACAATGAATTTCCGACTTTGGCCGCTAGATGTCGCTACAGGATAGCCTCATGCATAACTGTGCCAGGTTTGGTCTTCCCCCGTGATGCGGTCAGCTGACAGTCACTGTTTGTGTTGACAGAGTGACACCCCGCTCTTCGATTTTTCAAGATGGCGGATATCCACGGATATGCGCTCTGTCAAAACATTTTGTTTTTTTATTGGGAAAACAGCGGCAGAAACACTCACCATGTTGCAGACATTCTTTAAGAAGGATTCTTAGGGTGTCTGAGTGGTTTGGGCCCTTTAAGAGCGATCAGATTACATCACGAAGACCAGGCACGCAGAGGACAACAATCCACTTCCAGAACAGAGGAAAACGTCACAAAAACTGAAGAAGACGTCCTGGTAGGTCCACGCAGGACTTTTGATGACATTGCAGATCTGATGGGAGTATTGTAGAGATCCAGACAGATCATCCTCAGGCGGTTATTAGAAGCAGGGAGACGAAGGCACCCGGAAATGGCCGCATCATAACAGACAGCAGACCACAGGACGCCCCGTTACGCACAGAAATAGCACCAAATGTTGTGCGTAAAGCATATTTTTGGACTAAAACCGTGACCAGCCAGCCTCCCCACCGCCATATTCCCCTGGTCTGGCCCCAGGCGACTGCTTTTTGTTGTCAAAGATGAAACTGGAGCGGCAGCGGAGAGGTAAGACAGGCATACAGGCGGGGGAGGGAAAATCGAAGTTCTATCTTTCCGGCACAGTTACGCACGGTCATGGCGACTCTTCTGAACAGTGAAAATCTCCGGTGCAGCGTTGTATTCAAGCCAAAGGAGAGTATTTTGAAGGTGACAGTTTCAAATAATTGCGAAGATTAAAAAATAAAAAGTTATAACTACAGTCCGGGAACTTTTGGGTCCACCCTCGTATATGATCATATTTGTCTTCTCACGCTCTTTTTGTTTGGTTCGATTCTGGCTGAAGACATGCATCCACGTCTTACCATCAGTATTTACATTTTGCACAGATACAATCGACTGATTGAAAGAACATGGCGATGCAATCATAACACAACACCATACCAGCCTCAATAACTCAGTTATTAAATGAATCATGAAAAACAAATCCACCATGAAGTGCAGCAGAAAAAATACAATTTTAATGGGACTCAGGTGAAGAATTTCTGCCTTGACAGGTTGGAGTGGAAATATAATAAAGACTGAAAATAACAAGATGGGGGGAGCAACAATTGCTGGAGGAAAGTGTTAAACTGGTACATTTCCAACTCCACCAACTCCAAAAACAAAGACTGGTCAGACTTTTCAGTGTGTTTCACTTGAATCAGCTGCTTATCAAAACACTGAATGAACATTTTCAGTTCCATTTCCTCATAATAATGCTATCAAAAAGACTTGGTCCAGTTTAGTTTCCAGCCAGGACTTTTGAACCACCAGATGAGCTCTGTCCGGTGATCCCAGGCTCATGAAGAGTCAGTATCTCAGTCATGTAGCTGAGGGCAAGGACTTGATGTGCTTTAAAAAGTCAACCTTTAAAATGGATTCTAAAACAGACAAGGAGCCAGTGCAGGGTTGCAGACTGGGCTGATGTGATGACAGTCACACCTGTGTGTAGCTGAGTTCCGAAACAGCAGGGAAGAAATTACTGGAGTGAGTGGAGGCAGAAAGAAATTAATGCATGAATTGGTTTTTACATGTTGAAAGTAGAGATGGACCGGAGCTAAGGATAGAAATAAATTGTTTGAATGAAAGATGACACCGAAGGCTTTTTACTGACTAAATGTTTAAGAATGGGAGGCAGGGATTTTTCAGAATTGGACTGATTAACTTGGAGAAAATGTTGGACCATCCATCGGTTCATGTCATTAAAAGCGTCACCTTGTCACCTTGTCCCAGCGCGGTGTAAACCTGTGTGTCATCTGCATAATGCTGCTTCATGGTCTAGTATACAGTGCTCCACTGGTAGCATGCTGGTGATTTGACACCAGGCTCATTATCCAGCCAACTGCAGCTGTCTGCAGAGCAGAAGACCTCCAAAGATATCAGTGACTATCCTGTCATGGTTTGTCAACATGAGTCTGTAATCCTAAAATTTCTCCTGAAAAGAAGTATTTTATATCCATCTGGCACTTTTGTTCGAGGTTTAGGCCTAAAAGTTAGCAGAGTGGATAGCATAATTTCTTCCCAAAAGGAACAGGTTTCTGTTTGTGGCTTATGCTCTTTCTGTGCCCGATCAGGTCGTCTGTGTACATGTCTATATGATCCATTGCTGTGCCAGAATGGTGCAGTTCATGACTGTTATGTGGAAGTTTGTGGCCTGAGCCTCCTGCCCCCACCCATCATCTGTTGAATGACAGTTTAGTATTTGAAGCTTTTCAAAAAATATTGAATTGGAATTGATTTGGCTATTGTTGTGAAAGTGTGTGAGAATTAATAATTGTTTTTCTTTTTGCATTATTCTGTGTCATTTTTCCAGAGCCTATTCTGCACCTCGGCTCATGTTGATAACTCTGACCTGAACTTAGGCGATGAATGGATGGATGGATATATGGATGGATAATAGACTGATTTTCCCATTCTATACTGGCCTGTTTATATTTTACAGCACCATATATTGTATTTGCACAGATTGCAACCTGCTGTAACAGCAGTATTGTGTTTCTTACATTCATTAAATATGGATAGCACAGCAGGCAGGCTTCAGGCAAAGTTTTTGGACCTGTTCAGGCTTCGAGCTATTTCACACTTAAGCAAGGTCACCACTTCTTGCTCTTTTGGTCCGAGACGCCCACTTACAGGTTCTGTTAGACGCTCCGACATTGGCCAAACAAGTCTCACATCACATAAAAACAGGCTTCGAAGCCAATAAAGAAAAATAAATATAGCCACGGCACACACATACAGTGTATACCCGTCTGTTCAGTTTATTAAAAACCTGCAGCAACACACAGTAGCAGGAGCATTAGAAGCATTTCCGAAGGAGCCGTTTCAAAGCGTTTGCTTCCACAGCAGTGCCCAACCTATGATGGATGAGTTAATTACCCCTGACAGTAGATCACAACCTGTAGATTTTACACAGATGACAGGTGAACGGTAACACACAGCATCAGTTTTTAATTAAACTATTTGTTGCACAGCAGTCATCCGAGACTGATATATCAGAAACAGTTTTTTAACTCTGCTTTGGAATTTTAATCACAGGTTTTTTTTTGTTTTGTTTTTCTGCTTGAATTCAGTTGCACTCAAAATGAGTTTGAAGTTTCTGAAACGCAGTGATACTGTTGGGACTGAAAATAGATTTTCATCAGGTCCCACCAGAAGAAAGCAAAGGTCACAAGTATAATGTCATTAAATTGGTGGGTTATCTGTTGGTCTTCATTTACTGAATGGAATTGCAGCAAATTTAACCAACTCCAACTACAAAAAGATTTTTTTTTCACAAGTAAAAATCTACGAGCTAGTCCTCATTAACTCATTCTGCTACTTTGAAGAGTTTTCCTCAGCTCAGATATTCTATGAATGTTCCTATAGTTGTTAATATAGTTTAACTGTTTAACAGAACGTGTGATTCAGTGTAATAACTCATTACAGCTTTAATGCTTGTGAATTGACATGCATAACTCTGTTTCTGCACACTTTTCTGGGGAGACAGTCATGTCTGCTGCAACTTGGCTGTTTGTTTTGTAGATATAAAGGTAAAATGAGAGGGCAGCATGAAAAGAAAACTAATAAAAAGTTTTTGTCGGCAGCACAAACACGAGTTGTGCTGATTGATATCGATTGTATTTCTTGTTTTGGAGCTTCAAACAACCACAGCACTAAAAGGAATGACTGTTTTATAATTTCACGATTATGCAATAAGCTGCTTTTTTCAGCCCGATAATTATTCCCAGCCACTAGTGGAACAGGTTAAGGCTGGAGTGAGGAAGGTGACTCCATCCACACTTCATACAAATTCAATGGAAAAACTCACTGGATGCCTCGTCAGTTAAAATATATATATATATATATATATATATATATATATATATATATATATATATATATATATTAATGATTCCTTTAAAGTCGACTCATTAGTGAGTTTGAACTTTCCCAACAAAGCAATCAGCTAGCAGGAAGGATTCTGTTCACTGTGAAAACAAGCTCGGTGTTCCGGATTTAATTTTACCTCCATCTAGTCTTGAAGTCCCACATCTTTTTTTCAACTCTTGACCCGACTGTCTCTTAGGATGTTAGCTGAGCTGTGGCTTCGAATCAGCCCGATGTTGACGGGCAGTTTCCAAATCTCTGGACCTTGTAAGTGCTGCATGAGCTGCTGAGGGAATATAGGAGACGTTCAGACCTGCCAGATGTGTCAACATTGATCTGGCGAGCCGACACCACAACGCCTTAGTCTCATCCGGCCATCCGCGATCACGGATCCCAAACACAAACAAGAGGTACGCAAACAAAAGCAACCCTGAGCTGCAATACAAAGGGAGAAAACACACCACCTCTGTGTGCTTTATAGGATGGCTGTAGGCTCCAGTCTGCTCTAGATCTGTTTCTGGCCTCATCGTTGTTTTGATGCCGCTTTTGTGCAAAGCCTGGGATGATTGTTTCCCCGGCGCCTGGAAGACAGACGGAAAAACTACCATCAATCCATCAATACTATCAATACACCGAGGTGAAAAGCGGGGAGGATTTCTGGGTTAAATTACTTCGACCGCACATGTGTAATCTTCTTATCTGCGCCCGCTAAGCCAGTTTGCCTTTGAAGCGAAGGATGCAGCCGGGAAAATATGCGTGCATGAGTCTCCCATGTAAGACGGCTTCTGCTGGTCTTAAAGAGGCCGGGACACGACCTTTGTGTTTGTCAGCAACGTGCTGGAGGGCTCCTCTGCTCACAAAGCAGCGGTAGCAGCACAATGCCAAGTAGGGACTAAATACCACAGCTCACCTGCTAACCTGTCAAGAGAGCCAAAGCACGTCCCCTCTGACTTCCACCAAACTCAAGTGCCCACACTATTTTCCTTTTCCCCCTGTGTTAGAGCGCCGTGTGATTTCACTTCAAGTGAAATGCACTCCGCCATATGTAGCACGGTGCCAGGTGCTGTTTTGAAGATACACAGCTGAAGAAATTGAATCGAACAGAGAGAGAAGGCGGTAGGAAGCCTGCGTGGAATTGGAGAGAAGGGAATCTGAGGCATGATCTTCATCTGAAATGAAGTCTTTTGTCCCTACAGTGTGCTTCTGGCTTGTTGATAGGATTCTCACTCAAACACTTGGTAAAATGAATGCGATGCAGAGCAGGCCGTGTTGTTTTCATGTCGGGAGGAGAAGCCAGGCGGCTGAGCACCTACAGTGAAATTGAATGTACAGGAGTCAACTCTGTGTGGCACAGGGGGAACGTACACCACAAACAACATCACATGCTGCATGTTTATCACACTCCGCTTTCCAATATGCTCCTCAGATCAGGATACCCGGCCTCTCATTTAGCAATAGTTGGCCATCACAACTCAGTGCACAGACTGCGGTGCTAGAATATTCGTAGCATGTTAGAGTGTTCGAAAAACTATTCGTTTGCATCAGTGGCGGCTGCTGGTCTTCCAAAGAGGGGAAGCTCATTTTCAGCATACATTGTAATATGTGTAATCTGTTTTTTGTATGTAAATTCTATCAGCTTTCATGCCTTTTGTACGCCCTGTCAAAGTTAGACAGATCCTCAAAGCCCACTTGTGACCAGACAACACCTCCCTGAGATAGTTTCATCCAGTGGCATGGCCAGCAGGACATTTTAATTGGTGACAGCGCTTCAGTCAGCAGCTCACCTGGTCAGACCAGGACAGCTGAAAGGACCTGTTACTTTTCCCCACCTTTCGGCACCAGCTCAGTCTTAGGAGTTGATCTGTTATGCAGTTTAACACCAATTTTCTCTTCGTAAGGAAGAATATCAAATGGCTTCGCCAAAATCCGGTCCACAACATTCACATTTTCTGCCGTTGTGTGCAGCTAGCGAGCAGCTGGAGCTGCTGGAGGCTGGAGCTGTGTGAGAGAAGGGGAGAAGCTCCACAGCTGCTGGTCAAGGACAGAAACCACAGAGTGACCGAAACGAGTCTCCAAACACAACGCTAGTCGTTTTTCACAAACATAAAGTCTCCAGGGATCAGTAAAGCCTCCGAATCAACTCAGAACAGCAGAATGAAAAACTTCAGAAGCGCTTTGGTGCATTTTTTTTACTTCAAGATCGCTGATTTGCTCATTTCGCTGTCAATCAAGCTTCACACAGATCATCCAATCACCACGCAGAAGCTCAGCGTCCAGGCCAGCCCAATTTTCCATAGACCCCCAGAGACGCTGAGCGTCCGTGGGCGGGACCAGCCCAGTATTTTATCCAATGAGCGTCCAGTTTCACTGCAGCAGAACAACCCACTCTAGCTTCCGCATGGACGCTCAGCGTCCGGCTGTTTAAAGCGCCGTGCTGCTGCGAGGAGGAGTGAGAAAAAAGCCGAGTCAATTACTTGAGATAAGTAGCCGATTCTGAACAAAAGATGAACGTGTTGTAGCGCATATTTAGTCAATGAAATGTTCACACAACAGTAAATATTGGACCACTTATTTTTTGATATTTTAGGGGAAGTTGAGCTTCCCTTGCAGTCTTAGAGCAATCGCCACTGGTTTGCATGCAGCGATGTTGGAACATGGTTTCTGAGTCTTTTTGAATCAGAGTCCCAGGATCTCAAATTTCAATAAAGTGAATGGAATACCGATGGAGGAGAAATACAGCAGCACTTCTTTGTAGATTATTGAGATGAGTGGAGAGGGGTACGTTAGTTGTAGGTCCCGTTTCCGTGACAACGTTTCAAGCTGTTATGCATCATTTTTGTGTTTCCATTCCAGAAAAGTTTAATTTTTCTACAGAAATGACAGAAATACTGAAAATGCTGTAGCTAGCATGCCAGGCTACAAGTTGATATTTGTTGTTTTTATAATGAAGCCACATGCACACACACACACACACACACACACACACACACACACACACACACACACATGCACGTAGAGAACAATATCTTATGAACAGTCCCAACATTTGTATGGACAGATGATGAATTTGGACTGACCAAGTCCCCAGAGAACATGACCTGGGAGTCTAAACGTTGTTACCGTCCATCTGCTGAGCATGTGCAGAAGAACTGTTTACTACAGCTGTGTTGCACATGTCTAGTAGCAGCATTTTAGAAAAGTTGCATTTTCTCCCGTTTCCACGGAGTCGGAGCATTTCAGAAAAGTTCCACCTTGGAAGCCGCTCTCAAAAAGACAGCACAAAAACAATGTTTGTTTGTTTTTTTCTTGAAAACCGCTGTGTAAAGTGGATCTAAGCTTCCTTGTGAAGTTAAATCTTATACTACACCTTCAAACACCTGTTTTAAACTACTAGTGGTAAATTATTCAGTGGCAGTGGACCTCATAGGATTCTTCCTATAAGCGTTTTGTTTTCTCTCATTAAAGAACCCAGATCCCTGAGTGAGCGTGGCTGTGTGCATTTGATGGAGTGCTCCACCGCATCAGTGTCAAGAGTATTTATCACTGTCATCCTCCATGCCCCGAGAGACCGCTACCAAGCCTCTCTGCTCTAAATTCAGCTCATCTCAGCCGCAGAAAAGAGATTTTTTTTTTCCCCCCACAGTACGACTGTCACCGAACGAAGGTTTTTCTCCGCTGGTGATGAAGAGGGATATGCCAATGATGTATGTGTAAAACCAGAACCAATTATTGGCTTTTTTGGAAGTGTATTACAGTCTGGAAGCAGAACATTTTTCCAATGGGATCAAATGAAGTAATTTTTGAAAAGCGTATCACAACAATCTCATCTTGTTCCAAAACATATTCAAAGCCAAGAAAAAGTAGTCTTGAAACTGATAAAGTTTGGTTTCATATTTCATTCTTTGAAACTAATTTATTGAAAGTCGATGTCGTCTGATTGCGCAGAAATCAGCCTGAGTGCTCCAGCGCCGACACCAGTATCGGGTCCGATGCTGCGCAGTGTACTCGTACTTGTAAAAGCTCCCTTATTTAACCCGGTGAGTTTTACAGGACATCATCCATCAGCCACGTCAGCAGGACGAGCAATGTCAGCAGTTTGGAGAGTCTTTAACATTAATGAGAATGAAAAACGTTAGACAAACTATAAATCATTTTCTGCCAAAATATCAAGAGGATTCAGAATATAATTTGTACAACACCAGTAACTTCACGCCCAGACGTTTGGAGCAGCAGTTAGTCCGATGTTGTTCATCAGCTCAACTCAACTTAGCTCAGTGGATCCAGGAGGACTTGACTCCCAAGTTGTGCTACACGTTACATACTACATACACTTGCGCGTTTTGGGGCTCACACACCAATGATGCTGCTTAAATCAGTGCCTCATTCTACAATCTACTGTACACACACAACGCTCTGTATTTTTACACACTAACACTGTCTTCAGAACTGGAGACAGGATCGTACATACATGGAGCATCTTCCTAACCTGTTGCCAACTTATCGGTGCTCGATACCACAGTCAAGTCTTTTTTAGCAGCAAAAGGAAGACCCACGCAACATTAGACAGGTGGTCATTATGTTATGGCTGGATTCACATTTTTCTGCAATTTACCGCTCATTGAAGAATCTTGCTGACTGTCAGCATGAGTAACTGTGTTTTGGTCGAGGCGCTACCTTATTTAGATTTGACATGGTGTTGTAGGCTTATCTTCTGACATCCATTTTTATGGAACTTATTTAATGTGTCTGACATCAGTACGCTCCTCTGTTAGCGCCGACTAAATAAATGGAGTGCCTGCAATGCCTCAATGCAATATTTTACGGTGCGGTCTTGCAGGGCAGGAGCAACATTTTCATGATGAATTGGCAGTCTGAAATATTCTAATAAATATCCCAAAGGCTGAATTGCAGAGATAATATGTCACCTCTCTTTGAGTGTGAGGCTGGGACCACTTGACATTTCTGTCATCTAAAAAAGCAGGGAGGACTGCTGTGCATCACCGATTATTCAGGACACTTAATAAAAAGAGAAGCAGGACTGGGAGAGAGAGAAAAAACACCTTTGCAGGGTTCATTTATGGAAATTGTAATCTCTGAAAACAAACTGAAGGAGATAAGGCAGTGCGATACAGATGGAGAAGCATTGGCTTCATTACTCATCTTGGACAGGAGGAAGGTCATCTCATGCATGCAGGTTTAAGAACAACAGTGTGAGGATGGTTATCTTGGTTACATGCTGTCAAGTCAGCTCAGACACATTTCTGCTTGTGCAGATCAAATGAATTATTATTAATCAAGTGTATGGAGAAAAGTATTTATGTAGAGATTCACCGAGCTCACAATTTGATGTGATTCAAGGTACTATGTTGACAATACGATTTTTTTTGACTTTTCAATAAAAAGTGAAGTTATTGACTATACTGTAAAGCACAAATTAAGGTGTTCTTTGTAAAGAATAACTTCAAATGCCTTTTGTCTTACATAAAATAATCTAAAATCTCTTCAACAAAGAATCGCAGGCTAATGATAATATTTGCAGATTGTTTTGTTGGTGTCTGTTATTTTCTCACGTTTTCATTTTCTGACCTCGGAAAGCCAAAATGCTTCCACACCTCCGATTTGAAATCACCTGAGGAAACAGAACTTTTCCGTCATCTGCACCCATCATCTTGTTGCGCTTTTTAAAAGTGCTGCGATGCATCGTCACATCCCTACATAAAAGCATTGTTTCGGAAGTTGTGTAAGTATCAAACATTTCCCCTGGCTTGTCTCTTCCTGCAGGCCACGTCCCTGGTGTTACGTCCCTGAAGGCTGAGAGGGGGGGACAGACGATTAATATTTAAACTGGAAGCGAAGCACATGTAAAACAATTCAAATGACACACAGTCCCTTGGCTGCAGTCCGCCTTTTCAGCCTCTCAGATACCTTTTCCCCTGGTCTTTCTTTCTTTGTGTGGCTCCAACGAAGCCCTGTCATCCTGCAACAATGGTAACGGCTCACATGGAGGAGAGGGGCGGAGTCTCACCTGAACTCAGGAGAGAAAACAGATACTTCATGTCCCTGTTCACTCTGGTCCACATGGCTTCCTCTGCTCCACCCTGTCCAAGACCAAGACTTCCCAGAGGAGCTCAAGCACCTCCTCCATCAGCTCGATCAGCACCTCCTCCATCAGCCCAGCCTCCTCTCCCGTCAGCTCCACCGCCTCACCAGCGGCAGACCAAGCCGGGCCGGGCTGGTGAGCTGTTCTGGGCACCGCTGATGGTTAGCAAAGGACTAATGCTAACGGCTAAAAAGCAGGTTGTCTGGGAAATTGCAGGTTCAGTTTCCAATCTCTATCTGTCCACACGTCAAAGTGTCCTTTATCAAGATTCTAAACCAAAAAAATAAGTGGATGTAGCTGCCATGCAAGGTGCTCGTCACATCTAATGGGAGCAACTGGGGGTTTAAAGTATTTACCTCTGAGATAAATAGAATATTTCTATTCTATAAATTCAGAGTTTAACAATATTGTTGCTAGTATATTTCTCTTTTGACTTTGGAACATCATGAATGCCAAAGCAGAGCTGAGGATGGTCTTCTTGACTTCTCTCCTCACTAAATTGACACTGTGGGAAACAAGATGGATGGTTCTCACTGGGCAGCATGTGAATACACTCTTGAACCTAAGCCCAGGTTTTGTTTGCTTTAAGCCTTCTACAGTCCAAGGACATGCCTGTTTGATTAATTGGTGACTGAAAATTGGCTGAGAACGAATGAGTCTGTGTAATTGTGTTTTTCTTGTGATTGATCGGGAGCCTATGCAGGGAGTTTCCAGCGCTTCGCCCAGTGTCAGGTGGGGAAAACCCAGCTCTTCAAACAAATACGGATGAACTTCTTTTCAACGATGGATTGATAGACACTAATTCGTTCACAATAATAGGTAATTTAAAGAAATTAGTTCACACAGGAACAATGTGCAAACTCCCTCTTAAAAGGCCCTTAATCCTGGAATCACATATGTGATTATTCCCTCTGTGAAAGCTAAACAGTACACAACTGTTCAGACCTAATTAGCTTTACCGTATTTTCGCCACTATAAGGCGCACATAAAAGCCTGTAATTTTCTCGAAACCCAACAGAGCGCCTTATAATTCGATGCGCCTTTTTTGTGGGTATTACGGTAATCACCCTGATCACATGAGCAAACAACCCCTGCTTGCTAAGCTGCTAAGCTAGCTAGTTCATGCAGAACGCCAAGCATGAAGCTTCAGGCACGTTCTCCACCTCCAACCTGTCAGTCACCATAATCACACAATTGTCCTCCACTCTCCTAACCGCGGAGCACGACGTGGGAAGCGGCTGGACGCCGGGCGGCAGCCTGCACGCTGCGACTCCGAGAACGGCCGGCCCCCGCCCGGCAGCCCACCCGCCGGGACGCCGGGAGCGACTGGCCGGCTGCGGCTGAGCTGTCGGTGGGGCACTTCACTCAGGAGACGGCAGCTGGCTGAACCCCAGTGACCGAGCGAGTTCGACCAGTCGTGGCCGCTCTGGGCTGCATATCCGTGAAGAGGAGCGATCCTCAGTCAAACTCGCTCTGATATGTCACTTCACTCACATTTCAACCGAGAATGTAACCACCTAGACTGCCAATATGTATTTCTCTCCTACTATTCTATACATCCTATGCGCCTTAAAATGTGGTGCGCCCCATATATGAATTTTTTTTTTAATAAAAGCCATTCATTGACTGTGTGCCTATTAATCCAGTGAGCCTTATAGTGCCGAAAATACGGTAATTAAGTGTTTATTCTTTACAGGTTGTTGTCTCATTGTTCTACTGATAGTTTGTATCTACGTTTAGTTTTTCCATATTATTATCACAACTGCCCGGGTTTTTGTTGGAACAGTGAAATAGTGGCCATAAAGAGTCTTGAACTTTCTGCTTTAAGGCAAAAGTGGTTTACTTTTCATTCTTTTCAACAATTAACCAATGAAAAGTACCTTACAAAACACATAAAGATCGAAATAAAACAAGAGGCAATCTGAAAAACTTTTCATGAGGACACGGCATCAATAGAGAAGAGTGGAACGAGCTTGAACTGAGAGAAACCCACAAACTACAGAGCGGCTGAAGTGCTGCGTAACACTTGAATGAATTATAAATGTAATTTGGTAAAAGTCGGCGGCACTGAGAGAATCCTTCAGCTCTGAGCTGAAAAAGCTGGAACTGATCAAGTTTTCTCCAAGTTTGTTCCAGATATGTGGAGCGAAAAAGTGAAATCTAAATTGAAGATTAAGGTAAGAAATGCTTCCATTCTAAGTTCAGCTGAGAGAGAGAGACCGTGAGTCTTTCTTCAGGTGACAGCACACTGTTTTCTAACCAAGTTGGAAGAGAGATATTCATTTAAATGCATTACAATTGTCTGGTTTGATTTAAGGGCTCTTGTCTTTGCTTTCCTGTTCTTTTTGTGGATATTATCACTCAACTGAACCTAGCACAGTGGAGTCATATTATTATGGTATCAAAATATACACATCACCCACATAGCAGAGACACTTGGGCCACATCTGGCTGGAAGCTGGCACAGGTGGCATTCGGTCGGCACTGGCATGCAGCATGTGAACCAAACATGGCCCAGATGTGGCGGAGGTGGTGCCGTATTTAAGGTGGCAAACCGAATGTGGGCCAGATGTTGAGTTTAATATGTGGCCCACGTGTCAAAAAAGAGCGGTGGGCCACAGGTGGCATTCAGTTGGTATCACCTTAAGGTGGAAAAAAAGATGTGGGCCAGATGTTAAGTTTTGTATGTGGCCCACATATCAAATTTGAACTGTGGGCCACATGCGGCCCGGGTCTGTTCTTCATGTAAAGATAAGCTCACAATGACAGATATTATTGTTTGTACCAAATGCAATAAAACATAAATTTCAGGTGTGAAATACCATTAACTTTAATTGGCCTCTTTTAATGCACAATATTTTTGGCCTACTTCTAGAGGCTGATCAATTTATTTGTGCTCTCATTCATGTCGTTCATTCTATGAAATCTGACAAAGATTTTAATTGTTTTTAATGTATGTTGACATTTCAATAACATCATAGACAAATAAAAACCACACTTTTTCCTGGAGAAGATTTTGGGCCCATTTACTATCATTAAAACCACTCATTTTCATTCTAGCATATAGCATACATAATATATATAACTTCAAAATTACAGATTTGTTACTGCTGTAGCCTACTATTTGCTTATAATATATTTTTTGCTATTCAGACTTAAATCTGAAAAAAGTACAACATTCATGACTATTTTATAAAGTGAAGCATTAGCCACAGCATCATTGAAAATCAAGAATACTTAAATCAAAAGCAGAGGGAGTCTCGAGACTCACCTACGCAGCCCTTTTTTATATGTTGATAATAAAACCATCTATGGATAAGATGCTTTTTAAATATTTTTGGAAAAAACCTGTTGTCGTGAATACATATGAGAATGAAGGACTCAACTTCATAGACTTCGATACTCTAAACAAAAAATTTAAGATTAAATGTGTCAAAGTGTTGTGAAAAAATGTGGATTTTTATTTCTAGCCATGCTATCTGGTTGGAGGCCTAACATTTCCTCAAGAGTGTAACTATAACATTGAAAAAAATCCTGTTCATCTTTCAAACTTCCATAAACAAGTTTTACTTGCTTGGTCCTTATATAAATTTCTTATTTTAAAATTGTACACCGTTAAAAATAATTCTACCAATTATTCATGATAAATTAAGAATTTTAGTCAGCAGGACTTCAAATTATTGAAACAGTTGTGATAACTCAAGATGTTATGTTTATGTTGTGTTCACTAAAGAAAACTTTCCAAACTTATTAAAACGATTCCAGTGGAATTAGGAATTTGAACCGATGATACTTTTCCTCATTGGACATTTCTGATGACGTCAGCACGTTGAACGTGCATTCAAACAGCCCCGGCGGTTTGTCCGCCAGTTTCTGCAGCTGCACGCGACGTATTCCTTCAGTCTGGCTTCAGTCACGCTCACATATTCAGAAAAGGTAAGTCACCGAGTGATATGAATACTACCCAGATGTTTTTTCTTGCCTTTAAATTGTTAAGTTATTAGAAGGCTAAACGTGAGACTTTTAGCTAACTTTTAGCTATGCTAACTGGAGCTTCTCAAGACAACGAGCGGGACACTCTTTGTGTTTTTAAACATGTCAATTCACAACTTGTCCCAGTGAATGACATGAATCCAGTCTGCTCTGTGCAGACCGCACCATGAAAACGCCAGTTGAATTAAAGCAGACAACGTTTGACGACGTTTGTGGGTGCGGGGGAGATGGCGTGGCAGACGGTCGTTTGTGTGCTTGGGGTGTGCACGGAGAGGAGTGCGCGGATGGGGGGGTCACGTGGGGCACGCGGGTGGGGGTGCAGGAGCAGAGTGTGCAGGCGGGAGGATTAAATCTGTCAATCTTGTACATCTGTCAGAACAGATTCCATGCATGTTTCTGACATTAAAAGGCTAATTCAAAAACAAGCATTTTTCAGTTTTAAGTGAAAATGGTGTTCACTATTTTTATTAAATTAAAGGTCCAAGTCTTCAATTTAGTTGAGGAGTATACAGTACAATGCTGCTGCCCTCAGCCCACCTAAAATATTTTTCAGCTTTTAAGTCCTGCAAATTGTTGAATTTGACACAAAAACTATATTATCAGTGCACTAGTAGGCAAGTGTATGTGCACGCCTCTAGAAAATCAAAACAGTTATGATTGTTGAGTGTACTGTAACCATTGCCACTGTACTAATATGAGATTTTCTGTTGTAGGTCATCATATTTGCTCCACCTGGCTGCGTCTTGGATGAGATGGACAGGTAAGTTTTGCACTTTTGTCACGGGAAACCCAGAAGAACACTTGAACACTACAGAACCAGCCATGGTCATGATGGAAGAAGTTTAGCTCTCCTTTGCATTTACAGTGATTGTGTGTTTTTTCAAGTCTCAAAAGTCTCTCCAAACCCATGTGAGACAACATGGATTTAGCAGGATCAAACCAGTGGACTTTAGAGTTAAATGTCTTTTTTGGAACTTGCAGACAAGTAAAAACTCTAACAGTGCTTTTTTTGTTTTTCTTTTTATCTTTGAGGAGCCCACAGATATGGAGGATGACATGACGAGGGGACTGAACGTGGGAATCCTCAGAATACCAGAAGGGGAGGATCTGACGGACCTGGCTGTGGTGCTGGAGGATCAGATCATCCTGCATGGCATCAAGGACTACTCACTGCTATGCTGTTTGGACTTCTGTATGTGCTCAACATCCACTATACTCTATACTACCACTATACTCTATACTACATCGAATTGTTCTGTTGTATTCATTTCAGTAAGAGTAACTTCCGCTTTGTCCAGTCCTTCACAAGTTTTCCACTTACCCCAAACTTTATTTCTGCTGCTTCATTACTGTTTTCAACTACATATCTCACTTTTGGGGGGCATTTGTATTCAGTGTGGTATATATGTTGTATAAAACTTTTGCTTTGCTTTTAAAAATGTATAGTATTAAACTTGTTAATTTTATATACTGTTTTAAGATGATATTGTAATTGTATCAATAAATAAATATTTGAAACTGTCATTGTTGGAGCATTTTGTTTTCTGGGCCAAATACGGCAAGTGAGTGTATTAAAGAAGTGGCCCGGTTACGGTTTAGTTGAGGCTGACATCTGGAACCAGTTCTGAAACTTGTCTGGTCCTCCTTCGGGCCAGCTGTGGTCATACAGGTGGTTGACGTCTGGGAGAAAAACTAAAACTTACCTCGCCCAACACTGGGCCAGGACAGGGCCACATATGGCTAATAGGTGGCTGAGACATGGCACAATCATGGGCAATATGTGGCAACCAGAGGTGGCCCTCCCAAGTGCCGTAATTCATTGCGGTATGTGGGCCAAGTGTAAGTGAGAAGTGTGGGCCACTACTGGGCCAGACTAATTTTGCTATGTGGGCATGTTCTCTGCATGCACTATAATGATGTATTATGAGCTTCAGGGACTCAAACTTTGTGAAACGACATGTTATTTCATACTTTTGCACTCTGACCATGGCTGCAGGGGTGTGCAGGGAAGTACAGCTGGTTAAAGTTGGTGGTTCAATCACCCGTCTTGCCACTAGTCAAAGTGTCGCTGGGAAAAACCCTGAACTGCACACTGCTCCTGAAAGTCCTGAAGACCTTCAACTTTAACCTGATGAAAAACAGGCGCAAACAGAATCTGACAGAGCCGCGAAGAAACACACACAATCACTGTGGCAGGTTTGTCTTTATCAACAGTAAACACTGGGTTTATCTGATTGAATGACATTGCAAGTGAAAACATTTTTTTTTCATTTGTATGTGATGCCACTCAGGCTGTTCTACCTCTTTAGCTACTGCAGAGGTCATGCCATTTAACATGCACGCCTATGATCATGGTAAATCAGGCCATATGCCCCTTCAATTTGAAGATCATTTTCCTCATTTTGTCTGGTTTCTCAGTTTCCATTGGTTGAAATGGGTAAATGTTGGTGTCAGTTTATTGTCAGGAGCAATGAATGATCAATATCGTGTTGGCCTTCAAAGTCATTTGATAGCTTCACCTCTCAAGGCAAATAAAAGGGTTAAATAGAAAATCTGATGCGATTGAGCTAAAAGGAAGTTTATTACTTTGATATTATATAGTAAGATAAACAATAAATCAACCTGCATTCCGCTTTTCCACACTCATTTTCTAGTTTCTTATCCAGGCAGCAATGCCTCAGCTGCTGGCTAGAAACGGCATTTGCAGTTTTGAAGCCAGGCAGGGTCAAATGTTGAATAAAAGAACCCGAGTGAATCAGAGGTGAGGTGCTTTCAGTGGTACAGGTTTTTAGATGAAGCCCGAACAAAGAGAGTCATCTTGAGGCAAACACACAGATCAGAGGGAAACATCTGGCACAACAAAATCAGAAATCCAAAAAAGAAAAAAAAAAAAGAGAAAAGAGAGAGAGAGAGATGCTATCACATGCTGAGTCACTTTTTGGGTGTCTGAGTACAAAGAGGTTTCAGGCATTGTTGTCCTGAACGGTTTTATGGATATTATGTTAGAAAATATCATTTTGTCATCACCGTAAGCAATAATGCAGTAACTGCTCCAATATTGTAGCATTTGCTGAAGTCTCAGTTTTCCTGTTCCTTAAGTTGTGTGTAAAATCGATGGTTGAGGTGTTCATTTCAGTTTCTTTGGCCTAAAATACATTTGACGTCACACTCCAACCTTCCCCAGTGCACCTGAGAAAGTTCCTTTCAGTTCCTGTCCTCGCTCAGCTTCTTCCCTCTGGATGGAGGTTTGTGGTAAAATATGCGAGTGTGTTGCTTGATCTGCTGAGATGGAGGAGTGGATCAGAGCAGGCCTGTGTGCAGAATACCAACAATGTACATGAATGCCAAACTAATTCAAGTCCATCATCTCAATGATAAACATGTAGCCACTAGCATGGACCCCAGCACTAACCGTAACTTGACTGCTAGTTCTATATTCAAACAGCTGTTGACATCCAATGTTTACAAAACATATAAACATGATTCGTAGAGTGTTGTAGTGAATCTGATTTTTTAATTTAAAATCCTGAAATGCTATTAATCATGGTTACTTCATTGTTGTTATTAAGATCCACTTTTCAATTGAGTCCAGACACCAGACAGTCACAGAAACGGCTCTTTCTATTATCTGAGGCAACAGTGTCAAACACATTTTAGTCCAGGGGCCACAAACAGCCCAATTCTATCTCGAGTGGGTCGTAAAATAGAGCCAACAGAACCTTTAAAGTTGTACGTGAAATTTTTCCTTGCTGTGCCAAAGAGTGTATGTGATGAAAATGACTAATTACTTCAGAAAACTACAATAATATAAACAAAAAAGTCCATTTTAATGGCACATTCTGGTGGAAGACTGAAATGGAGAGTCTTGCTGGCCAGATTTGGCCCACAGGCCTTATGATTGACACCTCTGATCTATATTGAAGAGTGTACAGATGGAAACGTCACTATGAAACAGGAATTCGGTGAAATACTGTTACTCTTCATTTCTGAACTCATCAGTTTTTTTGTAAGTGCTATCTGCATGTGAGCAGGTTATCTGATCTGTTTCTTCTTACTGTCAGTTTACAAATCAGTTTCTGTCAAAAGCGGCTGAGATCCTTTGAGTGACGTGACTTCAGATGAGCTGCTCATCACATTGACCCACAGACAGCTGACATGTGCAAATGATGCGTCACGGCTCGGTATGCCTCTGGATCTTTTACGAGTGTGAGTACTCCATGGATCATCGGACCCACTGCTGGTATCTGTATCGGTGCGGCTCTGTTGTAAACCTTTGCTGAACACCAGTGCCGGTGTTAAAACGATTTATCGTTGATGCAAAGCAAAGGCCTGGAAAATGTCTGCACTGCATTCAGGTGCTTTGCAATCATCAGGAATACATTTGTGTTTGCACTGGGTCATTTTCATGAACAGCGAAACAAGCAGAGGAACGGTTATCGAGCCTTTCTCCCTCCTGAAACCTCAGCGTTCCTCAATGTGCTCGGTTTCACTTCATCCCCTCACGGCGGCGGGCCAGGGGGAAAGAGGGAGAAGGATCAGGAGCCTCATCCGTGTGCAAGTTGTCAACATGTTGACAGTGAGACTGTGATGTTTGGCCTTTGTGGCGCCGAGGAGGCCGTTAGTCGCCGCAGACCTGGCTGGTGGGCGCAGCACACTGAGCCCAACATGGCCCGTCAGCACTTTCAACTCCCGAGACGTTCCTGGGAGGGGGGGAGACGGAGACCATCTGCCCCGAGACGGGTCTGCATCCGCAGCACAGATGGAGGTCGTCCGTGTGGTTGATCCCCGACCAAGCGGCAGGTTTCCCTGAGACATGTGCTCCGTCCCATGTGTCCACTGAACTTGTTGATCTCTCCGCTCACGGCTGGCGGTGATCCACATTCTCACATTCTGCCCAAATAAGTTCCACTTAGATCAACTCCAGGATTTTTTCGGCTTTCACCGACATCTGACACCTCATTATCCAAGCTCATCTCCATTTTTGTCTCACTGAGATTTTACAACTGCTCATTTCAGCGGTTTCTTTTTTTGTCAGGGTTACAAATAATGTGTATTAAAACCCACATCTTAGTGATGGACGGGCATCTATCCTCAAAGGCAGCAGCTGTGAGTCCATGGTACAATCCTGCATTTGTCTTTAGTTGGAGGATTTACAGTCATATTCAAATGTCAACGAATCGATAAATTATCCTGAAACAGAGAATGGAGCCAGTGGGATGCATCAAACACAGGATTTGTATTTGAGAACGTGAACCATCCGCCTTCTGAACTTGAAAGGTGTGCCTTGGACAGGATAGTTTAGTGAACAGCTTTGGATAAAGGACAAAAACTGAGAAATGTCTTGAGAGAAATGAGTTGAATTGGGTTCCATGTTGCCTTGAATGTCACTGGAATGCAGAAAACAAAGCTTATATTTTACAGAAATAGACTTGATGGCTTTTAAAAATACATCGGCTATTTGAACATTTGCAGCGAGCGATGGCTTCTGTCAGCCCGATAAATGGGCACAGACAGATGTTATAATTTATTCCGAGCTAACGCCACAGCGCTGCGTTGGATTCATGCTGCTGGATATCTGAGAGAATAATGGCGACATATGTGCTGGACAATAATGGAGTTACACAAGAATGCAATTTAAAACTTACAACTTAGTGGAATGTAAAGTTTATCATGTCAGTTCTTTTTAATTCATGTTGAAAAACCAGATTCAAAGGTCTGTTACTAGATCTTAATGATTGTGAAGGCTAAAATACATGAAAATTCCATAAATGCAAAATAATATAAGTTTTTCTAAGAGGAACACTATTTACAGAACTTTATGGGCTGTGTTATCTTCACTTCAGAATGTTTGGTAGCTTCATTTCTTTGGTTAAAAGTAGGAAGAAAAATTTCTCTTTTGGTCCGAAAGATTGCAGAGCTCATGTTTTCCTCCACCTACAATATCGCTTTTACGAAAAACACACAACTTTCACTCAACACAATAATTAAAGTTTTCAAAAGTTGGAAGGTTTCATGTGTTGTATCTTTATTTTTTCCTCCCTCCTCTCTTTGGCTTGGGCCGGATTTCCCCGGATTTCCACTCTTGCCAATCTTCCTGCTGGTCTTTTGTTGTTCCTGTTCAGGAGAACTCTTTGGGCTCCTCCGCTGCTCGGAAACACAACACCTGAAGTTCTTACAGATCTGAAAGACTTTGTGTATCCTCCGTTCTTACAGTAGCTGCCAATGGCGGCCTTGTTTGAAAGCCGTCTCTGTGTCCTGGATTGGATTCCCTCGACAGCCTCTGCCTCGTTGCTTCATCCTGTCTTTCCCCCGACGCGCTCGTCGAGCCGCGCTCCGGTTGTCCCTGTTCCAGAGGAATCCTTTGGGGTTACACCGTTCACCGTCTGAGAGAGACTCTGTTTTTTCCCCCCTTGGACACGGCTTTCGTTGGAAGTTTGAAGTGAAGATTTGCGCGTCGGTGTTCTGAATGAGGCTGCAGGAAATGAGGTGAACGTGCGGCGATGTGGTTTAGTGATTCCAGAAGCTCCAATCTGCGATGAATACGAACACGTGGTGTTCATGTCTTTTATGGTTCAGTTCAGTTACATCTGTTATAATAGCTACCCAATCACACAATTAATTAGCGTTAAGGTGTTTCAGTTTATTGTTCACGATAAGATCACAATGATAAATCTGCAATGTACTGAGCAGGTCTTGTAACAAATGAACCCTTTATTCTTGTAAATTTACTGGTTGCAGGACATGAGAAGCAACTTATTGATTTCCCCGATTGAGTTTCAGCAAAATTTTCTGTTGTTGTATTTATATCGTTTTCATTTTTGTCACTATAGAAAAACAACAAAAAATGTACGAGGGGGGACCCAAAAGTTTCCGGACTGATTCTATTAATAAAAAAATACAATGAATTTCCGACTTTGGCCGCTAGATGTCGCTACAGGATAGCCTCATGCATAACTGTGCCAGGTTTGGTATTCCCCCGTGAAGCGGTCAGCTGACAGTCACTGTTTGTGTTGACAGAGTGACACCCCGCTCTTTGATTTTTCAAGATGGCGGATATCCACGGATATGCGCTCTGTCAAAACATTTTGTTTTTTATTGGGAAAACAGCGGCAGAAACACTCACCATGTTGCAGACATTCTTTAAGAAGGATTCTTAGGGTGTCTGAGTGGTTTGGGCCCTTTAAGAGTAATCAGATTACATCACGAAGACCAGGCACGCAGAGGACAACAATCCACTTCCAGAACAGAGGAAAACGTCACAAAAACTGAAGAAGACGTCCTGGTAGATCCACGCAGGACTTTTGATGGCATTGCAGATCTGATGGGAGTATTGTAGAGATCCAGACAGATGATCCTCAGGCGGTTATTAGAAGCAGTGAGACGAAGGCACCCGGAAATGGCCGCATCATAGCAGACAGCAGACCACAGGACGCCCCGTTACGCACAGAAATAGCACCAAATGTTGTGCGTAAAGCATATTTTTGGACTAAAACCGTGACCAGCCAGCCTCCTCACCGCCATATTCACCTGATCTGGCCCCAGGCGACTGCTTTTTGTTGTCAAAGATGAAACTGGAGCGGCAGCGGAAAGGTAAGACAGGCATACAGGCGGGGGAGGGAAAATCGAAGTTCTATCTTTCCGGCACAGTTACGCGCGGTCATGGCGACTCTTCTGAACAGTGAAAATCTCGGGTGCAGCGTTGTATTCAAGCCAGAGGAGAGTATTTTGAAGGTGACAGTTTCAAATAATTGCGAAGATTAAAAAATAAAAAGTTATAACTCCAGTCCGGGAATTTTTGGGTCCACCCTTGTATATATTTCAAGTAAAAATGTAAGCATAACAATACACTATAGACATTAACAATGGAGTACACACACATTCGTATGGACAGACACACACACTGTGTAAGTGCAAAACTGTTTTCCTGTTGTTTTTTTGGGGGGATAGGCTGGTTTGGAGTGTGTTGCAGGCTGAGTTTGGCCCACGGGCCTTATGTTTGGCACTCCTGATCAACAGGTTGTACAGCATGCGTTTTCTACTCAATAACCAAGCAGGATCAATCACTTTCAGTGTAATGAAGCAAAGCAGAGCCTCAACAACAAATATCAATAAACGCATAATATACTTAACCCTGTTCAAGTGTCTGCATGCTATTGTGCAAATAAGTATATTTCAAAGCTCTATATGAAGCCAGTATAACTTATCATTATATAACTCAGTGCATCTTGGTTACAACAACAAGCACTTTAACTGCACATCTGGCTCCAATCGGCTTTTTAAGTGTTTGGTTTCCACAAGAGTCGAAAGCCTTCAAATTATTCAGAGTGGTTGTTGGAAAAGTATCTCCACCCGATCAGTGAAGGTATGCACTGCAAAAAATCTGGAGAAGGGAGTAAAGTGAACCTCAGAATCCTCCAGTCACATCTTTTAACAAACAAATATGAGATATACATCAATGTTCTGCGTCTGATATATGAATAAACCATTATTATGGTTTGTTCATCTTTTTTGAATCACCCACAGCTTGGGGCTGTGTTGTAAATACGTATATTACCCAAACGCTGAAGTGATGATGTGACCTGACAGAGGCGCAGTGTGATCCATTAGAAGCGTTTCCACAGAGAGCGCAGGCGGAAGCCGCAGATCCAGGAGGCGGGAGGATGCGTTACATGAGCACTGAAGGCTCTCAATATGGCTGAAGTGCTGCTCGCGCTGTGTTTCTAAATATGTTATCAAGCCGCCACAGCTTGCCTGAATTCTAAAGAGGTGGGTGGTTGTGGTGGGCTGAATATATGCGATGTGTGTGTGTGTATGTGTGTGTGTGTGTGTATGGCGGGCCATATGTAAAATAAGACAAGGAATTAAAGTGTCTCCATCAAACAACAGCGTGAAACAATCTTTTTCCTCCTGCATGCTGCATTAAATCACCACCAGAAAGTCTTTGATTTCATTTCACCTTAAATGAAGTGCAGTGACGTCTCATGTCTGCCCTCTGAGAATTACCGTAGCTTTGCTTACGTCAAAGCGGGAACTGCTTGTAAATCAATCAATCACAACTCACCAATGGGAAATAAAATTCTCCATCACAATACATGCTGTGAGATCTTGGGAAGCTTTAACTGCGTTTTTGGAAAATTACAGACACAGAGGAGATTTGTAGACTCAGAAAACATTTGCATTGTTTATGTTTGTGTCTCTTTTTTTCGGTTTTCGAAAAGGAGGCTCGAGGCTCCAGTTACACGACATTTCAAACAAAAACGCACCAGTTTTACATGTTTATTTCAGTAAAGTTTCACGTTTACTCTGCACCATTTTGAAAGCCACGTCCATTTATGCAGAAACGCTGAAAACGGTGTAGTTAGCACATTGGAGAAGACAAAAAAACTTACTTATCACTTTCAGTCTCCACTGCATTTCACCAACACAGTTACATTTTCATCGTTTTCCCTGATAGATGTTTGTCGTCTTTAAATTGAAGAGCTTTATTTTAACACTGATGTTTTCTCTCATCGAACGGGTGAAATATCGCCGCTTTTCCACTTTAAGCTCCTCACAAACACTTTAAAGAGGGAAACATGACCCTGCTCACTCGTGTGGAAAACTTCTTCCATTAATTGAAAGTGAGATTACTAATGAAACCCTGTTTTCCTCGTAATTACCACTGAACTACAAAGTTCTTTTAGCAACTGTCAAATTAACTCGGTAGCATATAAGTTCTTTCCAGGGTAAATACCAAAAGCTAACCGAATTAGTTACATTTCACCTGTTACATCCATTACTCTAATGGGGAATTTTAATAGTGTCGCTTACAGGAAATTACTTCCAAAACAGCTTTAAAAGCTCCAAAAATGTAGCGGCTGTGCCACGGTGTGATTCGGAGAGCCGCAGAAAGCGGGAAAAACCTCCACAGACGAGATGTTTTGGACATTAACATCTCCACTTTTACCTGAAACCTTTCAGATCGGCTTTAATCAGCGGCCCCTCTCGGCAGGCCGAGCCCATTAGGCAGCGCCGAGGACTCCCGGCTCCGACCGCGGACCGTTCACAACATTAAGGAAAAGAAAACTGTCGGCCAGCTTTAATGAATTAATCTGACAGGTTACAACAAAGTGAGTTTTCATGCACAGACAGCTTCCCCAGACTCATTTGCAGAGGTGAGCGGAGCCAAATTGAGGTCATGGGGAAAAAAAAAAAAAAAAAAAAAAGGTAGCGGTGTTATCAGCCAATCCATCTCTTTTCAATGAGCTTTTTAATTAAAAGGAGGAAAAAGTCCGGTAACGGCAGTTCTTCTCATCCCAGCTGAAACAGGAAAGGACTGCTCATTTCCAGGACAGGCGATCGATTGATTTATCTGCAGCATCACAATTACTACAATTTGCTTTATGAAAATAAGGCCAGCCAGAGAGTTCATCTGAGAGAGCGCATTCTGACGGGAAGCGGCCGTAATATACTGCTTACGTGAATCCTCCTGTTGTCTCTGCATAATAGATGGAAGTAACAAATCATCGGGCTGTAATACGGTGAAGTCTCAGCCCCTTTTAAGATTTGATGGCGTTAAAGCGCTGCAGGGATTTTAAAAAGAATGAAAAATTGTCTCGTCAGACAGCGTGATGAGCTGAGTGTGGATCAGTAAATGATGTTTCCATCTCTTTGCTGCTCTTTTCATGTCCAGTTTTGCCAGACTGGGTGCGTTTCTGCCCAATTGGGTTTCTTTTGAAAACACTGGGCCGAGAAAAGTGATTTTTATAGCATTAAACAGGTTTTTGGAAGTTATTCCAGAAAAAAAATATGAACACAAAAACTGGCCAATATATCAAGAAAAAAGTAGAACGCTTGTCCCCTGTCACTTTCACTTATTTGGATGTTACAGAATCTGCTCCACTGGACATCACTAGCAAAAGTTATCTATCTATCTATCTATCTATCTATCTATCTATCTATCTATCTATCTATCTATCTTTGGCCTCAGCAACTGTTTGAATCACTCATTAAATAAACAGCAATCAGATAATAAAGCTTTGATTACCCAATTTTTCTTTCATTCAAAAAAATAAAATAAAATCCAAACTTCTGTTGCTTTGTGTGTCAGTGTTTTTTGTACTGTTCAAATTTTTAATTTTATAATCGCCAGTCCAGCTAGCTGTATTTTATCCACCATGCAGGACTTTTGTTGTCTTTACAGGATGATTTGTGTGTCAGCTGAAGCTGCGCTCTTCTAATGAGTCTCATAGTTCCATTAATTATTACCGTCATTACACTCCTGCCTAATTATCTCACCACAGCTTTTAATGGTGGTGAGACATGTTAGCATCTGTGTCACTTCTCCGAGGCAACACAAAGTGTTCCGCACAGGTCTGCTGCTAATTACATATAAACAAGAGTAAATTGCACTCCTCGCCAAACAAGGTGCACAAAAATCTGTCATTGGCATCTGACTGTTAATGATGATAATGAAGGGACGCGCTTCAATGATAAAAAGGGAGTCAGCAACAAGTGTGTGTGTGTGTGGCGGCTCCCACAGCATCGGTTCTTCTGGGAAGGAAGCACTTTGGCTTTGGAAGGAGGCGTCAGGGTAATGTCCTCCCTGCAGAATCGCAGCGACCGCAGAGGATTCCAGTCTCTGCTTGGACCGAGTCGACACGAGCAGACATGCAGCCAAGCCAGGCTGCCAGCAGCGAAGGAGCAGTTTTAACCTTGAGCGCCAGTGACACACGCCAGCACACCAAATCGGGGATGAACGTAATGTTAAATCCTCAAACTGCATCTGTCTTCTCTGTGAAATTTGACTGCAAACTGGACACAATTCATTTGAAGCGAGCAAGTGAGAAATATTGGGATGTAAAATCCAAACAGAATGAAGGAAATGGACAAATGGGCTCCAGTGTTCAGAGTCCAGGGATTTGTTTTTCCCATTTGAGCTCCCAAATGATGATAAATTGATTTTACAATATAAGATATTAGAATACAACAGAAACATGTTTATTCTCTATTAAAGGGCATTCTTTGAAATGAAATTCACCAGAATATAATTTATTGATCGATTTCTACTCTGAAGACCTTCTGATTCATTTACATGTGATGAAACATGATAAAAAGCAATGTACTGATTGAAATTCTGCTTGGGTTTCTGGAAAGGGTTGATTAATCAATTGATGTAATGAGACAACCTGGACTCAATGGTTGAAAACAGTTTCTAACTGGGCATCAATCAAAACAGCTGATCCACTGATTGAATGAGACGGCCGGACCCAGTGGGTGTTAGCGGTTTACTTAACCCCGGATTCCTACCATGTGGAACCGGCTCCCAGTTCTGCTTCACTTCTCTCCTGTCTTACATGCAACGTTTTAGAACTACGTTTCATCGACCATTGTTTCTGTTGTAGTCTATGTACTCTCTGTTTATACATAAAATGTATGTCAATACAAAAAATTACCTGTCTGTCCTATCTCCTTCTCTTTCTGTCTCCTCACCCCAACCAGAACAGCAGAACGCCGCCACCTCTGAGCCTGATTCTGCAAAGGTTTCCTTCTTTTAAAAGGGAGTTTTTCCTTTCCACAGACGCTTATGCTTTCTCATGTGGATCTGTTGGGTTTTCTCTGTAAAAGTGTCTAGAGATGACTATGTTGTAACTGGCACTTTATAAATAAAGCTGAATTGAATTGAATTACTGAGTAAGAAGAATATAAATAAAGCTGAATAGAATTGAATTACTGAGTAACAATATTCTTCTATCAGTCCACTTGGAAAAAAAACAAGCTCCTCCCCTCAAACCTTTGTGCCTTCTCCAACAGAGACAAAATGAGAGCAAAAAATGCCTATACAACATATATCATCAGTTTCAATGTCTCTCTATGAAAGTGATTCTGTATGTTATATCTCAGACAAGGACTATATGCAAGCTTTTTTTTTATGGACATGGAAATACAGCATTTTGTTTTACTGACGTTGTTCTTATTAGTGGTTCAGGGTTTCTGTTCCGTGGGACAATAGCAGCATTAATTTCTGTGAACTATATTGCTTTGTTTCTGAGAAGTTGACTTTAATATAAACTGATAAACAAAGTTATTAAATGCTGCTTCACAGAAACAGAACTAATTCCACAGTGTTGACACCTGGATGGGCTTTCACAGAACTGCTCTTCGAGGAACGACTTTTATTTTCATTTTTAAATTATTTGCCGATTAATTTTGAAACCCTAAAACTTTTCAATCAATTGTGAACAGCAAGTTTAAAAGAAAAAAGCAGCAGGCTCAGGATCGAACCCTGTGGTACACCGCAAAACACTGGAGGAGAGATGGACACAAAGTCTGACAGATATGGAGAAACATGTTGGTCAAACGCAGAGACGAGGTCCAGAAGGACTGATTAAAAACCCAACTACATCCACCGATATTAAAACGTCATTGAATACTCTGAAATCAAGCATTATGCAATTTCTGAGTAAAGACATGGCTACAGAAGGGGAGGAAGGGAACCCGGTGAACTGGAAGTTCTGCTTCAGGCAACTTTCTGCTTTCTGCTAGGATGCTTCCATTCCTATAAATAATCAAGAATATATTGCTGCATAGGTTTTGTTGCAGATCTGATCTGATCTATAGAAATTACACTTTTCCCAGAACACGAAAGACTTACTGTAAACATGTTGGTTCCTAAAAGCCTCTCAGACGTCCTGCAGCAGCAATACACAGAAAACACTGAGATAGATATTGCTCAATTTCAAGATTTTTGTGAAAACTATGACAATGCACAGCTATTCTGTTTTTTCACACAACTGTTTTGTGCTTTTCTGTTTAGTTACTCTGAGTCAGACTGAGGATTTTAGCTTGAAGTTTTGGAAAATACTCAAAGAAATCTGAACAATATTTAATCAACCACTGTGCAAATCCTACTCTTTGCTCTCACAGCATCAACTTACATTCAATGGAAAACTGAGCAAAAGTTATATTGTCCGAGAATAGTACCTACCTTCAGAAAATTCTAGTGAGTACAATTTTTACTCTAAACATTTCCAAGCCGGTTAATTTAAAGCGTGCCAGGCTTTGGTTAGTTTCATCAAATCTATGATGCATTGACTTGACTGCAAATCCTGTATTGGGTCATTTTACTGCAGAAAATTTTACTGAAATACAGCAAAGAGCATTCAGAAATGTTCAGAGAGGGTTCTCTTAACCCAACAGGAGCTTGACATTAAAAATACGAGGTGAGTGACCCGTGAAAAATATCAGTCCCCCCCAATCATTCAAACGTCCCTGAACTGGGTTTTATTGAAAAGATATTCCTGACGACAGCGACTGTCAGGAGCGACCGATGTCGCTGCAGTATTTGGAAAAGAAGCAACCAGATAACAATCTTTTTTTAGGGGAAACATAAATAGTTTCCTGTCATTTCCCTCCCGTACATCAGTGAGCGCACCGTGCCGACTCGACGGCTCCTGTGGAGTTCCTTCTACCTCCGGACGCGGTGACAGCGCTCCGATGTGCGAGCGCCGCTCAGACGTAATGAGGCTGGTATCGTGTTGTTCGACGGCGGACATGTTTCCTGTCTCTGCTCACCTCCCGCTGTCATGGAGCGGCCTGATATGCCAGGCCGGACCTCTCCGGAGCCTGGCATGCAGATGAGATGGGATACTGCATGTGACAGGGAGGAAAACGACGCCGCGCCACCTCTCCGCGCGCCACATCTCATTACCCCGGCCACCCTGTCGACATAATTAATCTTCATTGAGCCACTCGACTGTCTGGCTGACAGGCTAAATGTTCGGGGCGGTGGAGGGTGTGGAGAACAGCGTCTTCTGATGTGGCGTTAAAGAGGGATTCAGTGGCAGAGGAAAGACAGTCGGGGCCAGTTTATGGTGAGCGTTGGCTCTGAAAATAAGGAAACAGCAGGACGGACAAGCAGCCCTGGTTTTCTTGGGTCTCTGGCATAATGTAATAGTGCATGCTGCTGCAGTCTATTTTAATATGAAAAAGAAAAAAATGGTTAAATCTTCCTCCAGTGACTCAATGCTGCTGAGAAGTTTTAGAAAAAAAAGAAGAAAGAAAGTGTTGATATGGCAACCAACTTGTTTACTTTAAATATGAAATAATTTATACCGGCCCGAGTCTACCCAGACAAAAAAAGATTGGGGGATTTGTTTACATCCCTGGCAGTAGCCGGAGGGAGATCAATTCACCAAATCGATTTTAACTCCTTTTGAGCTCATCAGTTTATTGCATTGCAAAACAGCCTGGAGAAAAGCAATTTATTCCAGCAGTAATAGCAGGCATGCATGCGTATAATGTGATTTCTGCTCAACTCATATCCACTGATGCTTTCAGAACGTTTGACAGACCTTCAAAAGGAGCTGCTGAATGAAAGGTTTGAACTACAATCTCTTTCAAGAAGCCAGCAGCAATGAAAGTCTGTCCACAGTGAGAAATCAGGCAAGGCAACAAACAGAATTGCAGTCCTCGCCTCAGATGTGCGCGAGGTGTTGGCGCATTGTTCCATTTCATTAATTCCAGCCATTGTACCGGAGCTCAGTGCTCGCTCCCACAGATAGCCATATAAGTGGAGGTCACAGAGGGTTATTTAACCTGGATTCAAAGGAGTCATTATATGAGCTTAGAAAGTCTGACTTGTTGGCACTTATTATTTACTGCATATTGTGAACCGTAATGGCTTTGAACCCACATTAAAGAGGCTTTTCTTGAGCGCCTCAGCTAATTCTTGACCTTTTGCAAAAGGTATTGCATTTCAATCAAAAGGCTTAAATAGATTTGTCGGCAATACTGTACTGATGGAGTCGCGTCTGAATGTGTGAAGGTTCAATAGTGAAGATCCTCCTAAAGAAAACAGAACATCACTCCTCACAAGAAGGGAACAAGGAATAAGAGGGGGTTTCTGAGGAGACACTTATCCTGACAGGACAAACACGACCAGCTCGCCAGGCTCAGGGAATTCTCAGAAATTGAATCTTGCTGTCTGAGCATCACGGAAAAGTTGACAATTTCTTTCTTTTGATAAAGAACAACACTTTCAAGAAAAGAGAATCTGTCTCCTAGGAACTGCAAAGGGTTGAAAGGTTCTGCAGGTTTTACCCAGCAGACCTTGAGCCAAGCATTGAATTTACGCTCCGTACACTCCACACCAATGACTGTCAGTCCCGACTTCCTCCCACACAAAAATACATGTGGTGACAGATGACGGCCACTCAGAAAGATGGAATTTAACCATATTTTAGCAACAGTTTCACCATAAACATATACTTTTTGTGTGGACTGGGATTACATTATTGAATATGCAAATATGCAATGAATATGAAAAAATCTGTCACAATTCAGACTCCATTTACATGTTTCAAGCCCAAAACAGACAAGTTTTTGTGATAAGTGCAGATCTAAGCTGTGTTTACATGACATTGATGCATCGTTTTTGTTTCAGAAAAGTTTTGCGTTTACATGGTAACATTTTGACACAGGAACAGTCTGAGTGTTTTTGAAGAGTTTCATTTTCTTGTGTTTCCACGGATGGAGCATTTTTGAAAGCTTCCAAAGCGACTCTGAGCACCATGATCATGTAAACAAAAACCTTAAACTCAATGAAAGTGTTTCATGTTCCCTTGATCAAGTTGTGTGAATGGCGTGTCAGTTCTGTGAAAACACTTCAGTAAAAAATTATGCTGATATCACTGTGTTTCAGGTTTGTTTTTCCTTTGTTTCTCCTGATTTCTGTCATGTGGCATGAACACAGCATGAACTAATTAAAGCTGTGCATCTGTAATGTCAACTTAATTATTGATCAATTAAAAAAAATGTACTTCCAATGTTTTTTCATATTTGAAATTCTGTCATTTTCAGTTTGCAGAGCATGAATGCACAAACATAATCTATTGATATGTGTTTTGCACCTACATCACAAAAACAATACATTTGTTTGGCAAAGGTCATATCTTTTAACTTGTACAGAGATAAGTTAAGTGCAAAGACAATACATTAATGTCCAGAAGTGGAATTCTCAACCATGTGTTGTTAAATTATCCGACAGGTTTTCATTTTTACTTCAAACGTTTTCAGAACTGACTTGTTTCTTGACTCCACCTCTGTGGAAAACAATTTAACATTTCAGGCACAAAAACAAAGGCTAGGATCAACAAAGTCTCATGGTAATGCAAGCAGTGTGTAAGTGCAAGAAAACAAAAGGCTTTTCAGAGGAACCAATACCAGTATCGGGTCCTCTCAGTGAACTCATACACAAATAAGCTCCACGATACAACCTGGCGAGACTCAGTCAGCTCGTCTCTGTTAGCGTCATCTGTATTCAGTCTGAGCTCTAATCAAAAGTATCCAGAACAGATCTGCTTAAGTCTGCTTTCTGGTTGTTAGGAGATCTTTAACACTTCCTCTCTGGATTTAATGAAGCATGCTGAAGCGCTGCGGATCAGAGTTTCCACTCCATCAAAGCAGTGTGGATTGTTTTGTCTTGCTCGTGGATCGGCATCTTTTGAGCATATTATGGCCTGCTGAGCACTTTTGTTTTGCCAGATGACAAAGCTGCATCTCATGAAAGGCGTCGGGATAACTTTGCAGAGAGGTTTAAGTCTTTGGAGTCTCACTAAGATGAGGAGATATGAAATTGTCATGCGTCGGATGGAAGGAACCACGTCACTGTGTGTATTGCTCCAGGCAGAGTTCCTCCAGCAGAAAGCAAACCATTACTGACATATCTGAGCTGGGCTCATTATGGGATGTAGAGCTGGAGGCAGTGCCACGCCACACTGTAATATTCAGGGGAATCTGTGGTAGGATGATGAGCACAGCCTGCAGTCTCTCTGCACAGCCACACCCTCTGGTTAAAGTATTTCCTCTGGATTAATGAAGTATTTCTTTTTATATTTAATATTGACAATCAAATTCACATTTCCTTCTCTCCAATCCAAAAAGCTGCAGCATGACCGAGTCACTTTGGCTCCAGTTTCTAAACCTCGCTCGCACTCACACACACCTCACACATCACCTCTTTGAAACACATTTTATCTCAGCGAGAAGTTCTGGATGAATGCGTTTACCTCATCAGCGGTGTAAAGGTTTAAAAGAGATATGTTTACAATGACAAGCTTGCCGTTTATCTCCACTTCCAAAACTTTAAAGCCAACTGTTGCCTTCCCCGGAAAAATCCCGCCCCTTAAAAGGTTCCCCTTTCACTGATAGTTTTAATGTAGCCGTTATCAGTGTAAATTAACCCAAAGCTAGAATACTTGTTACTAGGGATGCACTGATATCTATACCAGGATCATGCAGACATTATTGTAGCGAAACTATTTGCTAATGCGTGTGGAGTGTTGTCTGTATCTCAATACGCACGATCAAAATGAGATTTGTCAATGTGTGAAAACATTTGTCAATCCAAACCACCAGAATCCTCAGAGGGTGCCTCTTTGTAAAAACCTTTTCAAATGTGTAAAAACTCTGCTAATCTGTATAAATCTGCCCCAGAGTGAGAGCGTGTTAATGTTTTTCAAGTTTGTTTCGTTAGTCGATTGCTGAGCCTTCTAAAAACAACAATATTACAAGTTTATGTGGATGACTTACATTTGCTGAGTTAATGGGTCACTGAGCAAACTCTTTCACGAAGTCGCACCAGCAACCTAATTATACAAACTGCAAAAACACACTGAACTACGTTCTGCCAAATTATCAAGAGGAGGCGAAAACTAGTTTGTACAACAGCAGCAATTTAATCACCAGAAGCATCTGGACCAGCAGAGTTGGTCCGATGTCGCTGGATCCAGGAGGAGACGCGTTCCGGAGGCCGCCATCATTGCTATTGTCCATCTAATTACGCTTGTGCAGAAGAACTAGTGACTGAGGTCAGGGGGTGAATGTGCAACAGCACTGATTCAGAAAAGTTGTTTTTACATGGAGATGGAGTCGGAGTGTTTTCAAAAACTTGTGTTTCACTGACTTCGACCACCGTTGCCGTGTAAATGGCTACACAAAACTTTTCCATTTTCATTTGAAAACATTCCTGAATCGTAGCTTGATCATCTGAAAGAAATATGTTTGTCTTTTTAGAAGCAAAGCAAGGCAAAATGGAATCCACAAAATCAAAAGTTCATGATAAATGGATGATAAATGCACCGCAGCTTTTCACTGCAGGGGCTTCAGAAGGCTTTACAGATGCAGGTAGCATTCAGCAGCTTCGATGCCCTCAAACACTCAATCACCACCAGGTTCAGGATGTGGAGCAGACAACAGATTTAGATTTTTTTTTTTTTTTTTTTTGCACTATAGGGTAGCAGACTGATGGGTAACATCAGACTGGTTCAGCCACTCTGACAGGAGCTTGAACTCGTAACGCGCTGTAACAGAGAGGGAGAGTTTAAAATGCTTCCCGATGCACAGCAGGGTGGAAGGAGATTTACTTAAGGGGGTGATATGAAACCATTTTTGACCATGAAAGAAGACTTCCACTCTGAATTACCTGCACATGAACACGTTACAGTATGGTGAGCTCAAAGCATGAATTAAGCTTCCTCACTTAGCCCTTCACTCTTCAAATTTCAGGTCACTTTGATTTTCTTGGCAGGAAAGTCCAGATCTGTCCAGCTGTTTAACATGAATGCTGATCATCGATATAAAATATTACTATGAAATGGAAAGGTGTGCTAAGTGGCCCATTTGGCATAAGCTGTAGAGCTAAGAAGATCTTTTTTTATTTATCTTATTTCTTATTCTGCAAACATGTTTTTAAAATCAGAGCATTGTAGAAGCCAACACAGCCAAAAGGTCTTGCCAGGTTGAAAATCACTTGCAAGTTATTTTTGACGGAGCTCAAGAGATCTAATATGGAGAGAATAAGATGTCCCAGAATAGAGCCCTGCGGGACAAAACCTGAAATACAGGGCAAAATCACACCATCAGCTGAGTGGTACAGAAATACAGTTGTTGTGTCGTTGCTAGTTTCAGTAAAGTGCAAAAATCACCTTTTAATTTCACATCCACATATGCTCCATTTATACTCTGGATAGCATTTAGCATTAAGCTTCGTCAAAAGTTCAAGATAACTTGTCATTTACTGCTCTTCCTTGACCTGTTTTAAAGTAAATTCACTTTGGAACCATCCACATATTGTCACAGACATGTCATTAGTTATATTAGGTTCACATCTGCATGAGATAGACATATTTAAAATGCAGCACAACCAGAACTCTCGAAAGAGTGACTCCCAGTTCATATTCTCTCAGACTTGGGTTGTCATGACGGTTATGATCAACTACCATCTTTAACAATGCGAGTATACAGACATTTTTATGGACAGATGTTCGTGTTTATATATAGTGTGTTGTTCTTTACATGCATGTGTTTGAGTAGTTTTGTCACAAAAAACAAATAGTCAACTTGGCCTGGCATGCTAACTACATAGTTTTCAGTGTTTCTACTGATTCAGTGCAAGAACACACCGTTTTCAGAAGTTTGCTGTGGAAACAATAAACGTAACACAAAAAGGAAATGTTTTCAATTGAAACGTTCAATTATCCATATGATTTTTTATTTAATTTTATTTTTTTTTTAATTCAGGATTTCCCCCTGGGGTAAATAAAGCACATCTATTTTTTTTCCTATTGTATTTTATTATGGAACAACAAAGCGACAGAATACTCTATTCTGGATTGTTCAGAAACCACACACTGAGAATATCAGCTCGTCTCTGTTAGCGTCATCTGTATTCAGTCTGAGCTTTAATCAAAAGTATCCAGAACAGATCTGCTTAAGTCTGCTTTCTGGTTGTTAGGAGATCTTTAACACTTCCTCTCTGGATTAATTAATGAAGCATGCTGAAGCGCTGCGGATCAGAGTTTCCACTCCATCAAAGCAGTGTGGATTGTTTTGTCTTGCTCGTGGATCGGCATCTTTTAAGCATATTATGGCCTGCTGAGCACTTTTGTTTTCCCAGATGACAAAGCTGCATCTCATGAAAGGCGTCGGGATAACTCTGCAGAGCGGTTTAAGTCTTTGGAGTGTCGCTAAGATGAGGAGATATGGAATTGTCATGCGTCGGATGGAAGGAACCACGTCACTGTGTGTATTGCTCCAGGCAGAGTTCCTCCAGCAGAAAGCAAACCATTACTGACATATCTGAGCTGGGCTCATTATGGGATGTAGAGCCTGCGGCTGTGTCACACCATACTGTAAAATGCAGAGGATTCAGTTGGAAGATAATAATGCTTTGGAGTTTTATGTAGCGCTTTTCTGGATACTCAAAGACACTTTACATTGCATTATTCATTCACACCATACTGGGTGGTGGTAAGTTACTACTGTAGCCACAGCGGCTCTGGGGCAGACTGACGGAAGCAAGGCTGACAATCTGCGCCATCGGCCCCTCCGACCACCACCAACCATTCACTCTCACAACTTTCATACTTAAGCAAGGTGGGTGAAGTGTCTTGCCCAAGGGCACAGCGACAGCTTTATACCTGCGGGAGCGGGGATCGAACCACCAACCTTCCAGTTATAAGACGACCCACTCTACCATCTGAGCTACTGTCGCCCCAAAGATGAGCACAAAGATGAGCACAACCTATCTCTGTGCAGCCTTTGCTCTGCATGAGCAAACAAATCTGTGCAGGTTCAGATGCTGACGTTTCAGTGTTCCCATGGAAGTGAATGGAAATTGATAATTTCATTTTATTTGGGTGAGCAGTTGTGTTTTCAGTGGTCCTAGACAAGGAACACGCCTGCCTGTAGAAACTGTTGACTTGCAATTCCACATACCGATGCTGGGTGTCTTCACAACATAATCAAACTGCATAGTATTTATTTATCAAAAGATGTTTTACAATAAAATTCAAAAGATTCAGAGATGAGTTTAAAGTTGTACAAATGAGATTTGTCTAATCAGGTGATCATGTTGGGCAAGAGCTGGTCTGCTGTCATAACGGGTTTGGGAAGTGCAAAACTCTGAAGTTCATTCATACATTCATATATAAGCTGTTTTTTTTTCCAAAGGCAGACAGTTGTAAAATGTCTAGTTCATGCTTCAAAGTGATTGTGCATATTTTCTGAATTATATTTAGTGGGTTTGCACACACCAAATAAACCAATCACCTCACCATCTCACTTTCCAGGTCTATGCTCTGGAAATGTCAAGCAGTAGTGACAGTGACAGGCGAAGCCCTGAACTCACAACGACCACAGATAATCTGACACTATCTGACAGCACAACTGACCTGAGGAAGAGTGGGAATTGTCATCTCAGGTTGCTAGATCTGACAAACACAAAATCAAACCCACCCAACTAATGTCGAGTCACCACGGTTTACCCTCAGCCGGACCATTCTCATTAAGTTGGATTTTCAGTTGATTTTCATTTTAAAAAGTTGTTGTGCAAACAGTTTTAGAAATCAATGCAATTAATATGTGATAAACACAGGTAAATAAATCAAATACTTGTTGGTGAACAGCCGGAACAATTTTAGGCCTGTTTATGGGAAGTGACCCACCAAGACCAGCTCGACTCAGATACTGCTTTACAGCTTTGAGAAGATAGAAAGTCAAGAGGCGTGACAGTGACTGGGAATTTATATAATCAAATATTACCAAGATCAGTATTGTATTTTCCAGAGTATAGATCATTCTGGATTACATGTCGCATAAGTCAAAAAATGCATCATGAACAGGAAAAACGTATTTACAAATTTATGTCACAAAATCCAAGACCAAGAAAGGAAATTCATTTTAGAAAAGCAAGTTATTCAATTACACAGTATTTTTATTTATTTTTATTTTTATTTTGTTTATTTTGTTTCGAGCTGAATTTCATTCACAGTGCTCGGCAGTAAACAAAAATTACATCACAGAACAACAGGCTGAACAGTTGTCCAGTATGTTAATGTCACTAATTAACTGTTATTCAGCAATACAGTATCACTAAAAACATGCCTGGGAGGCCGATCAGGCTAAATTAGCATAAGAACTCCGGTAAACAAGTTCACCAAGCTCCCGATCTGCTCCCACAATACTGAATCCACTGAATTCTTCATCCTCTGTGTCGCTTCTGAATGACTCTGGGGGAGGATGAAGCATTGAGACCCCTCTGGAGGGATTCAGAGCTCAATGAGCAACAGGAGCGATGCACAAAGTCACATGAAGCACAGCTGACGGACGCCGATGGCTAAAGTTAACAGGCTAACAGCTGATCCAGCTAGCTCATTCACCACCGGTGAATAAGACTGGATGCAATCCCAACTTCAGAGATGTTCTAAAAGAGATTAAAGCAGTGTGCATCCTGGACATAACAGACAGATGCTTTGAGTTAATGCTTTCATTGATGCAAAAGCAGTTGTCAAAAGTCTGGAGCGTCCTCTTGTGGCTGTAGATGGTAACGTTTACACCTCAGTTTATGACAGTCGGTATGAACTCAACATGTTAATATTTATATATATTTTGATAGATAAATTGCACCTGACAATAAGCCACAATATCAGCCAAACTATGAGAAAACAATTGACTTATACTCTGGTAATAATATGTTGTTTCAAAGTTTTCAAAAGTTTTTAATATCAGCTAAAGCCCAGAAATTATGAAAGGCTTGAAACAAAGGCTTGAAAAGTGTGTTTTTTCTTTTGTGATACCCATGTGGTATCAATGTGGAAGCGAGATAATTTCTGCTTTTGAAAAACATGCTTTTCATCCTGTCAACACCTGCCTATCTGTAATCAATTTCACAGGCTGAGCCGGGCTTTCAGGCTCGTCAAATGAAGCCACATGGCCCGCTTAATTTCTCCATTGACTGGAAGCTACGTCTGCGTGAATCTGTTCTACAGTCAGACCTCATCAAGCTCAAACACAAACATTTCTCTCCAAAAAACAACTCAACCTATTAATACACCACTTTTGCCATGAAATAGCTGGATGCTCATTGTATCATCTGTCAGCTGAATGCTGACAAACACAATCCTCCATCAGAGCTTAGCAAATTTCAATCAGTGGTTACTCAGGCGGACGCCCGGCTTATTTGTGTGGATTAGCTTAAACTGGAGCATGATACTGCTTTCCATGGAAAAGCCTTCAGTCTTAACACTGAGTGATTTCGAGGGAAAATCCCCTCCAGGGGCGGCCAGGGCTCACTCAGCAGAGTGTGTCGTCCACCAATCCCATGGTTGGTAGTTACAGCCGCCATCTTTCTTTGTCCGTGTTGGAGTGTTCTTTAGTAAAGACACCAAACGCTAAAGTTGCTCCCCACCAGGGCTGAGCTAAATGGTAAATAGATATCACTTTAAAAGCAATTTTCCACCACTTGAGCTGTCCCCAAAAGGCTTCACGTTGTTAATTCACCCATTCACTCACCAACTAAGGAGTCTGATTGCAGTTAAATTAGTTAATAATTACTCAGCCCACACAAACACAACCTACATCACAGCCTGCTGTTGTCTGGAATGAGCTTCTTAAAAACACATCCTCGTGGTGGTCAGCAGTCCTATTTCATAGCAAGAAGACAGGTCAAGTTTTCATGTTCTCCCTGGGTACTCTGAGTTCTCTGGGCACATGCATTTGAAGTTAATTGGTGGCCATTAATCCCTCTGATGGTGTGAATGTGTGACTGAGGACGTATGGACAGACGGACAGATGGATGAACACCACACAAGTATCAGAACCAACTGATTTCTTTCACTGGTCTCAATCAGCCTATAGTTTTTTCATAATTCTCTCATTTTCCTAAGCTGTCTCATGAAGCTCAAAAGCTGAAGAAACTGTGATGCAATGCTCTGCGCAAGTTCACTGATACACTCTTTTCATATTTAAAACTTCTCCTCGGATTCAAGTTAAATTATGGGCAAACCAGCAAAAACCACTGACCATGTAATATTTAAGCCATCCGACCACCCCGGGAGGAATAATCTCACCCCAGCTGGGCTGTCGATGGGTGTAAAACATCCAGAAATCACGGAGCAGAAGGAGAAACTTCTCATACTTTGCCCTGGTGTTTTAATTAGGCAGTTGATGATTAAGTGTGATAATCTTTTAATACTCACGGCTGTGCACGGCGGAGGATTCTTGATTTTCAGCTGCACTCATGTTGGTCGGAGTCGGTACTCTGCACTGAACAGTGACGGAAGCTGTGCCAGCCACTGGAGATTTAAAAACTGAATCAAACTGTGGTGCTTAATATTCCTTCAGCTGTATGGAATTAAAATGTAAAGTAGAATCCTTAAAGTGGCAGCGCCCCGTGACGGATGATGAAACATGATTACATTCAATATAAATGACTGTTGAAGACCGCTCAGCACAATCCTGCCTCAGTTCCCAATGTTAAATCATAAACAACCCGATATGATTCAATGAAGTCACTTTCTCAAGAGAAAGAGAAAAGGAAATTCATCTTGAGAAGTGTTTAAATTCTTTCAGTTTGCATCTATTGAAGGATTGTAAGATCTGTAAATGACATGTTGAATTCATTTCATAGCATAAAATGTACAGCCGTGATATGCTGGAAGTCTTAATCAAACGCTGTGTTTATGGTTGAGTAGTTCAGTTGATGCCACAGTAACTTTCAAGGCTGTCAGCAGAGTGATAGCACATTCTGAAGCAATTAGAGGAAAGCTAAGTAAGTTTCAGCAGTCAGAAGGCAATTCATTGTTCAGATGATATTCTTGTTAAACGTACGAAAATTAAGCCGAGTGTCTAATGTTTTTTTTCCCTTTTTTCCTCTCTCTCTTTCTCTAGATGAACTGTACAATTCTAATAATGGTTTACTGTAAAATAATAAAATTATTTTGCAAGACAGCCCTCTGAGGCAGCTGTTGTTGTGATACTGGGCTATACAAAAATACATTGATTGATTGATTGACATGAACCATAACTTGTGGAATCCATCCTAAATGTATCCAGTACTGTGGCAGATACAGGAGGGTGACCTGATCTGATGATCATAACCTTTCAAATCAACGGTCCAGTGTGGATTTCACCACAACAACTGCCATCCAAACAAATTCAAACATCCACATCTCTGAAAGTTGCCTTAGAATTAAAGGTGCTGTAGGCAGGATTTTGCTAGTCAATGCTAATTTTTCTGTGTTTTCTTTGGATTAAATGTTAGAGTATCCATTGATAATCCTTCAGGAGTGTAGCATAATTGTACTACCGCGAGGGCGCAGCGTTTCCATCTGTCTCTGTTCTGAGCTGAAAAGGAATCTCGACAGCTCCAGGTATCTTTGACCAATCAGAAGAGCCCCTGAGGCTCTAACCGTGATTGGTCGAGGGGCATTCGTCACAAGTTCTTGTGGGAGGGGCTTAACTTGCGTAAGGGCGTGATGTCAGAGAAAACAGGACAGGATTGGCTGTGCTTCAAATCGCCATCTTAGATGGGTCAAACCGCCATCTTGCTTAGGTAAACCTAAGCAAGATGGCGGACATGCCGAATCCTGCCTACAGCACCTTTAAATAAATCAGGGGTTTTACCTTATGTTTGCTTCAAAGGTCACATACAGCACAATTTGATCTCAAGTGGGACCATTTAATAATAATCATAATTTATAAATAACTTCAATTCTAGTTCTGTCTTTGTGTAACAAAATATCTTCACATTTCAATACAATCCATGTTATACTTTGACTTATCTATATTTTCTTTAGTTTCTGTATATTAAAGCACTTAGGTGGCAGAGGCCGACTGAACCTGCTCAGGAAAAGTAACAAAGTTTTCATTTTGTGTCGTATTTGTTTTTCTTTAACATAAACATATCATTGGTCAGGAGACAACAGGAACACAGATGGCTAACATGTTTGCATAGTGAGATTTTCTTGAACATTAAAATACAAATATGAGCTGCTATGAGGACTCTAAATTCAACATAAAGGATTACTGCTCCTTACAGTCATAGTCTCCTCAAGGTTTATACAGAATTTGGAAAATTTACAAGAAAGCAGAACTTGACCGGCGGCTACCTTACTTGACTAAAAACTATGGCAAACCTGAACACACCATGGAAAGTAACTGTCTTGAAGAGAGCAGTGTAAAAAAAAAAGAAAGAAAAAGGCAGTAAAGAAATAAAATTTCATCTTGATTGAAAAAAAAAAAATTCTAAAACGCACATGCTCTTGGGGGCCCTCTGGTGGTCACTGGGGTCCTCTGCAGCTGGCCGTGGCCCCCTGTGGATGTTCAGGCCTTTGGGTCTGATGTGGGAGATTCTGGGCTCGATCATCTTGTCTTGGATTGTTTAACATGTCAAGCTTTGAGTCTTTATTGACACCTTGAGGTGCGTAGGTCAAAAATGTTTTCTTTTTCCCTCCTGAAAGGAGGAACTGGGACTCAGTCTAACAAACTGCAATCAAAAGCTGGACGGCTGACGCAGAGTCTCATCTTGATCCTGAGCTAATGATTGAATCCAGAGCAACTGACAGCAACTCAAACAAACCCAGCTGTTTTCATCTGCCTTTTGGCTGATTGTTTTCCCTCTGTTCCACCGGTCTATTATTCCAGCCCGATCTGGCTGATCCTCGCCGTATTTGTTTCCAGCTTGCAGATGAGGTCAGTCATCTACTTCCCATAATTGATTCCCTGGCTGGAAAAAAAGGCACATTTACGAGGTGCTGCTCCATCTGGTACACTGTCCCTCTAACATGATCAAAACCAAATGGGTAAAGAAACGCTCCATGAAATATCAAAGGCACCGCCGGGGCTTTGTCTCATATCTATGGAAATTTATGTTTTCTGCAGTGGAGGGCTTTTCCCAGCGCTTCTCGCTCTGTCTCGTTCACCTGAAAGCCACAGCGGCGTCAAGGAAACGTAATCCTCTGGCTTTTATGGACACAACATATACCCTGCATCTGCTTTCTCTGAGCTTTAGGGAGAAACAGTGTTTGAAAATGAAACACAAGCACTGACTTGAGGTGAGATTCGGGCTTTCTTCACTTGCAAAATCACGAGAGCAAGTGACTGAAAATATCAATAAGCTTAGCAACATTGACCATGAAGCTACAACTAAAAGCCAAACTAAAGATAAACTTCATAATGTAAGTTTAAATGGTATTATATTACGTGATTTTACCAATCCGTTCCACTAGAGGTGAAATTTGGCTGTATGTGTCTGACACCTTATTCAGTGACACATACAGAAGAAGGTGTGTTATTCTAGCCTTCTGTGAAATGTGAAAATCTAATTTTGACAACCTCTCAGCAGACGGATCCTCTCAGTAACCCCAGTGAGCCCAGGCGCCTCCTCTTGATGAAATAGAAGCAGGAACATATTGACAAGCCAAGCGTTATTTTTATTAACGTTATGTTTAAAATAGTGTACTGCAGGTCGCTCAGTCGGAGCTGATTATCACATGTACGTTCCAGCTTGAACTCTTCATGGAGCACTCCTTAAAATATACAGAGATGGATCATTTCACTGCGTGGGTGGTGGTAGTGAATATCTCACCACTGGGTTACTTTTGTAACTTTACAGAGTCAATTATGTAAAAACCCTCATACAGAATTTACATATTTTCAGTTTGAAAGTGATCAAAAGCACATGTACTACATTATTTTTATACTGAATAATTTCTACATGGCATTCAATTTTTAAGGGAGTTCTGTCAAAGATTATCTGAACATGATCCTACTATAGAAGATCTCTGTACCTGAGAAGTGTTAATATGTAAATAAAAGCAGGCTAACCTCATAACGCCTGCTAGAAACGTGTGTCTCATATATTAGTTTTATAACAGATATTGCATATGTTTACTTACAGTTTCTTATAACTGCTGGTATTCATCAAGGCGGTGCAGATATACAATGACTGGGAGAAAAATCTTTCTGAAACGAGGGCGAAAACACAATACAGTAGTAATGGCACAGGCTTTCGTATTGACAGACAATCAAGTCAGAATGTTATTACAGTGACGGTTACATCTGAAACTATCAACTTCTAGGAGAATATGGATTGGGAATCGGGACACTCTGGAGGAAAACATTGTTACTGGCCATCTATTGTCCATCTACACACACGCAGAAGAGCTGTTTACGACAGCGTGGTACATGCATAGTTGCAGCATTTCTGCTGCCGACGCAGAGACGGAGCCCGAACATTTCAAAAAAAGTGTTTTCACAAAAGCATCTGAAAATCACCTGCTTGGTGGGTGTGTCCTATCAACAACTCTACATAACTGTCCAGCCTGCAGCTGAGCTGACTCAGCAGGAGCTGCCAGCTGCAGCCACACCAAGATGGCGGCTCAGTCACACGCTTTCTCTTTCATTCATAAAACATTTCAGCAAAAAGTATTTTTAGGCAAGAAATGAGCTGAGCAGTTGTAGAATGTGTCCTCATTTTAGTTCCATTACAGCTTGTTCAGACATTCTATTAAAATTTTGCGATGTCTGCTCCATGCTCCTCATTTGCATAAAGGTTGGAAAATCCAGTTTTATGAAATTAGCTGAGTGCAGCCCTGGGAGAACACACCACACCCAGCATGCACCGCAGTGCGCTTCACAAAGACGATGGTCCAGTGGACACATTCCATTAATCATATGTTTTGAGGCACTCATCATTTTGGCATTGCGATTCAAAAGAAACACAAAATAATGCAGACTTCATCAAATGTGGCAGATTAGAGGTAGAAAATTGTCTTTCAGAATGTTTAAGTTTCTCATCTTTCCTCCACCCTCCTTCCTGTCAATCAAAAGTTTTTTTTTTCTCTTTTGCGCTTAGTCAAAAGTGAATCCTGCCAACGTCCAGCTCTAATTAGCTGGATGTAGGGTTTGAGTCGGTGGGCGATGTTGGAAAATCAGATCCTTATAGACCACCCCAGCAGCCTTTACAGCTAAATCACCATTAAGCAATGTGATATTATTGAAACAAATGAGTCCCCGTCAAGCGAACGCACCGCCGATCCCTCGGGGGAATCAACACTCACCGGCTCTTCTCAAATTAAAGCTGCTCTCTGCTCGTTGTTTTGGTTTGCTGCTCGGTATGATGAGGTCCCAGAGGCTCTGCCTGACTCCTTCCCTCCCACTCAGCCCACCTCAAAACCGTGGGCAGCAGCACACAGCAGCCACACTACTTTCACCCTCCACCAAATAACACAGCCGGAGTAAACAACTGGAGTTTCGAAAAGAGTCAAACACGCAACGAGCCAAAGAAACTCTGATACTTTGCTCCGGAGTTGGTGGAACAAAGGCAGGTGGAGAACATCAATTAATATTTCATTTGAGGAGTAGCTTGAGAAACTAAAACATTTCTGAGGATCACCGTCATGCTGACTTTATGTGAAGGATGTGCAAGTTCAGGCGAAGTTTGAAAACACATCTTTTATTCTATATTATGGTAACTTGATAAATCCACACTGCAGAACTGCTGTGCTTCAGAACTCATAAAAAAGCGTATAGCTGAAATATCAGGATCATGAAAACGAAATGAAGTGTTATAGATTTGCTTAGGAACTTACTTATTTTTCATCCAGAACATTCCACTTCGTGATGCATCAACTCTACGTTTTTGAGGACAAGTTCAAACCGCTCAAAGCACAACTTTAAACTGGCACCTAAGGTGGAACTGTTCAAAAAGGTTCTGATTCTGTCGCTGTGGAAACAGGAGAAAACACAACTTTTCTGAAATGCTGTTGCTGTGCATGTGCACTACAGGTGTAATAAACGGTGGTAGATTGAAAACACCGATGTCTGCCTCCAGAGGGAAATGACTCCCATGCAGTCCATATTCTCCTGGGACTTGGTAGGTTTAGAGTTGACAGTCACCGTATTAACAGTCCAACTCAGTTGCACTCCCATTTTAATGTTTAGTGTTTTGTTCTGTGTGTGTGTGGTTTCATTACAAGAAGAAACAACAGCATCCACATGTGGCCCAGTGTGAAAATTTCTGCTGTTTCTGTGTGAACGAACATCTTTTTAAAAAAAACTTTGCAGAGCAAATGTTAACATTTTCTGAGAGGCAAATGTGAAGGTATTGCATTTCTGCTGAAATGTTCTGTGAAACATTGTCTTGCAGAAATCTCACCAATGTCAGGGGTATCTGACATTTTTCTTAAATAAATTAATCCATTTAATAATCTCATGTGCATCTTGACCTCTGTGTTTCAGACGGTCAAAATAGTCTTATATCAATTTCAAATTCATAGCGGTCTGTCTTTTTAGCAACTATTTCCTCATGTTCAATGCATTTAGAAGAAAATAGCTTGATTTTCTTTAACTAAAGTGAAGCATTTTCTATCAAATGTTCATATAAAGCAGCTTCAAATGTGCCTCAGTTCAGTCGGAGCTTTCATGCAGATCGGGTCAACACCATTAGTGGGTTCAAGCAAAGATCACTGACATCAACTCTCTGGCAACCAAAGCCGACTGATTGATCTCTAATGTTGGAGGTGTTACAGAAAGTGGATTTCTATCAACCACCCAGACGTTGCCAGCTTTCCATTCCATTTCAGGCACATTTGATACTCACCCAAGGGTTTCACTGTGAACCGGAGAGAGGAACTAGACACAGCCTATTTTAACTTTTTTTTTTTTTTACCAAAGTTTTGAAAGTTCTGACTGTGTATGCAAGGTCAAAAACAAAATACAGCATTGAAGACAAAACAGTGCTGACTACAAGCGGATCACATAAAAACTATAGATAGTTTTATTTATTTACATCAGAGGTGCCCAATATGTTGATACTGACATAGTTACTTAATAGTTACAGTTGGATTACAATTATACAGATGTGTCTGCCAATCAGTTGCTGAGCCAATCATATGGGAGTTCACAAGAAGCACAGCTTTTGGTGTTTCGTAGGACATCAGCAGCCTGCAAGTATGGAAACCAGTGAAAGAAGCGGACCAGAAATAGATGAATGAAAACCCAACAAACCTCGGCATCCTTCGAAGAACGTTGTGTAAAATGAGGTGTGTTTAGCGTGGACTCGGAGGCTGTGCAGAGGCGCTTCGCTGCGATACATAGCCTTTGCAAATTGTTTGCATTATGGAGAATCAATTAGGCTTAATGGAATTTAATTAGTACTCATATCAGTACTCCATACTGGAAACTAGCTAAAGGTTAGTACTCATCCTTCAAAAAAGTGGCATCAGTGCATCACTGGTTCTTTAATGCTTTTAGATACTCGGTGATGCAGTATGCTTTAAATTAAAATAATGAAGGAGTGAAGAACAAGTAGGTTCTGACATGAGATAGAAGAGAAAATGCAACGGCTGCTAAAGATCCTGGAAACTACAGGAAACTCTGGTTCACTGCTGATACCCAGAGGACAAAGCACTGCGGCACCTTTGAAGTCCAAAAAGAGAACTTGTCAATGCCAAATCAACGTCTGTATAAAGACAGTGATGAATCTTCATGTGGAAGCTATATACTTCTGTTCCAGATCAAACATCCATGTGGGCAAACACAGTCATTTGCCTCCGAGGGCGGACGGAGCAGCAGGGGGTCGAGCGCCTCGGCTGAGAGAGAGAGAGAGAGAGATTTTCAGGTAGCGGTCTCCTCAAGCCCCGGGCGCCGAGCGCCACAGAGAGACCCCACTTTGATGTGTGTGTGTCGAGGGGAGTATTATTCAACCTGTGGATGTTTGAGGAGGGGAGGGCGGGGGGCAAAGCGACGGGCACGTAGCCGAGTCTGTCCCACCTCTCTCCTTCATGTTTCTAATGAGCAGCAGAAGCGCGGCCTCGTGACTCACTTCCAGCTCAAGGTCTCTGTCTGCCTCGGCTCCGCACACAGCCTGGGTACTGATTCAGACGGCAGCTTGGTGGAGGTAGTTTACCACATGAGAAAATTCAGCCAAGAGCTGGTGATTTAAAAGGCAAAATAATACGGCCTGGGCACGAGGTGCATTCCATTTCAGAATTACCCTGCTGATGTATATGTAAGGTTTAAATATATGTGTATCTACGAATATGACCCGTGGCTTCCTCGGAAGACTCAAAACATTGCTGAAACCAATTAATGCCTCAGGCTTTTAAAACATGGACATGTTGGCTTGATTTTTTTTTTTTTTTTTGCCAAAGTCTTGCAAGAGAAGAAAGAACACCAAGTAAAATACAATTAAAAACTTTTGGAGACTAACGTGGATCCGTGCGATCCATGAAATTATGAAGGTACATCAAAGACAGTGGGTCAGTGCAGGAGCTAAAAGCCCAGAATCCAAATGAGTTTCTGCTAATTGCTGAATGAACGCCGAGGCTGGGAAGGAGCCGGTCTGAGCCAACTGCCATCATCTGTTAGAGTATAGTTCATGGAGAAAAACAAGATGTCCAATCTTACAGACAGTTACACATGGACACGGACATTAACACTTGGCTTTTGGCAGGTATGAAAGCTATGGTCTCTGACATGCAGAAAATACACTAATGTTCCTAAGATGCAAATGTTTCCAGAAAACAACTTTAAGCTTTTATCATCAAGGGGAAACAAATATTTGGCATTAACACGAAAGTTGCCAACAAGAGGTAATTGTGAATTTGATTATAACAGCCTGAATAAAATGCCCTCATCCACAAACGACAGGGAACCACCAAAGCCTCTCTTTCTGTTTTCTATTTTTACTTTTAAGTTCTGCTGTGCAGATTTTCTTTGTGGACATTTTCTCAAATCACTTCCTAACATAGGTCGCATGAGCAGCCAAACAGCAAGAAACAAAATGTGAATTACAGAATTATCGTCCAGAAATCTACAGTTTCACACTTTGTGGTTCTCAGTGAAAAATATTTGTACAGCCTCGGTTTAAAGTTTAGCATGAAAGTGGAGGAAAGGTGTTGCTTCTTTCTTTGTTGGAACCCCCCGGCAAAAAAACAAACAAAAAAAAACATACAATACTATTTAGAATGAGCATTTAAAACTAAGCAGCACTGAAACCATGCAGATATATTTTCCTAAGTCTAATTTCTTAGTGACAAGGACTTAAATTTCAATTTTTGCAGAGGAAATTAATTTTACAATACCGTAAATGTGTCAACCGGATCGCCTGGCGTAATCTTTGATATTTAAATTGAATGCTACAAAGACCTTGAGAGGTTGAGACATATTTGTATATCCTGATAATACATGTATATCTTGAAAATATTACTTCATGCATTGAGCTGACAATTTGATAAGGAATGGGCAGAATGTTAATAAAACATCAGTTATTTATTTGTACATATAAATTCAGCCGTAATGGTGTTAAATGGGTCTTTGAACCCGGTGGATTTCTTTGTGGTCAGTGGTTTCTGTGTATAATTGTGGAATTAATTATGCTTGACATTATATTACAAAAGCGATGCTCACAACTCTGAAATCCACCCATGTAAAATGATTCAGATTCTCATCGGCTCAGCTAAAGCATCCGTTCATTTATGCACACTGGAGAAACGAGCAGACGCTTCGATCTGCCACTTCTCATTGTGAAGTTTTGGCTCCGGTTATAATCACAGTGAGGTTGAACTTCACCTCTTCAGGCCTCACATGACTCACTGGCCTTCATCTAAAAGCTAATTAACAGATGTTGAGTAAAAAAGATAGAAAGTAAAGGTTTATCCATGTGGAATAAAAAAAATATTCCCATCACATTCATTATACTTGCATTTTTTCCACCGGTCCTGTGCTGCAATGAAAGAAACATTTTGTATCCTGTAACCTTGAAAATGTTACAGGACTCCCCATGTATGAGGTGGCTACAGAGATAAACAGAAACACTACAGATGCATCACAATGGTGATCTCTCAAGCATATTGAACACAGTTAAATATAAAGTCTTCTTGGATCAAGGTGCTTTAGAGAATCTACTAATCTTCTCCGCAACAAGTTCAACCACACACATTCATTCTTACAAGTAACAAAATAAACAAGACAATCAAATGGAGAAAATAACAGAACTGATGAATAAAAATAATAAATAATTGAACAATTGTCACCTCAGCAGTTCATTAGCTTTTAGTTTCAATATGTAAGGTGTGTATATGAAGTAGGAAAGGCTGCCAGACTTTGTGAAAGGCCTGTCGGGGTCCCTTCAGGGAGAATCTCATCTTCTCAAGTCTCACGCATTGCAACATTTCCTGGATCCTTCTATTATGTGGAGACGAATGAGTCCATCTAAGGAAAATGAGCCTCGTGGCAAACAGGGTGGGAAAAGCAATACCGTGTTGTGAGGACTTGGACCAATCAAGTGCCGATTGTTGCTGATTGTATACTTTTGACTTGAAATAATGTGGCACATTCACACAAGCTGACCCTTGTAAAGAAGTTACTTTATTGCTGAACAGTTTTATAACAGACATGCTTGAATATTAGCTTTTATGCAGTTTTTCTTAGTGTACAGAAGACTGTGAATAGAACGGATTTTTTTTTTCCTTATCAGAGGTGGCAGGTCAGATTTTACTGATCGGGCAGGGCCTCATATGTATCTTCTTCAAACTGCTCCATTTCCATTTAACTTCCCAGCAGGTCGAAGCATCATGCAGGAAAACGAGACAAACAGCAAAGACGAAATGCCATTAGTCCAATTACGAGCTTGCTGCGAGGCATGGATTTCCTGTAGCCTGGCATTTACAAAGTGGCTCTTCAACGCGGCGACTCCTCGCCTCGACCTCCCTTAAAGAGACGTAATAACTGAATTGAAGAGAAGACAGAATAAGTTTCACACTGTCCATTTCAAACGGAGCGAAGATAGCCAATCCCGAGAGGAAATGAGCTATCCGTCACATGGCTTTGTCTGGCGTTGTGCTAGTATCTGAGCACTGGGGCTCACACCACTCGTTTCAATGTGAGCGCATTAGCATAATCTGTCGGGTTGATTATGTTTGGGCAGCAGTGACATAAAACTCTGGCCCTGTGATTAGGCTCTGTGGGGCTGTCAGCCAAGGCGGCTGAAAAGCAATCAGCAGACCAGATTAAAATGTGCGACGGCAAACAAAATGAGGAAGGTGCAGACTACCAAAACAGCAGAAGCGCCGTGTTCCACTCTGCTTGAGGGGACAGGTCAAGAGATGATGAGTGACAAGTTGGTTAATAGAAGAGTCCATCACCTCCTTGTCCCATCCTCTTGGCTGATAAGCTGGAAGTCGACCGGCGGTCCCGCAGGCCGAGGTGACAGATGTGAGGATAAGCAACCGTTCAGTGAAAAGAATCTCATCCTGCGTCACGGCCGCAGCTGCAACGCTCACCTCACGAAAGCGTCTCATGGTCATGTGGCCAAAAATAGCCGGCGACAAATGAGGGCGAGGGCCATAATTTGAACCTCATTCAGCCGCATATGCTCGGTGGAACTTTGGCCTTTCCTCTCATCACTCTGCCCGAAACAAAGGATGACTCGTGAATATTCATGACCGGAAAGTGATGCCACAGACGCCCCTGTGGATTGTGGGTACTAACGATGTGGTGGAGCCCATCTGTTCAGCCAGGTCTGTGGTACATTAGTCTGATGCTACAGGTGCTCCTTTGACAGCAACGGAAACCGTTTTGGGGCGAATGGGGACTGAACAGTGAGAGCGGTCATTTGCAAGTATTAGACCTTAACGTTATACATGGAGAGCTGCTTCTTCCTGTCTACTGTCTGCCTCAGACTTGTATGAATCTGCTGTATAATTAATGCAGGTGCAGTCACGTGGATTTTCCAGGGAAATGGGTGTATTTTTGTACATAGAAAGAGTTTCGGACAACTTTTAGAGTGATCCAGTTATTGTGTTTGGAAGATGAAATCCTGAATACTTCAGCAGGTTTCTGCTGCTGCTGCAGCACAACTGAGGCTCTCTGTTACCCCCAGAGAGCTTCTGCTGGGCGAAAAGTGGATTTTAATCAAACCTGCCGAGCAGAAATACACTTAAAGTACCTAAAATAAATCACAAGTGTCATAACTTTAACACTGTGTTCAGTAGTCTACTGAAAATTCACCATGTCAGTATCTAGTATGTTGATATGAAACCTGTTTTGATTCAGAAATGTGGGAAAATAACCGTAGTTTTCAGAGTATGGTGAAATAGTGGGTGGTGCTTTCAGCTGATAGCACCGAATCAGGATGTGGTTGCTGTCTGTTGCTCTGTTTGCCCTGCGATGGACTGGGACCTGTCCAGAGAATCGCCTGTCTTCATGCGAAGTTGGGATGACAGAACTGGACAAAACAGTTTGGAAGCTGGATGGTTTGTTCTTGAAACTGAGGAAAATCTTGCTATTTGAATACAAAATTCATCCAAAGGTTCAGAACCAAAATCAACAATTTCAATGGTTGATTAAATGAACATTGTGAAAAATTATAGGTTTGACAGTGTTTTAAAGAGAAAATGCCAAACTTTTATTGAGTTTTGGCTGCTTGTTTACACAACTGTTCTTGGAGTCACAGTAAATAACTTTTCGACGTGGATCTTTTTGAAAATGCTCCGACTCAGTCTCCATGTAAACAGAGGAAAACACACCTTTTCTGAAACTCTGCTAATGTGCATGATGCAGATGCATACATGGACAACAATAAACAATGATTATATGATTATTCTCCTGAGATTTGTTCCTTTCATACTAGAGAATATGAATTCCCATACATTTTGCTTCTAAATTGTTCAGTTCCTACAGAACAGGCGGTCATTCATGTGTCCACAATCACTGCGTCGACTATTCTGGATTTAGTCAGTGTTTCTGCACATTAAGCAGAGCACCATACAGTTAAAAACTCTTCAAGCTTTGCTTTTTGCATTTTCTGATATTGATGTCGAACTGTGAAAAAGTTTGCAAGCACCATGCTTTAATTGATGGCGGCGGTCCACCCACGCGCCGCGAGGACGTGTTGACTTCTACACGAGAAATCCTGACGAAAGTTCTCTAAATAAATACCTGAACTTGACTCGGCGCCCGTCTTACGCGCCTTCTAAATTATTCTCGACATCCGCTTTGATAATTCTTCAGTTTAATAATGTCTCCAAAGAATAACGAGACGGTTTCGACGCTTATCCGTGCTCCAAAACACCACCTCCTACACGCTTAATTGTATCACCCGACTCGAGATAGACCAAAGTGCTCTCCCCCGGAGATAAATCAAAGCATGAAATGTAATGCAGTCCTAAGCACCTGCTAAATTGCTCCCCACACAATTTTAGCCGAATTACAACAGCGAAGTGTACGGCTTGGGAGCATAACTAGATTGTTCATGCTATTAGGGAATCGAAAATAGTCTGTGAGGCCGTTACTACAACCGTGTCCAATATTCACTGGGATTTTTATATCCCTGTCACCAAACCAGCAGAAGGTCTTAACAGCCGCTCGAGTCATCAGGAAGAAAAGTTTATTTCCCTCAGAGCAGTTCTGCGAACACACTGAGCTGTGTAGTCAAATCATTTTCTTTTTCCTTCTTCCCATTTACATCATACAGAATGTTGTGTCTCTCAAGTCAGAAATGTTCGAGCTTCCAAAACCCCAAACTAATTGAGTCAAACTGCAGAGCAGAACTGGGAAAATGATCAGTGTTTTGCTGTTGCTGAGTAGTCAGAGAATGCTAAAACTCCAGAAGTTGACGGTCGCTGTTTACATCCTCACTTCTCCATCAACGAGTCAGTCGATTGAACGGCTCTTTTAACTGGATCGCATCTGCAACACGTCCGTTTGTGCGAATTTCCCACGCTTTCTTCAGGTGTCACCCGTGTGTTTGAATTGTCCACAACACGCTCCATTCACCTGCATGCAGCTATCAATGAGGCAGAGATATTCAGGATGGGTAAAAAAATTAATAACAAAATAAGCCAGATTCAAGGGAAGCGTAGAAGTATTTGAACGCACTTTTCTGGAGCAAAAACCATTTCTGTCAAGCCTGGATCAATAAAGTAACAGCGCCATATGAAAACTCAGCACCCGACAGTAATAGTGACAGATGTCACAAAAGAACGGACTGACTCCGGCACTAATAAGAGCAACGTCTCCGTCACTCCCTCTTTTGCTGATTCTGCAAGTTCTGCCTCCACATCAGGTCGCGTAAGACGCCAGGCTGCTATTCTCTCTTCAGCAAAGTTGTTTTGCATGAAAGTTATCATTTCTTGCGTCGGCCTACTCACAAGTAGGTGAGGGAAAATTGAAAATAGTGATCTGACTGTCAAAGAATGCAGACATGGCACCATCTTACAGAGCGCTGATAATGAAAACACAAGTAAAAAAAAGTTTAAAGCAATATTTTAGAATAATTCCAACACTAGAGTACATTGAGATGTGTAAGTGAATTATTTTGACCCATATCATATCTTATTATTTACTTTCCATAACTGTTCTGTTTACTGATTAAAGATTAATGTGCTAATGATGAATTATGGATAAATACATAACAAATTGTAACTTTTGTTCCCTGAGTTTTCTTTTGAAGTTTCACACTTTTTGTTCAGTAAATCACCTGCTGACTCCAGGATCTTTTTACCGGGGAAACGTTTTAGCTGTCTTACCAGCTAGAAATGAGCTCTACACCATAGTGAGGGCAGAATTTTCACTTTACTTAAAGAAATCAACATCATGTTTGTCTATTTTTCTACTAAAAATGTGTCAAACTATTGTGTAAAATATTTAACTTCACAAGAGGGGTTTGTATGTTTGCAAGCTAAAAAAAATAAAAAATAAAGATTTTGAATAATAAACTTTGCAAGTCAAGCTGCAACAGTAAAGTGTCAACTCATTATGCAACAACATGCAAGGACTGAGGCCAAAGATGGATATCAAGAGAAGAGAAATTAGCATCCTTACCGGCTTCTATCCATATAGATATTAAAATGAAGACATTGTTTTTGTGTGGATATGAGATGGAATATGTACATCAAGCTGACAGACTCTCAGATGGGATATTTAAACGCTGACCTCCGCAATGCTCCTGTGAAACCTTCCAGCTGTGTTTTCCGTCCACTGATAAACAACAGTGAGCTGAGCGCCGCATCTCGTTCGCTGGGTTTATTTATTTATTTAATTGTTTATTTCCATAATCTCAGAGCAGCGCAGTGGAACAGAGAGCAGCTCAGAAGAATACGCAGGTTTATCTTTGCATTAAAAATGAACGACGAACGAAGTTGAACTTTGAGCGTTTTGAGGAGGATTTCATGAAGTGCATGACTCACTGCTTGAAACGCGGATGCTTGATTACATCGAATTTGCTGATGGCGCTTGCTTACCATGCGAAGGGGAAAGGGAGCTTTTGGTGTGGAGATGATGTGTGTGTTTGCAGGGTGAGGCTGTTATAAAGTTTATAGTGTTTATACTGCTCTGTGCCATTAATTCTGGCATTGCTTCTGCCTGCCCATGGAAGAGAAAAAACTCATTATAACTTGCATTATCTTGTTCTTGGGTAAGAAAAAGTATACTTTCTTGTTCATTCTGAATGTGATTCCTTGGTGTTGGAAGAGAGCAAAACACACGGTGAGTGTCATCATCCTGGCTCGACAGACATGGATGGCCAGACATGTCTGAGGAGTGCGGTAAATAGATAAATAAATGGAGCATGGACAAGCCTCCCAGTGTCAGGGATGTGCTCAGAAACACACCGGTCCGTGAAAGGCTAGACAGATGCAAAGCTGCCAGATATCCCATGGTATTCCTCTGGAGAAAGGAGGCAAGTTTTTTTTTTTTTTTTTCTGCTCGTGAACTTTTTATAGTGAGTGTCAGAGAGGGTTGGTTTACTCATATTCCTCCCTCGGAATAGTACTAACAGCCTCAGAGAGTAAGGCAGTGTCTGGGTTATTAAATGGATGCTGCATGAAGCCAGACCTTTTTTTTTTCTCCCTCCTCTCACTTAAAAAGCAAGCAGACTTAAAAGATGTGTATGTCTCTGTCTGATCAGTTACGTCTGGCAAGAAAATAAGAAAGCAAAATGATTTTTTTTTTTATGCCTATGTTCAGAAAATGTAAACAAAAGTATAGTTTCACTTCTTCTCCTGATCAAATTTCAGGTCTGTTCATACAGAATGTATCAGCATGATATATTGGTAAACACAAACAAGTCAATTAATGTTTCTAGGTTGGTAAAGACCAAATGTTTTCTTAATCAAATGGTTATATGTCCAAAATACAGTTTACTTTCCTGAATAGTCGCTTTTGTCCAGATACCAATTATGGACATTGGCTGTTGTTCAATAACAGTGAATAAGGATGTTGCTTGAAAGTGATAGTAGGTAAAATAAAGGTTATACATTTCAAGTTAAAATGTATTTTTGCATTTTCGTTTCAGAAAAGTTTCAAAACACAGCGAAGTTTAATGAAATGAAAATGATGTTTCTTTACAGCAAAATGACAGGAACAGAGAAAACGATAGTTTTCATAAAGGGCCACTAGTGGGTGATGTTGGTTGTTTTTTTGTGATCAAACTGCACTCACATGCACTAAAAACAATAGGCATCAACAATGGTGGGTGCAAAAATGTATGTATGGACCAGGTGCCAACCTCTGGTGCTGAAAAAAACGAAACCAATGTGGAAGTGCAGAAAAGCTGAAATTCTGGGGAAATACCAGAGTCCTATTGGAACCCATTCTAAAAAGCGAATTCCACAGTGCAAATAATAATATAGCCATAACATAAAGCCTGGTTTTAAGCCATGTTTGGGTCTCTTTCGCTAGTTTCTGCCACTGTGCCATCTTGAAGGGTCTCCCATTTTCATAAAAAAATCATGTGTCAATTTCATTTTATGAGTTAAAATTTTGCACAAATCCCCCTTTCACAGGCTTGATCAACACATCATCATCAAATGTCAAGTGTTCAGTATTTAGACATCCTGCTGGAAGTTTCACAACGGGATTTCAGAACGTTATGGGTGACGTCATATTTGCTCCGTCCATCTTTTATATACAGTCAGTGGTACGGACAGACGACCATCTTGGTAAGTCTGTTATGACTCTCAGCAATAAAACTACCAAGTCCCAGCAGAACATGGACTGGGAGTCATGACACCCTGGAAGCCTCAGTGACTCCAAACACCACTGGACACACAAAACACAATGAAAGCTTTGAAAACATCATCATATAAATGAGGCTTAATAAACTGCAAGCCCTTGATTTACAGTTTGTTGGGTAAAAAAATTCAGCTTATTATTTGTCCATTGTTGTGGGGCCAGCAAACAATATGAAATGAACAACTGTTGAGGTGAAAACCAAAAACCTCCATATGTCATCTGGACTTCACAAGTTATGCATGACCTGCCTTTGGAGACCTGAGACTCAGCTTCATTGGAAAGAGCTTCATGGCTACATAAACACCTGGAAGCCGATGCAGACCCTTGTCCACCACTGAGGCTTTGTGAACCCCGGTGATCCCGGGAGTTTGTTCAATATGAACTCACTGGTAGGTAAGGAACTGGTTCTAGTGCTGGCTCTGCAAGTGAACTCAACAATAAGTTGTGTCTCACTCACGAGCACTATGACCTGGGAAGAGAGTCTGAGGTCAACCAAACACTGACCAGAGATTATGGGCCTGATTTAAGAACCTGCAGAAAATGCCTTAAACTCCAAACTAGCAGATACATTTCAGTTTCAGTTTTCCGGGTGAGAATAACACCATGAATGACATGACGGCAAAACAATTGCTATAAAACTTCTGTGTGCTTTGAACCCTGTACAAATGAAAACAATCTGCTGGAAGATCTTTTCTGCTTTGCTTGAGTCCATCGTGGAGTTGAAGCTGCCACTGAGCCTCCACTAAAGCCAGAGTATGATGCCATGTTGGTGGTCAGCGTTACAGAAAATTACTTTGAACTTGGCCCAAGAAAAAGCACACCGCAACAGGGCAGATGATTGATCACAAAGTCAAAATCTGAGGTACAGCACAGAAAATAACAGTCTGTAGCTGAATTGAGTGCAGCAGGTATAATCCAATGATTTTTATATTAGGTATGAATGAAACCTTCAATGACGTTCTTTACTATATAATTCTGTTCGATATTTGATAGCATTTATAATCAGCTGTGTGCATTTCCATTTAATTTTAAGTACCAACTCTGGGAGTCTCACATCTAATTACGTTTGCTTATGGCACCTTTATATGGCCCCATTATGACTATTAATCAGGATTTCCTAATTGTTCTGACTCAGACTATTAGCATAAATTATTAGGCAGCAGAGCCGCTCCTCTCCACCGGGGTCCACTTCCTGCCCATTAAGGATTTGACTGCACATAAAAGAGGAGGGAGGAAGAACAATAGAGGCATGTTCTGACAATTCCTGGATGTCTTCTCTCAGTCACAATTGCCGGCGGTGGATACGTATCTGTTCCCTTTGAGCGCTGCTATAGCGGAGAGAATGACAAAGGCATAGTTGAGTCGTCTTTCTCGCCGTCTTTTTTCCGTTTTCTCCTCACTGCTGTGCGCAGTCTCCTCTCTAGTTATATATTCCTATCAGATTTGAAGTAATATGATATGCATGAAGCCAGCATGATTGAACTGGAGAACCGGCAGCCCCTCTGGAGGAAAGTGGTGGTGGTTATAGTGGTGAAGGGGGGGGGGGGCATTGGATGAATTTATAGATAGGCTATCTCCTGAAAGCAGCCTTTGATATCACTGCCAATGAATTTAAGCTCTCCAGACAGAGATAGGGAGAGAGCAGAGGGGGGGGTGGCGAGGGGGCAATCTAGGCCCAAGTGCACAAATTCATTCTTCCAACTGACAAGCTGCTGATATCCTTTTCGAAGCGCGGCATGCTTCATGTGTGAGCAGTTAAACTCTGGAAGGGCCTCGCCTTCTTTACCAGCCGCTCTGACGGTTTGTCTGGAAAACAACTGAGCAGCAGCCACTGGGCGTCTGTGCTCTGCTGCCCGAAATACTAATCCAGAGGCAAAAAGACAAACGTAAAGAAGGTTCATCACTCTCAGATCTACCACCGGGCTGTCAGAGTTGGTCTGCAGATAACAGTGTGTCAGCTCTGTGAATCAGACAAGAGCAGTTCTACAAACAGGATTGCTGTCACGCTTGTTTCCATGACTTCTTTGTAATTGTTTGCACGCAGTGTTTTATGTCTTGTACTTGCTTCCTTTAAAGTTCAGAGACAAGCTTTAAAGCTGAGCGCTCCACTACGCAGATAAGGAGAAGAAGGAACACTCTGGTGCAGTATGTGCAGCAAAAAGGTTTTAAATGAACAGACTCAAGTAATTCTGATTTGATACTGTTTCGGGGTGTTTTAGTTGATGAGAGACTTTCATGGGGAAACCACATCCTCTTTGTCTGCAACAAAGCGATGAAGTCCTGCAGTATTACCTCATTTAGTCAATAAGTCATGTCCAGTGTCACTGTATTTTAGTTTATTATATCCACACATCACGTATTGTAATGTCTGAGCTGAATCACATCCTTCACTTCATCAAATACTAAACTTACAAAAACGGATTATTTCATATTCCAGAAGTCACGGCTCGACTGCACTTCTCTTCAGAAAGTTTCAACTTTTGCCAAATTCATCTATTAATACTCTTCACAACTTTTTCTTCTTGTCATCAGCCTTTAACTCCGGCCCACCGAGGAACTTGAAAGACTTTCATTTGCCACTTTGTCGAACTTCCAATCAGTTTCTCATCAAGTTTTGTGAAGCCAAACTCTGAAACTGTCTGGATTTTAAATTCTTCCCTCTTTGGCCATCTTTAAGACTAAATCATTTAATCATCTACTGTTAAAATGGGATCCCACTGATTCGTCAGCACAGTTCAGTATTTCATGCTATATTCTTATTTTGAGCATAAAAACCTGGCCTGTTGCTTCAATTTAACTTTGATATACTTAATTACTCAACTCATCATTATTACTTTTTAAAATTGTATGATAAAAATATCTGCATCAGTATTAACCCATGTGATCAATTTTGCGTTTATGGACCTTTCAGTCATGTACATACTTTAAAACAAACAAGCATACTTCCTCTCACTATGAACGCAGCCATGACACGCTCACAGTGATGGTGGGAAAATGGAGTGATACGTTCACTAATCTGAAGTCTCATCAATGAAACTATGTTTGAAAAATGCGTGAAGCTCATTAAATGTAAATATGAATGACGATTATTAGAAGAAACCTCTTCTGATGTTAACATAGGCGGCGCCACGGTGGGGCCTGGTTAGGCTAAAGCCCCACCAAGAATTGTATTAGCCCTACCATAAGCCAACCAAGAAAAAAATAAAAGTTTTAAATCCAACAGCGCCACTGCGGCGCGTGTAACGACATTCAGACAGGCATCTGCGATGACAGCTGAGCTGTCACTCATCGGGGTCCTGGGATAAATGGGGTCCTGCTACGTAGTACGTCACTCATGTGAGCACGCCTTAGCTAACCTGGCTGTAGTCACCCGTGATTAAGTTAACGGTAGTAAGCTGGTCAAAACATGGACAGATTTGTTTTTAAACGTCGCCGGACGGTCCGTCTTGTTGATGAACAGTTTGTCCTGCTTCTCACGGTTTTCGAGGAGCTTTTCCGGGTCACAAAATTAATGTCTGACCAGCTCCAGTTTCCCGCTCTTGAGCTTTTATCCACAATAGACATATCAGAGTCAGTCATAGCGACATTATCAGACAAACGTGCAGAAGAGTGGTGGAGTGAGATTCGGGACAGAGCAGCGGACCTGTGCACCTGTGGTTTTTGCCTCCAGTCAGAAAAACCGGAGGATTTTACCTCTGCGAAAATCAGCCTGGTGAGTTTAAAGGTGCTGTAGGCAGGATTTTGCTAGTCAATGCTAATTTTTCTATGTTTTTTTTGTATTAAATGTTAGAGTATCCATTGATAATACTTTAGGAGTGTAGTATAATTGCACTACCGCGAGGGCGCAGCGTTTCCATCCGTCTCTGTTCTGAGCTGAAAAGGATTCTCGACCGCTCCCGGTATTTTTGACCAATCAGAAGAGCCCCTGAGGCTCTATCCTGATTGGTCGAGGGGCGGCGCTTCAAAGCTCTACTTCTCGTGAACACGCATGAGGAAGTCCAGGCCCGCATGTTTACCTGCCTCATTGGACATAACATCATCAAAACACCACAGAGGACACTCTCTGTTTCTACTGTAATTCTTTAAAAAAAAAGGCTTTGACCCCAGGCCCACCGTGAAAAGGTCACAGGTGAATCAACCCGCCGGCGCAGGCGGCCGTGACACTGCCGGCCCCGCTCGGCACCCCGAGGTCAGCACGACTCTGGGTTTCAAATCGCCATCTTGGATGGGTCAAATCACCATCTTGCCAAGTTAATCCTGCTGACAGCACCTTTAATATTGTATATTATTTTCCTGACTCCTGCGTGTGGTTTGCCTCCTCGATGCGCTCTTGCTGCCTGCATTCTTAATTTTTTGGAGCTGTGTTTAGATTCTTGGCTGTTCTGTGAAATACAGCTGTATGACCGGAGCGGCTCTGTGTTGCCAGATTGGGCGGGTTTCTGCCAAACGAAGCTTCTTTATTGAACACGTCGGACGGGCTGATGAAATGATTATGTGTTTATGACATGTTTTTTTTTTTTTTTATTATACAAATACGGTTTTAACATGCATTTTCAACCGAGACGGCGGTTTGGGCTGCTTTCTATTGAGTTAAACAGGTTTCATGACAGATCTGGCAACCTCCTCCAGCAGACTGCAGAGGCACTGCAGGCGGTGTGCTGCGGTGATTCCGGACCGGAGACGGAACGCAGCCAGAACAGTTGTTCTGTTGTACATGATTTTTCTGCAGGCCGTACAAATCGCTGACTTTCAGAAGGAAGACAGGCTCTCCGCCATGCTTAATGTGCGTGCTCAGAATAACATTTCGTGTCGTGCGCTACGGAAGCCTCACACGGAAAAAAAGTGCGGCAAACGAGGAAAGTTGGCTCGAATGAGGGAGCGACCGTGTTCTCACTGCATCGAGATCGACCCGGGGTGTTGTTTCATTTTAAATATACATTCACATTGAAGTTCTGGCATTTTTTGGAGCCCTGCCACAATATGGATCAGCCCCACCTTAGCCCCACCAGAAAAAATACTCCGGCGTCGCCACTGGATGTTAACCACACCTCAGAAGAAGACCAGTCAAGAATGGAATATCTGCTTCATATTGGAAGGAATTACACTGAACTGAAGTTACTCAGCTGGTGTGTGAATGTTTTTATGTGAATGTAACTGATCATGGAAAACACGTCACAACTGCTGAATATGTGATATATCAGTGAAGTCTATCAGAGTGACTTCAGGTATTCAGCAGGCAGACTCACGGTTCACTACTGGAGACCATTTATTACCGCGGCTACTCTCACCAGAAATGGACTCCCAGCCAAGTTGACTCACGCTATGCACAGTACGGTAAAAAAGAAGCTGAGAGGAAGAGCCAAGGGCTTGAAGGAATCAAAGGAGCATCTCTTTTCATGAGTCTACTATCCACAAAACATCAGACATCAAACAGGCCTGGTGTTCATGGAAGATACCACAGAGGAAGCTTCTGTTTTTACAAAAAAAAAAAAAAAAATTAATATCAATTCATGTCTGAAGTCTGCTGAAAAGTAACTCAACATTCTGCTTCCAGTAAATTGTGTTCAGAATGGATGAAGCAGACGTTGAAGAACGAGATAGCCTGTACGGATAACAGGTGCTCTACAGTTTAACTCCAACATGAAGCAAGATCCCAGCTGCGCCCAAAGATGTTAGCAAGAACCAAACCTCATCACCCAGCAATGCCCTGAATCTGGTCAACAAAACCACCAAATGCAAGATGCATCATTCTCTTTCTTGAGGATGATCCCACCTTCCTGGACTCCAGAACTCTTCACACAGCATCTTCTTTCCTGACGGACTCCCAGCATTCACCATGACTCAGAAAGTTTTCCATTGATACTGACACTACAGTAACCATCCAGTCCTTCAGCTCTACACAGAACCCTGGCGTTATGAATGCAGCGATCTACGAAACCCTGAAATCCAACTTACCCATGAAAACCTTGATCAACGAGTTAGACCTTAGCTTACTGTTTCTTTGTCATGTCTAATCTAGACATTTAAAATGTAACATTTTTAGCTCAGAACAGTCATTCAGTTTTATTTTGATGGGTCCAAATACAACTCAGTTGTTTCAAGACACTTTCACGGAGAAAAACCCAACTTCAGGAGGTTCAACATGTTTTATGTGTTTCGTGTTGTTATTATGTAGGTGGTTGGTAGATGTCAGTGATGTTAGTTATCCACCCAAATACATAACTGTGCAATAACTGTTTCTTAATCAGTCACTGTACAGTCATTAGTCTTCTTCATCACACACGCACACACACACACACACACACACACACACACACACACACACACACACACACACACACACACACACACACACACACACACACAGAAACACTCACTATTCTATTTTGTAAACAGTTGGATCAGTTTATTGTGTCTCAATTTATGTTTTTGGATTTTTTTTCAGCTTTATTTCAGCACCAAATACAACACAGTAATTTCTCGGCACTTTAACAGAAAATTAATCAGATCCAATTAGTAGTTTTACCGACCCCCCCCCCCCAAAAAAATGATCAGTTCCTTGCTGAGCATTTTTCCTTCTTCAGAATAAACCACAATCATTATTTCAGTCAAATGATAACAGCAGTTTTGAAATGCTGAATTGATCTTAACATCGAACGTGTGGGCCGGCGTGTCAATACAGAAAAGCTACTGGGCAGGAAGCTCCTAACAACATATAGAGCGGGGGAAAAAGGTACGGCAAATATGATCCCCGCAGTGAGGAACGGTGCAGGAAAGCATTAGGATTTGAGGCTGCTCTGCTGCCTCGGGGTCTGCACTGTTTACCATCATGAAGAGGAAATGAATTCCTGGGTTTCTCTGTGTTTGGTACAGGATAATGTCGGTTGTCGGTCCACCGGGTGGACCTGCAGGACAATCAGACACAGAACTAATGGAAATCCTGAGACCCAGGCAGAGACCAGGCCTGAATGCAACAGAGGGCCGGTGGAAGGAGCTCGGAAAAAGTTTGCAGCAGACATACTGAGGATCTGTGAGGAAGAACGGTCTGAAATCCCTCCTGAGCAACGTGCAGGGCTGATCTGCAGCTACTGGAAGAACTTGGGTTAAATTACTGCTGCCAAGGAAAGTTCAGCTGGTGATTCAATAAAGAGTTCACTTCCTCTCCGCAGCGGCACTGTCATTGTTTTAATAACCGATCAGACCACATTTATGAACAAGTCATGCAGAAAACTGCAGCATTTCAAAGCGCTGACACGTTTCCACCTCGGTAATTTAAAAGATGAATCCACTGATCCCTAGCAGAAATACAAAAACTACACCTAATAACATTTATCTCAGCTTACAAAGTGCTCTTTCTTGTTAACAGTTTAATCTCACTGATCCAGGTTTGTTAAACAGCGGTGAACTCATTTCAGTCATCCTTGTTCGAAAATGTTTATTTTCCAATTTCAAGTTCAAGTGGCCTTTTGAGACCTAGGTCTCCATGTGTTTGTGTCCAGTTATGTCCAGTTATATTTGTTTGCATATTTTGCCTGTTTATTTATCATATGTCTGGTTTTACTTAAAATACTTCTGTCTAACAGGACCTCGCTGTGAACCAGGGTCTGAATCCCTCCCAGCAGTCTATCTCCGTCATATCCTTTTGTCTCTTTCTATCCCACGACCAGAGCAGCAGAAAGTCTCCACCTCTGAGTCTGGTTCTGCAGGTTTGTTCCTGTCAAAAGCGAGTTTTTCTTTTCCACCAGCTCCTGTCTGTGTGGAATGTGTTGTGTCCGTTTGATCGGATCTGGGCTTGAACAGTAAAATGGGAGGTTGCAACATTTCTACGTCCACATTTTCATTAATTAACTTTGAAGATAAAGCTATTTTATTGTCATAAAAAGCACTGGACTCTTGCTACCAGCATGGCTGCGATCAGCTCGTCACTTTAGGTCTCAGCAGTTTGTTTTGTGAACATCTGTTTAGCCAACATTCACAAATCCGTCTCCATCCTGCTTTATCCAGTCCAGGACCGAAAAGCTCTGTAGCCAAACCAGCCGACAACGAGCAAGGTCAGAGTGAACAGACCCAGTCCGGTACAGGGAATTTTTCTGCTAAATACTGTAGTTAGTGTTTTTTTGCCACTTCATCCTTCCACAGACCAGACTGAACCTTCCTGCTTTGTCCTGAAGGCTGCCTGCAGGACACAGAAGGACTCCTGCAGGGTTCAGGAGTCACTGTTGTGAGAAATGGGCAGGCCGAGACATCGGATGACAGTAGACGCACGTTTTCACCCTCACCAAGCAGAGTTCATCATCCGGCACAGCCAGATCCGAGGACATTTACTACGTCAGGAGTCCTCTTTTCCTTTTCCGCCTCTTAATGGTAAATTGAGTGTGATTTAAAAAGAGTGCTGCTGCATGAAGGCCCGAAGCCTTCCAGTGTCATTTCCATTTTCCATTATGCCCGTCTTTGATTATCTTTCAGCGTGCAGCTGGAAAAAGCAAGAAGTCACAGACTGGGGATGCAGCTGAGTGTAATCAAGCAGCAGCTAACGCTGCGGGACCGTCACATGACCGGGGATGAAGCCGTCTCGCTGCACCCTTCAGGACAGGAGAGGAGCGATCAGCTGATACGAGCACGCACTGCGGTTCGCAGCTGAAGCTCTCTCACCAGGGTGTACACACTCCAGCATGCACGCAGGACCACACAGCCCCCGTTATTAGAACCTTTCTGATTCCACATTGTTCCTCCGTTGCTCCTGACAGCTTTTGCTCGGTGTGACACTGCCCCCTGGTGGAGAAAACCATTCGTTACATCCATTCCTGGCTCTGCTGCAGCACGAGGCCTGACAGCTTGATTCATAAGACTTGCCTGAGGGGATGACAGCTGCATAAATTTGATAATAGTTCTCTTACTTTAGTAAGGAGTAGGTAAATGTACCACAGGCGGGGCAGCAGCCAGCGGTTTATCATAATTAGAAAAGGGAGGGACGAGCAGCGCCGTGCAGAAAATGGTTTAACACCCTCTCAGACGCAGGCTTTAGTAATAATCTGATCACACTGCCCCTGAAAAATGAGCAAAAACAACCACGGGGACACAGTCAGGCTTAATGTGATGTAACAGCACGCTTGAAATTAATTTCTCTGGGGCTGAAAAGGTGAGAAAGGAGTGAAAAACGCAAAGAGTTTTAATGGCAACCTTTGGCCTTCCGCTTTATAGAGTCGTACATTACAGTCACAGCACTGTGGATAATGTACATTTACAGTACAGCATGATATAATTACAGCAGGCTGATCGGTGTGTGATAACTCATTAGCACCTCTGTGAGTTCAGCCACATGAAAAGAGAATATTCCTCTGGACTGTGTGCAGAGCTGGGCTTGAACTGTGACCTGAACTAAACCGTGTCTCCATCTGCTCGCTGATACCAGACTGAACAGGACTCATCCGGCGCCAACTTCAGGTCAGTGTGGGAATCTGACATGAGGAGGTGTTTGAGCTTCTGCCTGCTTGACTTCTAAACTCTTTATTTTAAACTTTTGAGAAAAAAATTCTGACAAAACGGGCACATGGAGCATCAAAGGCAGAGACTTCAGGAAGACATCAACACCGTTAAAAATGATTGATCTTAATACAGCACATTAAGCACAGAACGCCCGTGAATCTGTGAGAACAGTTGAGATGGATCAGACGCTTCAGTTTGAACGCTGACAGGTGGGATGAGAGCACGGAGGCACGTTAGCATGCAAAATATGCAACAGCAAATTTGCAAACCACTGATGCCACTCAAATCTCTGGTTTCTCCTCCATACTAAACATGTATCAGTCGTAGACGACGGAGCTCAAACCCACTGAAAACTGCATATTTTTTTGAAAACGTGTCATGTCAATACGGGAACTGAATGCCGGATTCAGAAGGCTAATGGTGCTAAAGAACGATCTTTCATTTAGAAATTACAAAGGAGAATCAATAACATATAGATCTTGACGGTACATATGGTGAGACACAGACGAGCTATCAGGGAGGATAATCAGACCTGCAGGAAACATCAAGGCAGATTAACCGTACCTGATAACGTCATGAAACAGGAAGCTACAAGACGAAAACAAAACCTGCATCACAGCCTCCTCTGTCCCAACTTTTTTGATGTGTTGCTGCCGTCACGTCTAAATTCCCACCATCACATCCAAGTTTCCACCTCTGTTTGAGTTACATTATTTCACACGATGTTCCACCTTTACAGAATAATCCCCCCCCCCCCACTGTAACCTGACCTGCTCCTGTCTACACCTTCTGGATTTAATTATAATCCAATTTCAATGTGACAAGAAGACAGAGGCCTGCTCTGCCCACATGGATAAAAAAAATGTGCATGTGTGTGAGAGAGAGAGAGAAAGAGAGAGTGAGAGAGAGAGCAATGTGTGTTTGTGAATCATTTCAGATGTGTGTGTAAATTCAAGGAGCAGAGCGGATCTCTCGTCGCTCTTCTTGATTTAAGAAGACCAACGCAGCCGGGGAGAGACAAACGGAACGAACGTCGACATCCATCCCTCCATCCCTCTGTCTTCATCCCTCCGTCTCTGCCATTCTAGTCCCTGCGTCCCTCCATTCCTCCAACCCTCCATCTCTCCATTATTCATCCTTCCATCCCACAACTGCTTCACCCTCCACTCCTCCGTCCTTTGATCCTTCCCCTCCACCCCTCCGTCCTTCTAGTTCTTCATCCCTCCATCCTTTGGGCTTCATAAATAGTCATGACAATGTTTTTTTTTTTTTAAGATAAGCTGCAAACAGTTGCTTTTTTTCTCCTGAGAAAGCTGCAGAGGTGCAGTTCGGTGACGTTCATGTGCACAACTGTTGCAGTTTGTGAAGATCATAATTGATTGGACGGTGGGAGGAAGCTGGAGTACCTGGACTGAATCCACGCCCACAGGGAGAACATGCAAACTCCACACAGAAAGGCCCTGGCCCCCGGCCGGTATTTGAAGCCAGGACCTTCTTACTGTGAAGCAAGAGCACGAATCACCGCACCGCTGTGCAGCCCTTTTTTTAAAATAAAAAATTAAGTAAAAAAAGAAGCAACTTATAGATAGATAGACAGAAAAAGAAAAAAAGAAATGTTTTCTTTTATCAAAGAAAATCTGCAGTACAGGACTGCAGATATAATTTCAAGATTTTAAAATAATTATTCAACAGGTAAAAGACACATTTTCTGCTTTTCTCTTCATCCCAGTGAGATTCAATTAAAAAAAACAATATTCTGTCAAAACATGTATTTAGAAATAAAAGCATAATAAAACAGAGCACTTTTCATCAGCACTTGATCTTCCTCAGTAATCTGATTACATTATTTTGTAATATCTGCACTGGACCTTTAAACTGACTGGATGCTCCCATGATGCATCACTGCAGGAGAAGGTTTGAACTGAGACTGAAGTTCCCCTCAGAAGGTGTTTTGGCTCCTTTTTCTCTCCTCCGCCTGGAATCAAGTGAAGCTGTGATCCAGACACCGATCCTTTCTGAAGAACTGTCGTTCCTGTGAGTTTGCCTGGTGACACTGAGGCCATATTCATAATCTGCTGTTTTTGTTAACAGGTTAAAGGACACTTGGACACTCAACTAAACTGACAGACTTCCACATAATTGTATATTGAGCCTTTTTTTTGTTACGCATCTCCACCAGGAATCTCAGTTTGAACCAGTATTCCTCCCTCCAATATCCATTCATGAGACCTTTATGTATCTCCCGCCGATAAGGAAGCCGTATCAGATGGAAAGGCTGCGCTGGAGGAAATTTCCCCAGAAATCTCTGGTTCCCACATCTGCGATCTTTCATATAGAGCAAACGACCGCCGCGCGCCCTCCATGTTTGTGTTGGACGCGTTGACAGGTTGAAGCGGCCTATCTGGACACAGTTGACGCATAATCCTCATCTGGTAACACGGAGGGCACAATCTCTGCGGACGCCCCGTCCTGTTCCATTATCTGTGCTGCTGTTCGACGCGCATCAGCGTCTTCTCATGCGCAGAGACGGAGGCGCAGCCCCCCCCCAGGTGGAGTCGTTACTCCAGCATCCTCTGCTCTTCAAAGCTGCGGCTGATGCATGTGCGCAGCCCGGCGAGGCTCCTCTTTAGGAGGATTAGCATAATGAAGCCGCGTTAAACAGCCGCCTCTCTTCACCTGCACCTCAGGTCTGGACGGTGGCCGCCGTCATCACGCTCGGCGGGACGTCCGCCGGCAGCGGGCGGTGGCGTGCAAACGGTGCGGGAGGGTTTCCTGCTGAAATTGGGTGTACGCAGCACGCCTGTAAACCCAAGTTTAATCAGATATAGATAGCGAGAGGCTGCACGGATTACGAGTATCTGAATGGAGGTGCAATGAAGGACAAAATGGTAGATAGTGAAGGGAGAACATGGATAGAGTATGAGCAGAGCTGTGAACAGGCTGAATGTAATCAATACTCTTTAGGAGAGGATACTGTGTGGGTGGGTGTGTCTGTGTGTGTGTGTGTGTGTGTGTGTGTGTGTGTTAACGAGATAAGGAATATGAACTCACACACAACGAGGGACCTGAAGGTGAAGCATGTGGTTTATAATCGTGACTTTGGCCTGGATTTACTG